>NC_067126.1:9733555-10333555 GCF_021347895.1 Acanthochromis polyacanthus | reverse complement strand
ATTTTCTTTATAAACTAGACAAAAATAAAGTGTAACATAATTCGCAGACAATCATTTAACACTGAATTTCAAGTTTTAATCACTTTACTCCAGGCCTCAGCAATGGTGGTGAAGGAGGTCCAGCAGAGTTGAAAGAAGTACTTTGATCTTGTGCAAAAGCAGAAATATCAAAACCACTTTCTTGAAATACTCTGATACAAGTGAGTCATGCATTTCAGTTTAAATACATTTATACTTAAGCTTCATCTCTGCCATCATAGGGGTTAATCACACGGGATTTAGCTTGATTGAACAGTCTCAGCTTTCCATGTCATCGATCACTTAACATCATAACACTCGCACATTTTTCATGTTGGTCCTTATCCGAACAAAATAAGCAATTTCTTGAGTAAGAAATTATGTTTTTACACGCATCTCACCATAAAATGCTGGTAGTAGAAATATCTTTCTTCATCAGTGTAAGGGAGATTGTCTGCAATTTGAAATTGTCGAGAATTAGTGAATTCTGGATCTTCCTTCAGTTATTCGGAACCCCTTCAAAGAAGAGTTTTCTAAAAGGAACCACCTCAGCTGGCACCTAGAGGAACCTCATATCACATGCTTTTATCTCATTCCTCTGGTCACTAATCAGAGCTAAGGATCATAGACGATGCTTGAAACGTAGATCTACTGATAAATCGATAAAGCTTTGATTTACGGCTCAGTGCCCTCTTTACCACGATGGTCTGGTACAACGGCAAGCCTTCTGCTGATGCTGCACCAATCTATCGTTCTATTTTCCCGGTTCTCATTAAAGCTCCCATATTGTGCCTCTCTATATCGGATTAATCGAAGTCTCACATGTCCCCACAGTGTTTCAGTTTTCAGCTCATAAGGTGGTTCATTTTACTGTGACTGTACAACCTCTGGTATTAGTCCTGTTCTAAAGGGGCTGTTTCACTCTGAAAACCAGCCAGCTGCTGCTCCCCCTTCAGGAAGAAGACTCCCTTTACGTCTGTTATTAACAGTTTGACAACTATTGGTTTGATAGCTGTTACATGGCACCTGGGTAGAATTAATGTTCCTTTATAGATCTGCGAAGTGAATTTGCTAACAAGGTTTTGAGTAATGGTAGAAGTGAACATCTCAACAGCTTTTATTTTACACTTCTAAGTCTATAACAACCACAAAAAACAATGAAGGTGGATTTTCACCATATGGGACCTTTAATAAGATCCCAAAATGAGTAAATTCCTTTTCTTGAGGCAGCAACGCACCTCCGACTTTGAGGGATTGCTCCTTTGGATGCTGTGTTGGAAGTCATCTATCCATCCATCTATCCAATCTACTGCACCGCCATGCATGCTTGGTTATTCTCCCGTTTCTTTACTCTCATACTCGAAAGATGGATAAAATGACCAGTCTTGGAGGAAATAACATTTTCCAAACACCTGTTTCCAATTCAAACAGGATCACATAATGTTTTCATGCTTCAGGACGCTTGACAACACAATATTTCTAATATTGGGTCTTCTTCCACAGCATAAACTTGTGCCTTGTCTATGTTTTGGAACCAAGAACTGTGCTGTAGACCCCCTCTAGGGCTGTTTCTGTGAGTGAACAGAACCCAAGGTGCACTACAGTACCCATATTTACACACTACATAGTAGCCAGAAAAATGTTTTTGCCACGTGCCAATACACAGTATGTCAAATGTACTGCATTAAAAATACCGAAGCGTCCTACTACTTCACGCTTTTCTGGCCATTCTAACTCACAATTCTCTGCACAGCTGAATATAAACAACTAATTTTGCATTATAGACTGCGATGGATAAAGTTTAAGACACAATATCAAAATGTATTTCTCAGTTGTATAAGTAATGCATGAGAGTACATACTTTGTGAGAGCAGCTGTATTTAAAGTAAAATGAAAAAGTGTGTGAGTTGGAGCGCAGCCACAGGCTAATATAATATGAGAACTGCATCTGATAACTACTATTTGCGGTCTTTTTGGTGCACTCAGAGTTAATGTGGTGGTCAAAGGATCGAAACACAAACCGCATCACACGTGCTCGGGTTCCTGCAGTGAAAAAGCTGCATTTATCACATTCAGACGAGTTTTATTGATGGGTCACTTTCATGCTCCACAAAACAGACCATCATAATTTTGCATTGCATCACAATATAGTGTCCCACTGGTGACAGAAAGCGAGAGAATAGTGCTTTATATAGTAGTAGTGTCTCACAGTTGACTGAACACACATTCAAACTTCAGGTTTATCTATGAGCATAGAAGGGCCTGTGCAGTTTAAACTGCCGGACAAAGAAATGTGAAATGCTGCACCTCAGTGACGGCTGACAAACTGTGTGTTTGTGTGTTCTCTGCCAGCAGCTCTTTGTCCCAAAGATACCGGGCAATGTTGCCAGGCGACAGGTACCAATTGTGTTGCGTTTCCGTGGAGACAGTAGGGAGGGTGGGGCTTTGATGAGGAGAACACAGTGTTTCCGGACTGGCTCACACACACACACCCACCCAACATGTGTTAAACAATGAGCTGCATTAGAGGGTTTGCAGCAGTGCACCTGAATGAAGCTCAGTATCTCACTAACATAACTGACAATATGAGATAAGGAGGCGAACGCACGGAAACACTGGCAGAGACATAATAAATTCTCCGAGTTCACGATCTTCTGATAAAGAGAACAGCTACGACAGAACAGTTCTGCGACTAAGTGGTAATTTGAATCAATGACAGCGTGGGTATTCAGAAAAAGCTGCTCTTTTTTTCCTTAGTTTTTTTTTTTGTTATTTAAAGCTGGAGTGTCAGACTTTTACATATAAATGTGTTATATTCAAGCCACAGGAGTTCACACATTGCTGATTAAACCTGTCAGCTCCTGGTATAGCTGCCTGTGTCTAACAGCACACCGGATTTTATAATCTGGGGTGACTCTGATCTGGAAATTTTGCTCAATGTGATACAGAGGACTAAAGCATCTAAACTATACAACAGTCCGTTCAATACAGCACCAAAAAGCATTCAACTATCTTTTTTTCCCGTTTTACTGCTTTTCATCAATTAATCATGATAAATTTGATTGACTTTTTCCAAAAAGAATCACAAAAGACTATTGCATGTCAAAGTGAAAACAGATTTCAGCAAAGTAATGTCAAGCAGTTAAAACTGTGAAATAAAGTATTTACCACTTTGAAGTCACTCAACTAATTAAACACAGGTGCAGCCAGTTGGTGCTAGAAGTCACTGTTTGTGAAACACAAACCATCTGAGGACAGTGAATTTGTCTCAGCGATTGTGGGCTGGCTGGGACAAAAAAAACACTCATCATAGCGCCTTATTGTTGAGATCAAAGATTCAGGTTTTTCCTTTAACCCTCGTGTTGTCCTTACCAAAAAATGTTGTTGCCTTGTCTGAAAAAAGTCCAAAAATTTTGAAAAAATTTCCCCAAATTTATAAAAATTTGCAAAATCTTCAGGAAGAAAATTCCTGAAAAGTTTCACTCAAAAGTTTTATTTTTTTAAATAAAAAAACACCAAATTTAACAGCAAAATTCACTGGATTTTGGTTGATTGTTTTCTGAATGTTCTTAAAAAAGATTTTTAATTTGTTTTTTTCCCCACCAAAAATATTTTAAAAAATCCTAAAACAATTTTGAAAATGTGGAAGTTTTCACTGTGAAAATATATATATATTTTTCCACTTTTTTAAAATTTTAAAACAGGTCAATTTGACCAGCAGGACGACAGGAGGGTTAATTTGTCACCCATGTGTTTCTATGTGTTACAAATTAATTGGCCTCCATTAGTTCTCACACTTTACATTTCTGTCGCTTTGGTAGAAAGACTCCTGTGGTGATACTGGAACATCACAGTGTCAGTTTTGTGTCATTGAACACAGGATATTACCAAATACTGCTAATGAGTTCAGTCGGGCAGAGATTCTAGTTAGCGAAATTCACCACGGAAGACCCACGGCAGCGACGAAGCAACTGGATTACAAAGAAATGGTTAGAAATGAGCAAACACACACCGTCTGCTTCACTTTCACTCACAGAGACACACTCACTAATCAGCAAGTCGTTCTTTAATCATGAATCTTGGAATAGAACTAATAATCAAGCTCTCCTTCCTCTGAGGCCTGAGACACTGACTATTAGTGACTGTGTGTTTACTGAGTCTACAATGTGTGTGTGCACGGGTCAGTGTGTGTGTGAGCCTTGCCAAATTACATGCTGGCTCGAATACATGGCAATAGGAGTATGAGGAAAAATCTGAGCAGGAGCTAGCGGCACAGCAAACACTCTCCCCGTCCAGGATAGTCTCTGCACAGGTCGGACTCAATCGCAGCATTAATGGCTCATTAGGAAATGGTCGAGCTGTAAAAAGAAGTTGATCATTAACACCCACTCCCACCCATCCCATCCCCATCAAATGCTGCTGTCACCATAGGAACCAAACTACAGAGGTGTTGAAGGTCAAGCTCTCGTCTGGACAAAAAACAGCAAAGCGTCCCAGTACTGTCCAGTGTATGGAGGTAAAATTTCCACGAGCAGCACTTTATACTGTCACTATTATCTCACTTTTATGGGCTCAGTCACATTATCATGTGAGCCATAAATCCGAATTACCTAACACTCAACATGCACACCGTCATATCTTCTGAAATAGAACATCGAGGGCTTACAAGTGCGTTTAAACTGAACCTAAAGCAAATTTTTACACCATTTTAGAGTCATTTTAGATAATGAAAAGAAGCCAGCGGGCACATAGTACACATAGATTTACTCCTAGCTTGTTCCAAGGATTTATGTCTTTCATTGTGGAAGCGCCGTGACGAGACGTGCAGTAGAGAAAGAAGAAGAAAGGGCTTGTGGTGACTGAGCTAACGCATAAATACATTCAGACACATAAAGCGGTTAATGTCTGCTCAGGACGTTAATGATGAACACTTGATTGATTAATTGCCATTAATAACTGAAGAAGACAAAATATAAACATCAGAAAATGGATTTTAGGTGGAGCCTCTTACTTAGAGCATTGTGGGGGTTTAGCTAGCAGCGGGCACCATGACAGAGACTACAGTGACACTCAATGGTGAACGTGCTTGATTTGTGTTACTACTTAATATCTGGTTGATATGTTGACAATTATTATTACTGAGCATTAGCCCACACCATCAAGCATCACAGAAGTCTCAGTCATGGTACACTTTGCTAGCTACACCTTCTACTGGAGGTTTACAACAAGGCTCCTGACCACCTACATATGATTAAGGATCAGATACCCACCAATAACTAAATGATCAATAACTTCGATGTAACTCAGGTGTGTATTATCAAGGAAAATCAGACTGGGCCTCAGTGTCAACACATTCTATTATTTCACTCAGATCATACCAGGGACAAAAAAACTGTTGGGGACATCCCTACAGTCAACACAGTCAAACAACTGAATACCATTCTAGTGTTGTCTCTCCAAAATAGAGCCCAAAGTTAACATTTAAAAAAAACATTTGGAAAAGCTTCACAATAACACTGGCGATCGCAGAGGTTCCCATAGGAATGAATGGACTTCTGGATGACTCGCATGTGCACACCCAGCTCTACAGAATCAGATCTATTAGTTTAATTAGGTCACATTCTCCTTGATTTTGCTAGTGGGTGAATGAGGACCTTAAAAGTTCAATTTCAATCATGCTTCCTTTGATTCTCAGTCAAACTCTCCCCAGCAACTACTTTCAGTCAGCTACCAAATCATAATGTCTCATAATTCTGTTCGTCACTCAGGCCAGTTTCTTCCCTTAATCATGCCATTGTTATATGGCTCCGTATTATGCTGCATGTTCAGGAGTACTGTGAAAGAACAGAGTGTGAGACGTAATGTAGGAGAAACAGGTTGCCTATAAAGAGAATGTGATGGTAAGTGCATGAAAGCATGATTGTGTAAGAGGTTACACTGCTGTATGTGGGAGCGTATCGTGGTGAGATTATAGACTGTTCTTCTTCTTTATCTTTTCACACAAGCAGCCTCTCATAGTTTCCAACCCTTGTATCAAAGAAGAATGTTAAACCAAGCAGCCTTATTCTTTACCCGTTCCACCAACTCCACATTAATAATAGATTAAATGGATTTAAGTTTTTCCTTTGTTTGGTTGTTGCTGGAAACAACTTTCCTAGAGACATTGTGTGTTGCCTGCAGTGGCAATTTATGATTCCAACAGGCTCTCTATCCTTCGTCTCCTGAGAAAGAAGCCTGAAAACCCTGGAAGCAGAGGAACTGAAATCAACGGCAAAGAGGAAGACAGAGAGTGACATAATTTTTAGTGTGTAAAAATAGGCATAATTTGGTACACAAAGATGGTTCTGTTGTATATGCCACTGGGATATAGAAACACTGTCTTAGTTTATCCTGAACTGTCTTAGACACAAACTCTGGCCAGAGACCATTATGCATCACATACATCTTAGTCATGGTGCCCATTACTACCTGAACCACGACAATGCTCTCTGTTTGCCAACATGAAACTAACCCCTAACCCTAGTCCAAATGACTACCTCCTCTGGTCACTACAACAATACACTGTTTTAGGCTCCACCTGGTGGAACAACCAGGTACTACGGCTAATCAACAATGGACTTTATGACATGCATGCAGACAAAACAGACTTTCTTTATCTTTTGGAGCGTGGGGGAAAAATGCTAAGCAACAGCTTGGACACAGAAATGCATTTTTTTTGTTTTCATGAATTACAGAACATTCACTGTCAACCACAAACAAGCATTAAGTTCTTTCCTTGTTTGCTGCTGGATACAACTTTCCTCCAGACACTGTGCAGTTCCTGCAGCAGCAATTTCTGATTCCAACTGTGTTTTTTTTTATTCTCCATCTATTGACAAAGAAGCTTAGAACCGCCTCCTGGTTGCTACAGTACTGAACAGTAAGATGCTCCACAACCAGGGACTACAGGTAGCAAACAATACAGTTCTGACATGTATGTAGAGAAAACCATTTTTTTTCCATTTTTTGGAGCTTGTGGAACCATCCTACACTAGTTTGTCCAAGACAGATAAAGGGGAAGGCAGATGTGAATGTAACACCATATTAAGTATTTATCTTGAAAAACGCATCAACTCTGGTGGTAGACATTAACCTTTTTAGAAGTCTTTGTCATGGTGCCCTTTGCTAGCTAAACCCCCATAATGTTCTCTGCTTGTCAACACAGAATTGCCGGCAGTCCAACTGCTTCTTCTGGTTGGTACACTACTGAACAGTAAGATGCTCCACAGCCAGGTACTACAGCTAATCTACAATGCCGTTTCTAACCCAGTCTCCACAAAATGAAGTTTCTATACAAATAAGCCGCATTCTCAGTTACGTTTTAAAGGCATTCTCATTTTGTTTTGAATACATGTAATTTTTGACCTGAGAATGCAGTTTAGATGTGTAGGAATGTAATTTTGTAGCATGCATGCAGAGAATACAGCTAATTTTCCATCTGTTGTGGAACTCCAGCACACAACAACTTCTAGAGCTTTGCAGTAAAGTTTGACCACCTACTAGGGAACTGCTTCGATGCTTTTTTCTCCTCAGTTGTCAAAAATGTACACACATTAATTATAGATTAAATGCATTCAAGCTCTTGCTTTCTTTGTTTGGTTGGTTGCTACTGGATACAACTTTCCTAGAGATACTGTGTGAGGCCTGCAGTGGCAACTCATGATTCCAACAGGTTTAACCGACTGAGAAATTGCTGCAAGCAAAGAAACTGAGTCTGGTCAGAGTTTGAGAGCGAAGTTGAAGAGGAAGATAGACGGTGATGCAACAGCGTCTTTACTATGCATCTTAAAAGCAAAGGAAGCAACATAAAAGCTATTGTGCCAATTCTCACAGGATTCATTTCTGCTAAAATATTGATGGAAATTCGCTGGCTGTGCATCGAGCGGCGCTTACTGATAGGCCTATCAAAGACAGCATATTATACAGCATGCCTCAACCTTATCAGCCGGTTCCCTCAAGCAAGATACAGTAGCCGAAGCAATAAGCTGTGCAGCGCTGTGGGCTAGTTTGAGGACGCTCAGCTGTGACAGATTCACTGAACACGGCGTGGTGTTTTACTGCTGTAATTCTCTGATGAAAAACACAATTAGGGAAATCGCTTGTGGGGCGCCGCCGAGAGGAACACAGAGGAGGCAATAAAACAGAGAAAAGGAATAAAGAAAGAAAGGACAGGATGAGAGATTCTGAGTGTGTTTGAAAGAGACCGCAGGAGAAATTGATTTCCAGGAATTGTAAGCGTGATGGTCAATCTGGAGTGTTATATGTGTGTATATGTACACGTGTTTGTGTTTCATGAAAGATGCCCACATACAGCATGGCATCTGTTCATCAGCTATCATCTCTGACTTCCAGCCAAGCCACAGCTCGTCAGACCTAATTAGCAACAAATATACCAGCATATAAAAATTTAGGTGTTGTGCGTCGCCTGTACGTCCATAACCGACTGTCGAATGTGATCTTTCATGGTCTTCCTGTGGCGTGACAACGATACAGAATCAATTACTGTGACTGAGAGCGCTGAGAGAAGGTGCAGAGGAGGAATCTAACACTGATCTAGATAAACTCCTGCAGGAATTGATGGTGCTGTTGCTTCATTGATGCATTTATTCTAACAATGATGTGTTATTTGGCTTTGCGTGACTCTTTTGCCTGTGCATTCAAGAAAGTGGGTTAACTCTAGCAAAGGAGAATACAGCTAATGTTATGTGTTGTGCAGGGAGGCCCCCTGATAATTGAACTTAGATTAGTCTGTGAATCTGAAATGAGCTCAGACTGCAAGAGAATATGGTGAAACTTCACAGATATGCTTCTAATTTCAGACATTTACACGCTACACGATGTGGAAATAACAGCACATCGCAGCCTAGAGGATATTGTTACGATTACAAAGCCACTCAGGGAGCAGTCAGGGCAACCTAGTCTACACAAAATGACATTCTGATTCCATTCAAGTGCCTTTTAAGAGGAAAATAGGAAGGATGGGAGAACACTGTTGGTTTTAGGCTTCAAAACACTATCACACTTTGTTAGATACAAGTTTCGTTGAGGTTAGGCATCAAAATGGCTTAGAAAAAATGTCATGATTTGAGTTAAAATACAACTTTTTCCCAACATGTTTGATGTTTCTCCTCTTTTTTCTGGGTAACCATGGTGACAAGTTCTGGCATATAATTTTTTTCCAAGTTCCAGTCCAATTTTTATTTTTATGCTTTGTTAATCTCACAAAGTGTTTGATATATTCATCTTAAATCTCATGAATTGTTTCACAAATGCCCATATTTTATGCAATAGAAAAGTCAGGCAAATTACAGATGGCTGAGCAGAAACTGTTCTAAGAATCTGGTCATTTGAGACAGAATAACAGTGCTTCTAAAATGATGCCTAGCATTTTAAAAAAGCTTCCTTGAATCTGTGGAAGAATCCTTAAACTCCCTCTCTGGTTGTTGATTAAACCTCTAAAATCTTGTCGCTGTGTATCAAAGTCACATATTTAGAGATTTTTTGCATTTCCTGCCACAGAATGCCCTTTTCCATCCAATCTTCTGCACTCACTGCAACTTAATCACACTGGCTCGCCTGTTCAAACACTTTAAACCAACTCTATGACGCACAATGGTAAGAAATTCATGCATGTTTGAACCAGAAACTGATTCTGAAGAAGAATAATGATACAGAAAGTCCCATTCTGTTGGATTGGTTCATGAGGTTCGGGATATATGGAACCCCAGAAATCTGCGTTTTTAGGACTGTCATCAGTAAACCGCCATTTCAAGATAGTTGTTTTGGTCATGATGTGTCTCCCAGCATCTAAAGAACACCATATGGACACATTTAGAGGCTAAAATAATCTGAGTTTCACCAGAAATTTACGCTAAATGTGACAACTTTTTTATCATAACCAAAATAATCTACATCTTAAGTGTTATCGCTCTCTTTTTTTTTAAAGCAGCTACCAGCCTGTCTCTGGGCACCATTCGTACCAAACATTACACTGTAAGGGCTGAATCTGCTCGTCTATAACACAGACAGAGATAAAGGCTCTGCCAAGAGAGAGAGGAGATTTGAGGAGAGATTTCGGACTGGCTGCTGTCCAAGGATCTGACGGAGAGAGGAGATATGAAGAATGTGTTAAATACACCCACCGCTACCTTTCTGCTGGTGTTAAGACAGAATGAAGAGATAAGCAATCAGACTGGCTGCTTGGAGAGCGTCTGCTCTTGTTCTGGCAGCAGACTACACCTTATATATTTATATCATCGGGGTCATTCCTTAATGTTAAAAAGATGCGTCCTCTTGGCTCTTCCGTCTTCTTTTCTTGGCTTCGTTTGCTCAAAGCGCTCCCAGCACAGACTGCGAATGGCAACGTCTCAATGCATTTTCACGCATAGAACAACAGCTCGACTGCCAGTGACTTGAGAAACAACACATAAAAGTGTTAGCACTATAAGGTGAACGGCGCAGCATCATTTTAAACCTTAGCTGCACTGTAAAAAATGTAGAATTTACTGTCGCTTTGCAGATTTTCAGTGCTTTGTTAGATTAAAAATAAATTTTATTGGTCCCTCACTGGGGAAATCCACATCTTACAGCAGCTACAAGGCACAAAACGAAGCAACACAAGAAATAAGGAGAAAAATAAAGACATAATAAAGACCATGTTCGCCAAAACTGTATTTATTTACACTGCCAGAATTGTAAATAATGTCCACAATATCTGTTTTAATTTTTTCCCCATAGGTTTTTATTGTAACTTTACTACAATGAGTTATGTTAATTAAAACTGTAGTATATTAACAGCATTTTGTGTTTTTAAGGTGATAACTTTCAAGGTAATTACCACTGAATGCTTGATATTTTTTTAATGTTTTTGTAACATATTTTTTAACACATTCAAACCGGTGCATTCTAAATATTTAGTACATTAACAAGACACCATATAATCAATATCTTTAGCAACCTGTGCACTGTCAGTATTTTCTACTCGCTGAAGAACGTGCAATATCAATACTTTTGTACTAGCAGAGTAATCCTGTGCAATACTGGTTTCCTCATTAATAGGAATCTGTGCAATAGCTAAATTTTCTACATATCCCTTTACGCTTCAGTGCGTTGTATTGCATAGGAATTTCAAGAATGTCCGACGGCTGCAAACCCGATTATACAAACACTATACGCCGATGGAAAGCTTAGATTCTCATGAATCCGCCAGTATAAACCACTTTCAGATGCGATTACCACAGCGGGTGAGAAAAACACATTTGTCCGACAAAAACAAATATTCATCCATCCGTTCTCTATACACGGCTTCAACGCACACAGCGCGACTCACATTTCCGGGTTCATTATTACACACAGAAAAAAAGATTCCACAAAAAACGGCCATAATCCAACCTTTTACATCCAGACAACACAAGCCAGTAAACTATTTTGTCCAAAACATGTCCTGAAGTCGGTATAAAATCCACGAATCGGTCGTTTTCAAGGAAATGCACCTCGCGATGTGCGTCCCTGTATTTTTCGTCATTTTTTTTTATTTAAAAATAGAATATTAGCGATTTTTTGTACTGAAAACGGCTGGAATTGACTGAAGCTTAAAGGGTTAAAGAAGAATCTGTACAACTTCAGCAGTACTTCAGGATATATCTTGTTAAATTTTCATGTTTTTGCGTTGTTCCTGTTGCTGTAAGCCTGCAAATTTCCCCTCTGTGGGATCAATAAAGGAATATCTTATCTTGTCTTTTCGCCGGAGTAGTTGACCCGTCACAGTCATGGTTCGATTTTGAATCCGAAATTTGATGCAGTCTGCACCTACAAAGCTGTGATATAATTTAAATTATGAGATACATAATCGGTTTCCCTTCTGGAAAACTGCATTTTGATGCAATCTGTATCCAGAATCAGAATTACAATTGTAATTTTGATTAAGTTAATGACATACCAGCATTCCCTGCCATGCTACATCATCGCACCAGTGTTTTAAAACTCATTTTAAACCCATTTAGTATAAATGTTGTACTTTGGATGAGTCATTTAGCATACAATCCTTGAAAGCAAGCGTTCGTTGTATCAGACACAACGGCAGATTATGTCACTGAGGTTTCTTCACTGTGTGTTTAGCCTTTGTATCGTTCCTTCCTTGACTATTTTTCTCTGAAATCTTGAGGCATATTTGAGGAAACATACGACTCTGATGGTCGGCGCCAACCTTCAACTTTTTTTTTTTCTCTGTCGCGCCGACTGAAGAGCAGTGTTTTTAGATGCACAACTTTAAAGCCTTTCACTGTGTCGGTGGAGGTTCAAAGAAAGGTCATGTTATGGCGGAGGAAAAAAATACTCTGACCGCTGCGTCAGTGTCTGGGGATGATTGTGTTCTGCTGAGGGGAAGAAAAATAACACATCAGCTTTGCGTTACAATTTTTATTATATAATGCAGCCTGTATGTGTGCTCTAAAGACCTCTACATGCTTTTACGTCACTTATAGATTTTCTTATTCATTAATTCAGACCTGCTAATCTGATATTTCTATTCAAAACGAATAATATATGGAGCAACTGAGTCCAAAATAAGCACTGAAAGCTGAAATGTTGTGTGAAAGCAGGAACATAATTGGTAACTGTGGATTGACTTTGAAGTCTATAATAAAACTGCACTATTAGGGGTTTGTAGTTCGGGTCCAGCCCTGGATGGTGTCATTACTGCTGATGTATATTACCACTCCGGTGTTCAAAGAACCCTCCACTGATACCAATGCACTCATTTTCACACAACAGGCATCTAAAAAAAAAGTACAAAACCTGATGCAGCTGAAGCAGAGATTGTTTTTATTCCACTCATTCTTTGTCCTTGTTGAAACCCACAATGCAATGGATGGTTTTCGTAGCAGCAGCTAATGCAGACTTCAGCCATAAGGTCTGGTCAGGTCGCTTATTTCCAGCTTGTGGTTGGTCATAGTGGTGCAGAACCAAAAATGGGGCCACTAGCAAGTGATGAAACTGTTGTCGACCCCCAGGACTCGTCCACACTAATATGGATACTTTGCAAAACTTACATTTTTTTTTTTTCTCAAACGTCTTCAAAAGAGCATACAAACTATGTTATCTGTATGGGCATAACCAATAACAGCAACAGGTGGAGCAGTTACGCACCAGTTTCTTCACGTTTGGTTACGTATTTTGACATTTCTGCATCACTTTACGCGCACATGAGTCACAGAAAGCCTCTGCAGACGAAAGTACCCGGTCCACTGCGTTCACCGTTTAAAGTCTGCTGAAACGATGAAGTGACTAAATGTTTCACTCTGGTTTTTCATGCATCATTGATGTTGCTAGATGGAACTCGGACTCAAAAATTATTCAGAGAAGAGACATTATCAAGATCTTTCGTTAAATGAAAAAAAGATCTGAGTTAGTCATCTCTTCAGGGTAAAAACTTACTTATGTCTTACTTCTTATAGGCAAAGTCTCACTTCTGTCTTCACTGTTCTCCCCCTCAGAATCCTCCATCTTGATCGCTGATGCATTTGACTGTCCAACAGATGACATATTTGCTAACATATGATCAAAACATGTAGAAATGATCCCATGTTAGGTTTTCCACTACAAGCATGGTTTTTAAAATGTCTGTAGTCATTTTTGTGTTGATATGTGTACAGATGTTTTGTATTGCTTTTGTAAAACCACATTCATATTTATAATAGTGTGGACAAGTCTGCCCAAGATGGACCAGCTCACTTCGAACTCCTGCTGTTAAGATAAACTTCCAGATTTGTAACTATCAACCATTTCAACATCCAAAGATTTGGTTGAGATAAAACCTATGCAGTGTTCAGAAATACAGCTGTACATTTAAAAACGTTTCCATTAGGTTTCAACCTAATGTATTTTCAGTTAATGTCTCCATTTTGTTCCTTTGCACCATGCAAATGGTGCACTTTTTGCATCTGTAGAACAGATTCGTATAAATAACAAGTTGGCACAAAACAGCCCCTGCAAGGCATTTATCAGTACAATGTGTATGAGCTCCCTGCAGTTCTCCAAATGAAGCACAGATCATCAAAAACATTTGTTTTCACACCGATCACACAGAAACAGCTGCTCTGGAATGATGTTTTGCCAAATGCATTTGAGATCTCCATCAGTAACACCTGCCAATTGAACTGATAACCTGCATATTCATCTGACAGTTTGTTTCCACATGTTGACTTTCACAGTGAGGATGGAGGCAGAAAGACAGACAGTATGACGTCCAAAATGACTCAAACTTTGTTAAACCTGATTTAAAAATTCAGCAAAATAATACAATAACTGCCCAAAATAACTCAAAATCTGCTCAAAATGACTCAAAAACTGCCTAAAATGAACAATCTTGCCCAAAATCCCAAAAGGTTGTCTAAAATGACTCACAGTTCGTACAAAATGATTCAAAACTTGTCCAAAATAACCACAGATTTGTCCAAAAATGACTCAAAGTTTGTCAAAACCAATTGAAAAATGCACCAAAGTGATTTGATAACAGCTCAAAATGACTCAAAAGCTGGCGAAAAAGACCAAGTTTGTCCAAAATACCAAACACTTGTTGAAAACGACTCACAATTAGTACAAAGTTTTCCAAAAGTTGCCAAAATAGCCACAGGTTTGTCCAAACTGACACAAAGTTTGTCCAAAATGACCAAAGGTTTATCCAAAATGATTCAAAATCTGTCCAAAATTACTCAAAACTTGTCCAAAATGACCAAAAGTTTGCCCAAATTGCTCAAAATTTCACAAAAATGACAGAAAAACTTGACCAAAATGAGCCAAGAGGACACAAAATCTCTGATAAACATCCTCCTCAACATCATTAGAGGAACAAAACCCAACATTGGCGGGACTTCCTTTCAGTCGGACTCAAAAAAAAACTTTGTTCACGCAAACCTCTGTAACAGAAGACTGTAAAGTTTCCCACTTAGAGCTGCAAAAAGCCACATTAATGGAAAATACACCTGCTTGGAATAAACTGGAATTTTCCTTTAGGTTCAAGCCATAGCGCACAGACATTATTTAGATAGCAGAGTCCTTTTCAATCTCTGTTTTGAGAGAACTTATTCAGCTTTGTTCCTCCTTATTTGCTTATTACTTCATGCACCTGCAGGCCTTGGGGCACTTGTGTCGAGTGAAGCTACAAACCGAATGTTAAAGTGGTTCTGTTGAGCACCTGAGTGTTTAGCCTCTGGCAGATGCCTCCTCAGGTGGCACTGAATGATTTTCCTGCCTCTGCTTTAGTCTCTTCGACCTTCTCCAGCATCCTCCACGAGGCCTTTCAGACTTTACTTCCTCCACTGCTTCCTCAGAGGTGTTTCCCTGTCACTATGCTGCCCTGTGACTCTGACCTCACATAATAATTCCTGCTCATCTCTTCCAGTCAGACGGATAAAAAGGAGGGACAAATGCAGTCTACCCAGTCACTTCCAAAACTCATGAATATTCTAAATAAATATGAATCACTCGCAGGCTATAAACTTAATATGCAAAAGAGTCAAATAATTCTGTTTAATTATAATCCACCAAAACACATTAGGGATAGTTACAAATTTAAATGGAACACAGAATCAATAAGGTATCTGGGCATCAATCTTCCCAAAGACAAATCAAAATTATTGGATCTCAACTATGGACCAATTAATGCAAAAATAAAATCAGATCTATCAAGATGGAATCTAATACCTTTTTTGAGCTTAAACGAAAGGGTAGAAATCATCAGAATAAACATTTTACCTAGATTATTATATCTTTTCCAGACCCTGCCAATTAATGTCCCACTTAAACAGTTTATAGAATGGGATAGACTGATTTCCAGATTCCTGTGGCAAGGGAAAAAAACCTAGAATCAAGTACAAAACCCTGCAGTTGAAGAAAGATAGAGGTGGCATGGGCCTCCCATGTTTACAAATATATTATTATGCGGCTCAATTAAGGCCATTACTTTGTTTATGTACCCCTGCTTATTCAGCAAGGTGGAAGGAGATTGAAAGTCAATTGACAGAAGAGATCCCACCAGAAGCAATTTTAACAGATGAGGAATTACAAAAAAAAACTACTAACAAGGGTAACCAGTGGCTCAACCCATCACTTCAAACATTGCAGGAGACTATAAAATTGTGTAGGTTAGAAGTTCCTGCAAAATTATTAAAATGGTGTGCTTACGATGCACATTTTTTACCAAATAAGTCAGACTATAGATTTAAATCATGGATTAATAAAGGTCTTACCAGCTACTATACATTTCTCCATAAGGGGGCATTTCAAACCTTTGGATCCCTACAGGAAATCTGGAAAAGAGCGATTTCTATAGGTACCTACAAGTTCGACACTATTTCAAAAAGAATGTGAGTACAGCTTTAGAATCAGAATTAGGTATCCTAAAATTATTTTTGTCATCATCCAAATCCACAGCATGGAACAATATCATCTCCAAAATGTACAATGGTATTCTACAATGTAAATCAGATAACTCACTTTACATAAAAAATAAGTGGGAGACGGAAGGTAATTTAAATATCTCAGACGAGAATTGGCAAAGAATATGTGCAATGCAATGGAGTTCCACAAGTTCATCCACGTGGCGTGAATTCTGCTGGAAACATATAGTACGATTTTTTATTACTCCACAACAAAAAGCACATTATGGAGGGGGTAGCAGTTGTTGGAGGCTCTGTGGGGAAGACAATGCCAACCACTTCCACATATTCTGGGGCTGTCAGGTTCTTGTCCCCTACTGGCAAGAAATACATATGCATGTACTGGGGGGCAATATCCCTTTCAGATGTGAGTCTGTGTATATGGGTGATATCCAAGTAGATAGATGGAGGAATAATGATAAGAAACTTGCTCGTATCCTTCTGGCAGCAAGTAAAAAGGCTGTCACGAGGAAATGGCTAAAATCAGAACCACCAACTGTTGAAGAGTGGATAGAAATAGTGCATGGAATTTATATTATGGAGAAACTGTCATTTTTCCTCAGGATCCAAAAGGAAAAATTTGACCTGATTTGGTCCAAATGGACTGAATACATTAAACCAGTTAGATCAGATTTTAATTAACAATTTTTTTGAAGTGAGGTTGACACAATTTACAAACTTATATACTGGACACAATAAGAAATGTAGATGTGGCTATCAAAACATGTATGTGGTTATGCATCTGATGAAGGATTATGTGCAGATATGCTTGTGTGTAAACAAGGTAATAGCAGTAGTTAGTTTTCTTTACTGTAGAACTCTGGTGAACAATGGACTGAAGAGCTTCCCATGTGTGACTGTATATAGTTAAATATGCTACATTGTTAAAAAAATACAAAAATACTTTGGATGGGCAACATTTGGATAACTGAATAATGGAATGTCTCGGAAAAAGTGTTTTGTGACTTTGACAGAAGTTCAGCTGTAACTGTGAGACAATATGTAAGAATGTATTTGCCAAAATAAAAAATTAAAAAAAAAAAAAAGGAGGGACAAACCTCAGGTGGTGACAAGTAAAAGAAACAGATAATGGCTAAAGGCACTGCAAAATGATTTAACCATCTGAAGGGTTAGAAATGCATATTGTCTTCAAAAATCACCAGAATGGCACCATTTAACAGAAAAAGAAACTGTAAAAACTGAAAGAATAGTTGTATTTTCAACTATCCAACTATCCTTGAACGCATCGTGTGTATTGTGCGATTTAGAATGAAAACTTAACCAAATCTAAGCCTAGCATTTCAACATTTCAACCTAATCCTTACCAACCTAAGCCTTATCTAAAATTCACCAAAAATAAACAGAAAATCTAATAAAAAATCTGAAATTTCCACATTCTTCAGCACACCCCAGAATCCAGAAGTGACTCAGCTGTGACTAACATTCATGTTTTTGACTGAACTCCAGGCAGTGTTTCCACAGAGCAGAGAGGAGACGCGTAGTGACATAAATTATAGACCCTGAGAGGGAAATAAAGCATTCTGGATCAATAAAATAAATTGATAATGGCTCAAAAACAAAATACAGAGAACAAATTCTTGGAAGATTTTCAATTTTCCAATGGTGCGTGCACTAATCTAATGGGATTCAAGATTAAGTTGTGAATAATCGCTTTATTCTACATGCCAAAAAAATAAATCATGAGCAGCAGGGTCTGCAAAAAAACTAAAAATTAAAGTTCAGAGATTAGGAAAAGGGATTACCATTCCAATGGTTCTTGCATTAAATTGGGAAAATTAACTAAATCCAAGGTTAAAATGACCACATTTCATCAAAGTCACTTCAACATAAATGCTAAAAAACTGTTCACAACAGATTCTGCAAAAACACAAAAATTTCAAGTTCAAGGATTATTCGACTGAACTGCAGGCAGTGTCTACAATGGGTGGACAAAGATTAAGAGTGAAATAAACCTTTTAGAGTTCCAGAGCGTGAAATAAAACATTTTTTAAAATGCAGCATGGCTCAAGAAGAGTATACAGAAGAGCAAGCTGCTGGAAGATTTTCAACTTTCCAATGGCCCGTGCACTAATTGCACGCGATGCACAGGTAAATTGAGAAATTTGGTTAAATCCAAGGTTAAAATTACAACATTTCATCAAAATCCCTTTCTTCTTCATGCCAAAATTAACCATTTCCTCCTTATTCTGCAATAAAACCAAAACATTCAAGTTCAGGAATCATTTGGCTGAACTGCAACCAGTGTCTACATACAGCAGAGAGACTGGAGAGTGAAATAAAACTTGATTGACCAATAAAATAAATGCAGCATGGTTCAAAAATGGTATACAGAGGAGCAAATAGTTGGAAGATACATTCAGCATGGTGAAACATCTTTGTGGAGTTGACATGAAGAGATTCCAGTGAGTTAAAATGTGACCTGAGCAAAAGAAAATTTAAAAAATGGCCAGAAATTTGCCTGGAGTTCAGAAGGTTAGTCCTCATTCACAATATGAAGGCGAACAGGTCAAATAAGGAACTTCACTAATGAAGTGGATAATTTCTGTGTTTTGTTTTTCAACCTTTAAAATGATTCAGGTTTTAGACTTGGTTTGGTCCATCGTTCCCTGAATCTCTCTGACTGGGGTGAAAAGTTCTGAGTTAACGTGACCCACCGAGTCACAATAATGGGAAACAGTCCAAGCTGAAAATACTCCTCAAATATCCCTCAAGCACTTGCATGTGGACACAAGCAACTAAATGGGAGCAGTAAAAGCATTTTTAATAAAAGAAAATGTGATTTTAAGCACATGTTAAAGGTTCAATGCCTCCGTAAATAAAGCTTCCACAGAGATGAAATTTGATGAGGACACAAAATACTGCCCAGCACATCCAAATGATTGACTGGATCCAGAAGACGATGTTTGAATTATTGGCAAAAATATACGAAAACTGCAAGATTTTTGAATGAAGGTTTCTGTGACTGTACACACAAACAAACACACACACACACACACACACACACACACACACACACACACACACACACACACACACACACACACACACACACACACACACACACACACACACACACACACACACACACACACACACACACACACACACACACACACACACACACACACACACACAGCAACTTAAACATATAATGATGACATACAGACCCCTATGAACACCAGTTTTTGTGGTTTCACCAATGAATTCACATCCCCATTTAATCAAAATGGCAAAAAATTGGAACCTTATATTGCCAAAAATCTAATTCTACTGATGTTAAAGCCCCAAAAGTTGGTAAAAGTTCTGACTGCAGGCTGTAGTTTTGGTCGGAAATATGAATACATCCATATATATATATATACATATATATACACATATACTTAGAGGAACTTTCTGGAGCTTTGCATTTTAAATTTTTGCACTTTGTTTTCAAGGGGTGATAATTAAAACAGTGTCTTCTGCTGCAGTCATTTGAACATTTGGATCTGCTGGAACTAATTTAGTGTGTGTCGTCACCAAATTTCACAGGAGTTCTATTTCTGGAGATACTGAACCGGATTTTGTTGTTCTACCAATGAGTCCACATTACCATTCTGACCTGTCAAAACGACAGAAAACTGGAAACTTGACTTGTCATATTAATGTCATCTAATTCTACTAATGTTAGAGACCTCAAAAGTTGGTAAACCCTTGACCAACGACTGGGAAATATGATTGCATCCATGTATATTTACACTTACTACAACTTTCTGGGCCCTAATACCAAGCTTGTTTAAAAATGTTCTACTTTTTCCATTTTCATAGACATAATTAAAAACTTTGCTTTTGCTGGAGGCATTCAATCATTAGAATTTGCTTTAAACAATTTACTCTATGTTTCTATCAAATTTCACAGCTGTGAGAGCTTTATTTCTGAAGATATTGAACCTGAAAATCTCTGAAATACAGATAATTTCAGGTTTCTAAGGTCTGCAGAATGTTTCAAAGAACTTCGTTTTTGGCCCCAGTGAACACGTTTATGCAGACTGAACAAAATCAATTCAGCGAGGACCGAATGCAGCAAACTGAATATCTTTGTAGTATGGCTATATCCAGACACTTTTCATCATTTTCTGGTAATTTATAGACCAAACAACTAATCCATTAAACCAGAAAAGGATCCTCAGATTGATCACGCAATGAAAATATTAGTTTGTTGCAGCTCTGCGTGAGAGGAAAAATAAATGTCTGAGTTCTTCGAGAAACTAGGGGATTCTCAGAAGCTTTGGCACTAAATCGTAAATAGGCCACATTTATGAGGCACTTTTCATAATGAGCAGGACTAAGCCTCTGGTGCACCCACACAGAGCTGCCATGCGAGGCAGCAGTCTGCTTTTTAGGAACAATTTAGGTGTTTTGCTCAAGGACACTTTGACATGTGGACAGCAGAAGTCTGGAATTAAACCACCAACTGTGTGATTAATCCATGAGGAGTTTGCAGCTTTTTGCCAGAGTATTCTGTTGGCTGTATTCCCCTAACAGGTTGGGAAAAGAGCAGCTATTAGATGGAAAACGAGCGAGTCGATAGCAGCTCCCCTCTTCCCTCTTCCTCCCACAGCATTCTCTGTAAATGAAGATCAGACTATTAGAGGCTGAACCGAGTCCTCCTTCTGCCAGATGATACCTTCCTCAGCAGGTGATGAAAGGTTGACCCCTGCTTCTTCTCATAAAGTCACACCTTACTGCTTTAATTATCCATCTTTAATTCAATAGCTGCAGCAGCTAGTACATACAGAAACTGAGAAGAATGTAGCTCAGGGTGTCAAACTTGTTTTAGTTCAGGGACCACATTCAGTCCAATTTGATCTCAAGTGGACCGCATCAGTAAAATCACAGCTCAAGAACTTCTAAATAACGACAACTCCACATATTTCCTTTGTTTTGGTGGGAATAAAAAAGTACATTGTGTAAATATGTCCATATCTAGGGAATTATATTTTTACAAAGCATTATGTATAACCTGAAATTTCTAAAGAAAAATAAATTCAATTCCAAAACATGATGCCTCAGTCTAGCTTTGACACATTACAACTTCCAGATCACAGTGTCTACAAAGGCATAAAACATTTATTCACATCTATCTGGAACTGGATGATACAGTGTTTTACTTTATGATCAACACAACAAAAGCCAGACCAAAAAAAGACAAAATATTACAAAAACAAGACACAAAGCGACAAAAGCGAGAAACAAAATGACAAAAAAAGACACAAAGCACAACAACAACAAAAAATCACACAAATGACACAAACGAGACAAAAAATGACCAAAAAAGAAACAAAGTGACAAAAAATAGACAAACAACACAAGCAAGACAAAAAAAAAAAACACAAAACGACAAAAGCGATCCACAAAACAATGAAAAAAGAAAAACACAAAACAACAAAAATAAGAGAAAAAACACAAGTGAGACAAAACGGAAACACAAAATGACAAAAGCCAGACAAAAACAAAAGACAAAATACAAGACAAAATATTACAAAAATAAGACACAAAATGACAAAAAGAGCAATAAAAAATATAGTATTTTAGGTTAAGATCAAAGCAATGTGTCATTTACAATTTGCAGTTAATGTCTTCTCTGTAATTTTTACATTTTACAAAGTTGTCGATTTTAATTGTTTTGGTATATTTACAACAAAAATAAACTTTATGTATACCTCACTGGAGAAATGTGAATGTTAGAGGCAACACAAGAAATACGAAAGTACAATAAGGATAAAAATAAAAGCATAACAAAGACCGTTACATATGTCATCATGAATACACCTGTGATATGTGCGGATGCACAGCACAAAACTACTAATTAATGTAGCTAAAATTGTATACAACACACACAATTTAATTTCTTTCATTTGTTTTTACAGCTATGTCATTGTAACTTTCATACAACCATTTATGTGGAGCTTTTCTAATCATGAAACAACACCCATCACTGTACAACATCCCTAAAAAGTTATCCAACAACAGCTGCACTTCCTTCAAATAGTGTATTTGACATTTCAACTTAGCTGGACTGAACTTCTATGGGTGCAGCTTAAGATAAGATACAGAGATATTCGTCCAACAGCGGAGGAAATATGCAGAAAAAAATGCGTGATCATCAATAAAAACGAATAAAATAAACAAGAAATATGCGCAAGTGCTGCTGATATTGCACAGATTCGTTCATATGTGGAAATCCAGACGCTGCACAGATTCCGTTCGAAGAGGAAAATAGCAATACTGCATGTGTCTATGTTAAAAAACAATGATATTGCACAGATTCTTCCAGGAGTAGAAATACTGACGTTAAAAAAATACTGATACTGCACGGATTCTTATATACATAGTTTTTTAAATGTACAGATTTATATTGCGCTGTGTGCAAAATATTACATGTCGATATTCGTCAAATTCCTATTTTTGTTCTGTACAATTGTCTCTGATGTGCCCTCGAGTTGTGTTCTTGATGACTGAGCAGTGATGGAGAGTGCAGACTCTCAGCACCATTAAAACCAGTAACTGAATAACCCAACCTTGACCCCACTTTCCAGTAAAGTCACATTTACAACACTCTTAACCTATAAAGAGGATCTGATTGAGGGTGTACACAATAGATTAACATTCAAGGTCTGCTCCCTGTTCCATTCATACATTGCATTATTTTGAAATATATTTGTCGGTTTGTTAGAGCGAAGGCAGTGTTCTGCTCTTTGATAGAGAAAATAAGAAAAAAAAACAAAAGACTCTGCTGTGAGATCTGAACCGAGTGAGACAAACATATGAACTCTGCAGAGATCAGTGCAAACATACGTGAATGTCAGCGCTTAGAAAAGACAACAACAACAACAGAGAGAACAGCCAGGTTAGAATTCTGCTCAGCTGCAGAAATACAGTTAGCTATTAGAGGTTGAAACAAATGAAGCCATCACAGTAACTAGGAAAACCGCAAAAGAAGTATTAATTTACATGTCAACTGCAAAAAAAAAGGGGGAAAAAAAGGCCAAAACTGTAGTAGCTATGTGGTCGCAAACAGTCATTTATTATTTTTCAATGCTGGACCATTTTCAAAGTATAAATTACACTATTACACTATCTTTACTGTACTACAATCAACAACAACAAAAACATCTAATTATTTTGCAGATATTTTCTGTAATTTGTGCGTCTGAATAATTCTTTTAACTGTTTTGTCAAACTACAGATAGCAACTAGGGAAATCACAAAATAAAATATCAATTTACATGTTAACGGTAAAAAAAAAGGGCCGAAACTGTAACAACATTAGCATCAAAAATCTGTGTTTTTAGAAGTTATGTAATTTAATATACTGTGTTCTTTAATAATGTGTGACCACAAAATTATACTATATCTATATTATTGAAATCAGCAAAAACATATCATGATTTGAAAATAAAATTAGACTTAAACAAGAAGTTTTACCAAACTTGGACCGCCCGGCGACAAAGATGACCCCTGTGACCTTAAAAATGAGGTCACGGTCACCAAATGCGAACTTGACCTGTGTCTTATTATGGTACACCTGTGTACCAAATACGGTGAGGCTACATCAATATTGTATGGAGTTATCGCGCGGAAACCAAATTGTTACAGACAAGCAAGCAAGCAAGACCATGCAGCTGAAAACAATACCTTCCGGCAAACGCAGTTTTGCCGGGCGGTAAATATGTTTTACAGATTCACTGCTTTGTTAAAATATAGATAACATGTAGCAAAATTTATTGTATTTATGTTATTTTATATTTTATTTAACTGTCATATTTTTTCCCTGTTCTGTTTCTTCCACATTTTTTAAATGTTACATTTGTGGTGTTGAAAAGAAATGAGTTGTTGTTAACATGAAAAGTGATGTGCACTGTTAACGCCACTACTGTGGGTGGCGCTGTTGAGTGTAGATGGTGCCTGTGGAGGTGTAAAAAGAAGGTTAGTCGGGTCTGCAGAGAAGAGCAGACGGTGTTTACGTTGTCCCGCTGTTATAAATAAAGCTAGCCTGTTCCTACATTTCCCTCTCTGTCGTCTTTCACCATAAAGGACATTTTCCCCACACAGTCTGACACAACAACATTGCTCCATTGGTCTTTACGTATGTTTTTCTTCCATTCTTGCTACCAGAATTTCATGGGATTTTTCTGTGATTTTTTTTAATTTAGTTTTTTATTCACAGTACCTCTTCAGCATTACAACTGATCCGAGTGTGTTTCCAAATAGCACAGACACTGCAGTGGAAACCAGAGGGGATAAGGGGGATAAGGAAGCAGCTCAGGAACAACATAATGAGCAAAGAATGTACCAACAGGGGAGCTGAGGTGTTTAGTATGGATAGAACAGAGAAACGTGGGGAGGCCGTGGTGAGGGATTACGTGGACAGCATGCAGCATCCACATTAACGCTTCACTTTCTCTGCTTCCTGGGTTCTTGGTGTCCTGCTGAACTGTACAGTGAGATAAGATGATGAGAGCATAGATGGGAGCAGCAAAGCTCTTTGTCACTCTCCGTCACTCAGATTGTGCCACGCTTTGTAACTGCTATCCTCCGCTGAAAGATAAATGCGCCCACATTATGTTTTCATAAAGACCTCCATCCGCACTAAAATGCCTCAACAGTAACGGCTAAAACCCTTTTATTCTTCGCGCTCTTCTTCCATCATCTGGCCGCACAGACTGTTTCTAATGGACTCTAAATCACAGTTTGGATGTTCTCATTTACATTTCTTCGCATTTTCAACCAAAAGAAAACTCTGACGCAGCCAGAGGTGGAAGATTCAACCACTCCAGAGAGCATTTTAGAAAATATTTGGTGTGAAAAATGTTGATGTAGTTTGCACATGAGGCCAAAACTGAGTGGCAGAACATCGCTTCAAGGTTTTCAAGCTAAGCGTGGAGATACTTGATCACATAATTACTCATGCCAATAACGAGGGGTCGACAAGTAGCTTTTTTTGAGTGTGTAGATTCTCAGCCATCATGGACCCTCTTGCTGTTTAATAATGTAGCGAAGAGAGGGGGCGTCACTCGGACTAATGGCAGTTTATGTTGACAAGCATTGAGGAGGTTTAGCTAGCAAGGGGCACCATGACAAACACTTCTGTGACGGCTAATGAAGTCTTGAAACAAGCAGAGTCAGAGTCAATCAATCAATCAGAGTTTATTTCTATAGCACTTTTCATACAAAAGTAGCACAAAGTGCTTAACAAGTTAAAAACAAACAATAAAAAGACAATGCCCCACATCCCTCCCAAACCCTGCCCCACAACATACTTCGTAAGAACACACAGACATACACATACACACACACACGCACACACACACACACACACACACACACACACACACACACACACACACACACACACACACACACACACACACACACACACACACACACACACACACACACACACACTTTTGTAGCAGAAATGATAGTGTCTATTGGCTGAGAGCAGAAGCACCAGAAAGAGGAAAAACCATAAATGAGAGCCGCCCGCACCCTGGGCAGCAGCAGGCCCCGTCAGGCCCAACAGGCCAGCTAGTTCCAGGGCCATTAGGCCCAGGCCCTGCCAAAGCCCCAGATGCAGACGGCTCCCCACCGAGGAAACACTGGAATCTAAAATAGACGTGTTAAAAATAACAGGTAAAACTCAAAATTGAAGAATAAACTAGCTACTAAAAGATAAAGAATAGTAAAATAGTAAATAAATAGTAAAATAAATGGTAAAATAGATAGTAAAATAAATGCTAAAATAGTGAAATAATAATATAGTATACAATATAATAAAATAAATGTATAAATAAAAGCAAAACCAGGGAATAAACAGTATAAATCAAGGCATTAAGATAAAATAAAAGCATTATGTAAAAGCCAGTTTAAAAAGGTGAGTCTTGAGCCTGCGTTTAAAAGTCTCTACGTTCTCTACAGCCCTCAGGTCCTCAGTGACATCGTGTTTACTGTAGAGTGGCTGCTTCAACCTTCTTTTTAAATGTCACATGTTGACGACACTCTTCTGTTTCTTTCCAAGGCCCATATCAAGACAGACTTTTATGAATCTAGGATACTGATAACATTATTTGGAAGTTAATGTGTTGAGTGTGTAGATTCTCAGTCATCATGGATCCTCCTACAGTTTAACAATGTAGCGACCAGAGGGGGCATCACTTTGACTAAGGGCAGTTCATGCTGACGAGCATTGTGGGGGATTAGCTAGCAAGCTGCACCACGACAAAGACTTCTGTGACCGTTAACGAAATCCTTAAAAAAGGTGAGCCGAAGTTGGCAACACTGCGTTGGTTGCAGAGTAGCTGTCACTCGGCCAACATGCAGTTTAGTGTTGACAAGCAGAGAGCATTGGGAGTTTAGCTAGCAAGGGGCACCATGACAAAGACAGAAGGTAATGTGTTGAGTGTGTAGATTCTCAGTCATCATGGATCCTCCTACTGCTTAACAATGTAGTGACCAAAGGGGAAGTCACTCTGACTAAAGGCAGCTCATGTTGACGAACAGAGAGCATTGTGGGGATTTAGCTGGCAAGGGGTGCCATGACAAAGACTTCTGTAATGGTTAATGAACTTGTGAAAACAAGCAGAGTGAGGACATTGTATCTATCGCAGGGGAGCTACTTTAACTTTCTTTTAAACTTGTTTAAATATTTTGACTCCATCCTTCTAGATGCAGTGAATTCTGGGACCCATAGTAAAACTTTTGAACAGTCACTCCCACATACTTTGGAAATTTTGCTAAAAATGAATTGCTGAGAAAGTGAATTAGTTTGCTCTGGGGTAATTAAACTAGAGCTTGTAGCGTCACCAGAAAGTGGCATTACAGGTTACATGGCGCAGAAGAAGATGGAAAGAAAACCAGCAGTTTGCCAACAGCTGAAAGAAACCTAGAAGAAGAAAGCAAAACCTTGTCAATCTATAGCCAGCGTCTTCAAGAATAGCTTTAAATTCAAGATTAGGAAAGACAACAGAAAAACAGCGGATCATGTGTCATGAGTTATGTTACTCTGTCAAAAGTATACAGAAAAGGTTTTCTGATCTCCCATAAAGCACATTAACTCTCTAAAAAACTTAAAAACTACCTCAAACAAGAAGATTTTTTCAATTTTTCCATTTCCATTAACCTTTAGTGATGCAACATTTCAAAATGCATTAACTGAAAGATGGCTAATGACGAAATGATATACAGCAATAAGACTATGCGAGCGAGACACGAAGACAACTACGACTTGAGTAATGAAAGAGAAATTGAAGGTTTAAACAATGGCTTTCATGCCACTGTGCATGGATCCATATATGACGGGCAATTCAATTATAGAGTAAAGACGAGGGAGAGGTCACAAAGAAAAGATCCACTACAGAAGAAGAAGAAGAAAGAAGGATCAGCTGGGAGAGGCAAAGGGAAGAAAGCATCAAAAGAATACATGAAGAAGAGAAGGAATGGTATAAAGGAGAAAACAAACCTATATCAGACTGGAGAAAGAGATAAATAGGTTGAGTTACGCAAAGGAACTGAAAAAAAAAATCAATGGGCTCAGATTGGGCTCCATAATTAGAAAATCAGCCTTTCCTCTTTTTGTTATTTGCTCCCTCCTTCATGTTCAGTCTCTTTCCATCCGTCTCTCACCTCTCTGTCGCTGCCTTTGCCGGTGGTAATTTGCCCAAGCATTGTTCGCCTCAGCATCCTTCTCTGTGGAGAAAGTCCAGATCGGAACAGGTGGCCGGGTTTCTAATATCACACGCAAATACATACGTGCACGGCTCATCTCGCCGGTCCATGAACCCACAACATATGCTGCTCGATGCGCTCGACTGTGGCCAGAGGGACAAGCTGTGTGTGTTTTCGTTTATTAAATTTGGACAGACAGGTCTTTAATGAGGTGTTTCTACAAACTGTGCATGAAGCTCAAAGGAGGAAAAACCACTGTAACATGCATTTTTACTCCTGGAAACCTTGATCACATGTGCACAGCAGCTCTGTCTCTCGGAAAGCATCGTGTGGTAATGGATTACCTCCAATCCATGCCGGTTTTTACACTCAGTACATCCAGGTGATGAAGCACCTCGCTGGACTACATGGAAATCACCCTACTCATCATTCACAGAGGATTCATCACCGTATTGTCTCATGGAGGCTGAGCCCGACTGAAATACAACCTGCTCTGATTCCCGCGGTCCAATTTATTTATTCATCCATTTTCCTGTGCGGTTATTTACAAACCCTGCAGGTAATTGCAGAGATGAGACGGCTCAATAACAGCCTGTTGTGCCGACAACAAAGCTGCTTCAATACCCAGGTGGGAAACGGCCATCGAGCGTTTTGTCTTTATCGCTAATCCCCAGTTTAGCTTCTTTAGTCCCCTGAGAGGAGATTTAATTGAAGCCGTTCAAAGGTAGCGTCACCAGTCAACTCAATATTTCAGTATTGCTGGTGGTTCTACTGTAAAGCTGGAAATCAACATACAGTGTAAGATAAACTATATAGGATGTAGCATTGTTAAATGGTAAATGACTGAACTTAAAGCAGTTTCTTGGCATTTCTTTGCTCCCATTACATTTTTTGCTTATTTTCACTGCAATATAAAGTCCTACACCTCCATGGAAACACAACAACAATTAAGAGGAAGAGAGAACTCAGAAATGTCTTTCAACCATAAAGAAAGAAAACAAAAGAATTTCTATGATTTTCTCGAATCAACATCAACGACAAATTGCGCTCTAGCCGCTATAGATATTTAACTATTTACATTTATAAAACCTGCACAAACCTGCCGAATGTATCTTCTAACAACTTGCTCCTCTGTGTACCATTTTTGAGCCATGCTTCATTTATTAAATGCTCAATCAAGTTTTTTTCTCCACTTGCAATCTCTTTACTTTCTCTACTTTGTGTATACACTGCCTGCAATTTAGCCAAATAATCCCTGAACTTGAATTTTATATATATATGTCAGGGTAGAGACTGCGATTTGGTAGAATTGGAGTTTCTACCAGTAGAGTTTGCGATTGTAATCTCTACCAGTAGAGATGGAACTTTAAATCTGACAACTGACCCCTGACCCTAACCTTAACTAACCCTGACCTTTAAATCTGACCCCTGCCCTGACCCCTGACCCTAACCTTAAAAGTCTAACCTTAGCCCTGACAAATCTCTACTGGTAGGATTGGAGTTTCTACTGGTAGAGATTGCGATCGCAGTCTCTACTGGTAGAGACTCCAATCGCAATCTCTACTGGTAGAAACTCCAATTCTACCAAATCGCAGTCTCTACCCTGACATATATATGAAATGTAGCCGCAAGGGGACACAAGCCAGTGTCTTATTATGCCGGTCCCAAGCCTGGATAAATACAGAGGGTTGTGTCAGGAAGGGCATCCGACGTAAAACTTTGGTCAAATCAAACATGCGAATCAAATGTATGACTTCCTAGATGGAGGCAATTGATTGGCTGTGGCGACCCCTGAAGGGAAAACGTGAAAGGAAAAGAAGATATATATATATATATATATATATATATATATATATATATATATATACACACGTGGACAAAATTGTTGGTACCCCTCAGTTAAAGAAGGAAAAACCCACAATTCTCACTGAAATCACTTGAAACTCACAAAAGTAACAATAAATAAAAATTTATTGAAAATTAAATAATCAAAATCAGCCATCACTTTTGAATTGTTGATTAACATAATTATTTAAAAAAACAAACTAATGAAATAGGGCTGGACAAAAATGATGGTACCCATAAACCCATATACCCATAGTTTCAAGTGATTTCAGTGAGAATTGTGGGTTTTTCCTTCTTTAACTGAGGGGTACCAACAATTTTGTCCACGTGTGTATATATATAAATAAAGACAACAGAGATTGTTCAAGAGTTGTTGCTTGAAAAGGAGTGACAGTAAAGCTATTAAACAAATGGTGAAGATATGTCAGCTTGAAACTGAGACACGACTGCCTCCTTTTGATTTTATTATTCAAAAACACTTACTGATTCCCCTTTTAGATCAGTTCAGACCACCAGCTTCACCTGGGAGACACAGATCTGGGTCACATTTATTGGATTTAATGAAAAAGTGGATGATGCTAAGTGGGCTGTATATTGAAGATCACGATGGATGACAACAGGTAAACAGTGCATTATCTTCTATGTAGGCTGTACACAGCACACATCTGCCTGGATCAATTCTTGTGTAAAGCTCCACTCTTCCCTAAAGGGAGTCGGGATGGTCGATGCGTCCATTTCCACTGTGGCAGTGAACATGTTCCATAACTGGGAGTTCCTGAGAAGAAGTATCAATAAAGCAGCTCTCAGTGCACACCTGCTGTCATTAACCTGGATTTTTGTTCACTTTATCTGCAGCTCGGTGACGACTGTTTGACTTGCAATGACCTGTATATTTAGTGAGCCTTGATGTGGAGAGTGCGGAGGTTTTGCCAGATTCAGCAACACAAGGATCGCAAAATGGGAGCTTTAAATTAAGGAGCAAGATCACTTTATTTATTGATCTGAACCGGCACAAACCCACAACAACCTGTAGCTGATCAGCAGCCGCTCACAACGACGGAAATGAATAAACAGATTCAGAATCTGCTGCAGCAGAAGGCATCGAATCCTCTGTCGACAGCTCACGAATGTCAATCTGGACGTGGCTGCTTTACTGAATGTTTTCCTGCTCATGCATCACACAAAGGAGGTCTGTCACCCTTCATCTGAGCAGAAAACCTCAAGACAAATGCAACATGTGTTCTTCTCGGAGGCGTTTGCCTTTTGCAGCTGACCACGGAAGCCTGCGAGGTTGTACAGTTGATTAGAAAAGCCAGGACCCCCAGAGACTGGCGGCTCTTTATTCAAGGGAAAACATGTCAGTGGGCTCCTTTGATGCTGCAGTGAGGGCTTAGTCAGTTTATCTATGCTTTTTTTCTCTCTATGCTTCTTAGATCTTAAGCCAGAGAGCTCCACAGCTGACACCATTTTTGTTTTGCTTGTAATTCACAGTCTCTCAGCGCTCAGCTCTGACATCTGTAGCAGTAGCTGGCAACAGGGGAGTCATGGCAGAAGTTTAGTGGTCAGTACTGATACTGCTGAAATTACACTATTTTCAACGTAAAAATAATACAAACCAGTCCTTAAACACTGAATGAATTCCAACAAACTCCAAACACATGCACAGCCTGGGCAGAAACCACACAGATGCAGCAGTTCAAGTATACAGGTACAGTCAGGATCATGTACTTCAAGTAATAAAAGTAAATGTTTGGAAGGCTGAACAATGTTTATATGATTTGATTATTTTTACTCAGAATATTAGATTAAACTTTATCATTACAACAGAGACAATTACTAAGACAACAAAAGGCAGTTTAGATCCAAAAAGAAGTCCAAAGGAAGTATTTAAGTAAATAACACATGCACACACAAGTACATGAATACAACAACTCTAGGTAGTCATTTAAATAAAGATAAATGTAAATGCAGGTGGGAATAAATAGTGGGTGTGCGACTATATCCAAATAATTAGTCATTTTCATCAATACCATATTTTTTTGGAATTATTTATTGATTTTAAATGACAAAAAGTTTTTACTGCACATTGCATATACATACACTTTATCCGAAACACCTCACTTGCCGACAACCAAACAAAACTGTTTGGTAGAATGTTTAATAGATGAACTTAAATGCATCAGATGCAAACCCCCAGTAAATCTCCAAAACAAAAAGTCTGGCTGCATAAACACGATTGAAGAATAAAAGCACTCACTATGGATTCTCAGCAGCCTGACAGACTTTAAGTACAGCTATTTTATTGTAGCATGGTCAAGAACCTTCAGGTTTTACTGAAGTCTTCATTTAATGTATACCACCGTATACAATTTATCTTTATTTATGTGTACATGTTCTAACATCAAAATTATTACCTGGCTTGGTTAAATTCAAATTATACCGAGCCTTGCAAAAGTTCTGTTACACTTGTTGAGACATTCATAAAAATGAACACAGATTTTTAGGTGCAATAAGATAAAACTTTTGGGTGGCCACATTACTGATTAATATTATCATTAATACATATATTGAAATATTTGGAAAATAAAAAATGATCTTATTGCACCAAAAAATCTTGCTTGCATTTTGCAAGTGTAACAGAACTTTTGCAAATCCCGGTACATCTTCTGTACTGGTCTTTTTAAAAAAATACGCTAGCTATATCATTCTAAAGTTTTGGAAAGGACTGGTCCAGATCATGTACGCTTCTGTCCATTCTGATCAGTTCATTTATGGGATGTTTAGAAGATCAGGTTTTAAAAAAAAAAAAAAAAAAAAAGTCAAATTTTGGGAGTACTGGTTTTCAAGATGTCCAGAGATGACAGGAAAGAAGTGTCGCTGGTCCCTGGTTGACACAAATGCAATCAAGTTGGATATAACGTGCAAGATCTTCATCCATTTATTCATTCATCCACTAGCTCATACCCGCTTCATCCCACGGAGGGTTGAGGGGGAGTTGGAGCCTATTTCTGTTGATATTGGGCAATAGGCAAGTGACCATCAGTCAATTTAGCATCACTAATTCAACTACCATGTATGTGTTTGGATTGTGGGAGGAAGAAAACTCAGAGGCACAAGCAGAACATGTAAAATCTCTGTACAGAAACACCTGGATAACCAGAAATTCAAAACTTCCCACTGTGAGACATCGGTGCAAGATGTCACCATCTTGCACAATTCAAGGTTCTAATCCCCATTTGTTTCAGTTCATTCAGGCTCAAACAGGAATCACACCAACACCACACTCAGCTCCGCCCCTTTACCTCGACGGTTCTACTTTTTAGCCACGTTGTCAAATTACAACATCTTCAGCTTAATTGCTGAAGTGAGCTAATAGTCTCGCTGGACAAAGAAGCTGCTCAATGTGATAAATATTTATGAGCAGCCTGTGAATGTATGCACGGAGCTGCAAGCGGCTAATGGGAAAGGAGGTGGCACTTTCTGCCTGCTGTCCAAGAGGCAAGAAGAAATTGACAGACAGAGCTGGTGGTGGAAGGTGGTAACAGATGAAGGAAGGCAGGAGATTTATTGAGGTGAATCACCAGATGAGTGAGAAGTGAGACGAAGGTGAGAGGGAGGAAGGCGTTAAGAGGAAGCACAGTGGCTGAAGGATAAAGGACAAGACAGAAGAAAAAGGCAAAGATGGGGTCTTCCTAGGACAATTATCTTCGGGGATTTACAGTAGATTACAGTGCTGTCAGAGAGAAACTGACAGAGAGCCGAGAAAAGATGCAGAGAATTCCTGGAAACCCAATTAACGCTCAGGCGCGTATTTAAACAGCTGTAGCTGCTACACTGGGCTGATGAGGAGAGACGCTGCAGAGACGAGAAAACGGGTGAAAGAGGAAAAATAAGAGCCAAAAGCAAATGAAAGAGACGCAACAAGTACAGTGAGAAAAGCAAGAGGGAAATCAGTGGATACAAGCTGTGGTCTTTAGAGAGTGTCATTTTAGTTCAGCTTTGCAAAACACAACTTTATACAACACACACTACAGACACACCGATACAGACAGCTCACGCCCAGCCCCCCCAAAAAAACATTACAAAGACCCAGAATACAAACAACATCTGAGGCAGTTCAGATTATTTGAACTATGACCTAATGGACTAAATGAAATGGCACACCAATTCAAAGCACAAACAGGTTGTATCAGTATCATAAAGGTGACCTGAGAGACAGAGAAGGAAGACTGTTCGGACAGAAGAAGCTTTGTGTAGAAATGACTGGCGTTCAGCTTCTTTGAAAAGTCAAGAGATGAAGAAAGCGGATATCTTAGGCTGTGTGCCCCTACTTCCTATCGACGACCACTATATAATGAACTATATAGGAGGCTCTCCTGTATTGTAATTGAGCAACAGCACTGCTGTTGTTCAATTAAAATGTATCAGATCGATGGTAGTGATCCAGGCGGCATTTTTGTTCTAAATTCATATTATACTACAAGTGTATTTTCCAAAATTAATCAAGGAAAATAACTTTTTTCTTTGCTTGTGTTGTGATGCATGGCTCTGCTTCCAACAAACATATTAATACAAATTGATATTTTCAACTTTAATATGTGCGCACCATAATTCATTGATTTTTCTCATGGATGTCATTTCAACAAACTACACATATAGAAAAGATAAAATCCATAGAAAATACATCTTAACTCTAGTAAATATGTCTTAGCACCATAAAACACATCTTAACACCAGAAATTTCATCTTAACATTAGAAAACAAGTCTCAACAGACGAGAAAAGATATTGTAACAACATTACAACATGTCTAAAAGCTAGAAAACATGTCTTGACACTAAAAAACATGTCTTAACACAATGAAATACATCTTAACACTAGAAAACAAGTCCTAACAGAATAGAAAACACCTCCGAGCAGTAAACATCATGTCTTAAGATCAAAACACAAAAATGACATCTTGACACTAGAAAGCAAGTTTTAAGACAGTAAAATATGTCTTAACACTATAAAACGCATCTTAACAGACTAGAAAATACAACTTAGCATTAGAAATTCCATCTTCACACTAGTAAATACATTGTAACACTAGAAAATATGTCTTAACATGACACATTACGTCTTAAGACAATAAAATATGTCTTAAACTAGACAACGCATCTTAACAGACTAGAAATTACATCTTAACATTCCAATTTCCGTCAACACTATAAAATAAGTCTTACTGCTATGAAACAGATAGCAAAAATCTGTGAAAGTGCCACCATTCCTCAACTGGCTCTCTCGTTTGCTGCTGTTCTCCTTTGATGCAAAGCATGATGGTACCTATTATTGGTTAGTGACCTTTAGCTGTGCACTACTTTTGCTGGTGTATTGTGGGATACTTCGAGTGACTATACACGATGTAACAATACTTAACCTTCAGACAGCACTAAAAAAATGCTGAAAACCATATATAGTGTAGTGACTTATTTCAGACACAACCCTGGTTATTATGAAGATCCACAAAGACCAGAAACAGTTTTAAATACTAAGGAAGTAATACACATGGAAGCATTGCAAAGATACTGTAGTTCTGATGAGACTAATCTGAACACAAGCACAAGTAGAACAATGCAGGTTTATTACAAAGATGGATGAATGGGATGAGTGTCAGAGTGTTTTAGAACAAGAATGACCTCCATCCAGGTGAGCTCAGTTTTTAAATGATTCTCTCTGTGCTCCTGAAAACGGATATGTATGACCACCCTTTTACGCTGTTCGTGCAGGTGTTGGTGTAAACATGAAGCAGGAGGTTGGTTGCAATGGTGAGCATTAAGACCACAGATTTCCTGGACTGCAGCTGCCAGCAGAGACAACAACGGCTGTAATTCATTATCCATGTTGAATTAACTGCTGGGAGTCGAGGCTGATGTCTTTGTTGTCTTGTGGCAAACTGTCACGTGAACGGAACGTGATGAATCACGGAACAAATGTTCTGACTAATACCAATCAGAAAGCAAACACGGGAAGCCGCATCACTGTTTTTCAAAAGTCTCCGTTTCTTCCCGTCTAGACAAAAAACAACAGCCCGGAGTTGAATTAAATTGGAGTGGAGTCAGCAGGGTTTCCAAAAGGTGGAGTAGTAAGGGCGGCAGTTATTTGTTTAAAAATGAAAGCAAATTTCGGCAGTTCAATTCAACTGGAATGAGGTCACGCGTGACAAAGGAAACTATCAAGATTTTATTGTGCAAACTATCCAACAAAACCCTCATTATGAGCACCACAGACTGAAGCATCTTACTTGGATGTAGAAATAATTGGTACACTGTAGAAGGCAAAATTATCTGTTGATTGAATGAGAGTAGAAAAGTAAGGAAACATTCACAAAATTGAGGAAAATATAACTCATAACAGTCAACAATGCCCCAAGATAATTGTGTGCATTTAAGAGTCATTTGAAACCACATTTTTTTCCATTTTAAATGCTGCTAAAACACGTTTCACTCAAACAACTCAAGAGAACTTTAGGAAAAGTTGCAACAACACATGTCAAATTGAGCAAAACAACTGAAAACAACAATAAAGAAATGCTAAATTAACACAAAGATTCTCAGTATAAACAATAAAGAGGTACAAAACTAACAAAAACATACCCAAAATTACTGCATAACTACAAAGAGAAGAACAACGAGAACCAAAATTAACAAAAAATGACTCAAAACAACTTCAAAGGGAAAGAATAACACAAGACAAAACAACTACAAAGAGACAAGAAGAATCAAAACAATAAAACAACAATAAAGAAAGAAATTTAACACAAAAGGACAACAAAGAGAACAGAAAGTCACTTAAACAAATAAAGAGACAACAAAAACATAAGAGACAGAACAAGACACTCAAAAGAACAATAGAGAAAAAGAAAATTAACAAAGAGACTCAAAACTACAAGTGAAGAAATGTAAAATTAACATAAAAACTCTCAAGACAAACAACAAAGAGGTACAAAACCCAAAGTCAGACACAAAGTAATTACATAACAAATAGACTCAAAATTTCAGAGATAAAAAAAATTAAAAAGATGAACTCAAAGATCTAAAACTTTTTCTTCATACACAATATCACCATTTCTCTCAAATATTGTTCACAAATCTGTCTAAATCTGTGATAGTGAGCACTTCTCCTTTGCTGAGATAATCCATCCCACCTCACAGGTGTGCCATATCAAGATGCTGATTAGACACCATGATTAGTGCACAGGTGTGCCTTAGACTGCCCACAATAAAAGGCCACTCTGAAAGGTGCAGTTTTGTTTTATTGGGGGGGGTCCACTCCTCTTCAATGGCTGTGTGAAGTTGCTGGATATTGGCAGGAACTGGTACACGCTGTCGTATACGCCCATCCAGAGCATCCCAAACATGCTCAATGGGAGACATGTCCGGTGAGTATGCTGGCCATGCAAGAACTGGGACGTTTTCAGCTTCCAAGAATTGTGTACAGATCCTTGCAACATGGGGCCGTGCATTATCCTGCTGCAACATGAGGTGATGTTCTTGGATGTATGGCACAACAATGGGCCTCAGGATCTCGTCACGGTATCTCTGTGCATTCAAAATGCCATCAATAAAATGCACCTGTGTTCTTGGTCCATAGCAGACGCCTGCCCATACATAACCCCACCACCACCATGGGCCACTCCATCCACAACATTGACATCAGAAAACCGCTCACCCACATGACGCCACTCAAGCTGTCTGAACAGTGTAAACCGGGATTCATCCGTAAAGAGAATGCCTCTCCAACGTGCCAGACGCCATCAAATGTGAGCATTTGCCCACTCAAGTCAGTTACGACGACGAACTGGAGTCAGGTCGAGACCCCGATGAGGACAACGAGCATGTAGATGAGCTTCCCTGAGACGGTTTCTGACAGTTTGTGCAGAAATTCTTTGGTTATGCAAACCGATTGTTTCAGCAGCTGTCTGAGTGGCTGGTCTCAGACCATCTTGGAGGTGCTGGATGTGGAGGTCCTGGGCTGGTGTGGTTTCACGTGGTCTGCGGTTGTGAGGCTGGTTGGATGTACTGCCAAATTCTCTGAAACGCCTTTGGAGACGGCTTATGGTAGAGAAATGAACATTCAATACATGAGCAACAGCTCTGGTTGACATTCCTGCTGTCAGCATGCCAATTGCACGCTCCCTCAAATCTTGTGATATCTGTGGCATTGTGCTGTGTGATAAAACTGCACCTTTCAGAGTGGCCTTTTATTGTGGGCAGTCTAAGGAACACCTGTGCAATAATTCTTCTTCTTTTCCTTTCGCCACAGCGAATCAATTGCCTCCATCTAGCCCTGTCTGCTGCATCTTCTTCTCTCACACCAACTACCTTCACGTCCTCTTTAACCACATCCATAAAGCTCCTCTTTGGTCTTCCTCTAGGCCTCCTGCCTTGCAGTGGGAAACTCAGCATCCTTCTACCAATATATTCACTCTCTCTCCTCTGGACATGTCCGAACCATCTCAGTCTGGCCTCTCTGACTTTATCTCCAAAGCCTCTAACATGTGCTGTCCCTCTGATGTACTCATTCCTGATCCTATCCATCCTGGTCACTCCCAAAGAGAACCTCAGCATCTTCAGTTCTGCTACCTCCAGCTCTGCCTCCTGTCTTTTCCTCAGGGACACTGTCTCCAGACCAAACAACATGGCTGGTCTCACCACAGTTTTGTAAACCTTTCCTTTCATTTTAGCTGAAACTCTTCTATCACACATCACACCTGACACTTTTCTCCAGCCGTTCCAGCCTGCCTGTACACGCTTCTTCACCTCTTTTCCACACTCTCCATTGCTCTGGACTGTTGACCCTAAGTACTTAAAATCCTCCACCTTCTTGATCTCTTCTCCCTGTAACCTCACTCTTCCACTTGGGTCCCTCTCATTCACACACAGATACTCTGTCTTGCTGCGGCTAACCTTCATTCCTCTCCTTTCCAGGGCAAACCTCCATGCCTCTAACTTCTCCTCCACCTGTTTCCTGCTCTCACTACAGATCACAATGTCTGCAAACATCATAGTCCATGGAGACTCCTGTCTAACCTCGTCTGTCATCCTGTCCATCACCATAGCAAACAAGAAGGGGCTCAGAGCTGATCCCTGATGTAGTCCCACCTCCATCTTGAACTCCTCTGTCACACCTACCGCACACCTCACCACTGTCTTACAGTCCTCATACATGTCCTGCACCACTCTAACATACTTCTCTGCCACTCCAGACTTCCTCATACAAAACCACAGTTCCTCTCTGGGCACCCTGTCATAAGCTTTCTCCAGATCTACAAAGACACAATGCAGCTCCTTCTGACCTTCTCTGTACTTCTCTATCAACATCCTCAAAGCAAATATGGCATCTGTTGTACTCTTTCTTGGCATGAAACCATACTGCGGCTCACAGATGTTCACCTCTGCCCTTAGTCTAGCTTCAACTACTCTTTCCCATAGCTTCATCGTGTGGCTCATCAGCTTTATTCCTCTGTAGTTGCCACAACTCTGCACATCTCCCTTGTTCTTAAAGATGGGCACCAGCACACTTCTCCATTCCTCGGGCATCTTCTCACTATCTAAGATCCTGTTGAACAACCCAGTCAGAAACTCTACTGCTACCTCTCCGAGACACTTCCATACCTCCACAGGTATATCATCAGGACCAAGTGCCTTTCCACTCTTCATCCTCTTCAATGCCCTCCTCACTTCATCCTTACTAATCTTTGCTACTTCCTGGTTCACAACAGTCATCTCTTCTACTCTTCTCATATTCCTCGTTCATCAACTCTTCAAAGTACTCTTTCCATCACACTATTGGCACCTGTCAACACACTTCCATCCTTATCCTTTATCACCCTAACCTGCTACACATCTCTCCCATCTCTGTCTCTCTGCCTTGCCAACCTATACAAGTCAGTTTCTCCCTCCTTACTGTCCAACCGAGCATACAAGTCATCGTAAGCCCCTTGTTTGGCCTTTGCCACCTCTACTTTCACCTTACGCTGCATCTCCCTGTACTCCTGTCTACTCTCTTCAGTCCTCTCAGTGTCCCACTTCTTCTTAGCTAACCTCTTTCTCTGCATCCACTCCTGCACTTCCTCATTCCACCACCAAGTCTCCTTATCTCCTTTCCTTCCAGATGACACACCAAGTACTCTACGACCTGTCTCCCTGATCACATTTGCTGTAGTTGTCCAGTCATCTGGAAGCACCTCCTGACCATCCAAAGCCTGTCTCAACTCTTTCCTGAAAGTCATACAACACGCTTCCTTTTTCAGCTTCCACCATTTGGTCCTCTGCTCTGCCTTTGCCGTCTTCATCTTCTTCACCACCAGGGTCATCCTACACACCACCATCCTATGCTTTCTGGCTACACTCTCATCTACCACTACTTTGCAGTCACTGACCTCCTTCAGATTACACCGTCTACACAAGATGTAGTCTACCTGTGTGCTCCTACCTCCACTCTTATAGGTCACCCTATGTTCCTGCCTCTTCTGGAAGAAAGTATTCACTACAGCCATTTCCATCCTTTTGCAAAGTCAACCACCATCTGTCCTTCTGCATTCCTCTCCTGGATACCAAACCTGCCCATGATCTCCTCATCATCTCTGTTTCCTGCACCAACATGTCCACTGAAGTCTGCACCAATGACAACTCTCTCACTTCTAGGGATGCTCTGCATCACTTCATCAGGGTCCAACCAGAATTTCTGCTTCTCCTCCAGCTCACATCCTACCTGTGGAGCATACCCACTGACAACATTGAACATCACACATTCGATTTCTAGCTTCAGGCTCATCACTCGATCTGACACTCTTTTTACCTCCAGGACATTCCTAACAAACTCCTCCTTCAAGATAACTCCTACTCTATTTCTCTTCCTATCTACACCATGATAGAACAACTTGAACCCTGCTCCTAAACTTCTAGCTTTACTACTTTCCCACCTGGTCTCCTGGACACACAGTATGTCCACCTTCCTCCTCTGCATCATGTCAACCAGCTCTCCACCTTTTTCTGTCACAGTTCCAACATTCAAAGTCCCTACTCTCAGTCCTAGACTCTTGGTGTTCCTCTTCTCTCTCTTCCTACGAACACACCTTCCTCCCCTCCTTCTTCGACCAACAGAAGTCCATTTTCCACCGGCACCCTGTAGGTCGACAGCACCGATGGCGGTCGTTGTTAACCCGGGCCTCGACCGATCCGGTATGGAAGTCATACATCTGATTCGCATGTTTGATTTGGCCAAAGTTTTACGTCGGATGCCCTTCCTGACACAACCCTCTGTATTTATCTGGGCTTGGGACCGGCACAATAAGACACTGGCTTGTGTCCCCTTGCGGCTACACTGAACACCTGTGCTCTAATCATGGTGTCAAATCAGCATCTTTATATGGTACACCTGTGAGGTGGGATGGATTATATCAGCGAAGGAGAAGTGCTCTCTATCACAGATTTAGACAGATTTGTGAATAATATTTGAGAGAAATAGTGATATTGTGTATGTGGAAAAAGTTTTAGATCTTTGAGTTCATCTCAAAAAATGGGAGCAAAAACAAAAGTGTTGCATTTATGTTTTTGTTGAGTGTACAAAGAGACAAGAAAAACAAAAACAGCACTATAGAAAGAAATGTAACAAAATACAATCAAAAGAACAGCAAAGAGAACAGAAATGGACTTAAAACAACAACAAAGACACAAAAATAAAACGAGAAAACAACTGCAAAGAGATAAACAACATAAACTACAAAGACACTCAAAAATGAGACTCAAAACTACAATGAAGATTTGTAATATGAACACAAAATGACAAAAAAAAAAACTACAGAGTGGCAACAGAGAGACTCAAAATATTTACTATGAGATCATTCACAGAGAATTTGAATCACAAAACTTTGTAACTGCAGCACCCAATGAGCACAAAAAGCTGAAAACACGCCAGCTTTTATTGAGTTTAAGCCATTTTATGGATGATTATTGAAACCTGTCGCACCGCTACATACAGTATTTAGCAATGAAATCCAATCTCCTTGCAGTAAATCCTACTTCTCCTGAAGCTCATAATTTTCTGCATCACAGAGCTCCTCCGTGGTCATTTTAAAGTCTTTAAATGGAGGCGTGGAACTGAATTACAAATATGTTGTACAGTAAGAAAATAAATACCAGGAACCCCAAAGCCCACAGGAGGTCTTTAAAGGTGTTTCAGATTCCAGAGAAGGTCCAATTTTTCAATAAAACTTACATTATAGGGAACTACAGAGTGAGACAGTGCTGCAAACTGCAATATAATGAAATCTCAGTCCTGTATAACCTCCTGGTGTTGCTTCACCGCCTACTGAGAATGTCAGAAAAATTCCTCAAGTCTTGTCAGTGAGGAAAATTATTGCTCATAGTTGGGCTATCTATCAGGATCTGTGGATTTTTTCAGTGTTTATGTCACAGAAAATGGGAAAACCGGTGAAAAATAGCCCAGTGCATTTCCTCAAGCAGTGTATTTTGGGAGAGTTTTGAGGTATTTTACTTGAATATTTCCATTTTATGCAGGGAAATATTGTACTACATTTATCTGACAGCTTTTTTTTTGAGATGCAGATTTGGCACAATGGATAACAGAACACGCTTTTAAATACAGCACACAGTTAAAAATTTAAATCTCCATGCATTGTGCTCATTTCAGCTGTCTGAGTTGTTAACAGTTGCACCAAACACAGATTTTTTTTTTTTCCACCAAAGCTTCCCACAAATTTAAAGAAATATTCCAACACAGCTTCAACATTAGTAATATAATGATGGCAAGTATAATGAGCTATCAGTCAGAAGGACCAAGCCAGGGCTTTCAGTGCAGTATTTTAACTACATTTATCTGCTATGTACTTGAGTACATTTTTCATGTAGGACTTAGAAAATCAACCATTTCTGCCATTTCGCACCTTTAAAACCCTGCTGTCTCTGGTGTACAGCAGGTGTAGTCGCCTTATGAATAATTCCCTGTTAGTTTGCACCAGAGTCAACCTCTTTATTTTGTGGTGAAGCTCATTACCATTTCTCAAGAGACGATTTCAAATAGTTTCCCTTTGGACCGGGAATACCAAGAGGTACAATTATTTTTCACGCCCAAGAGGGATGAAGTGGATGGAAAGGACGAAATCTTTATTACTTAAGGCACAGTAGTTTCATAGTTCGGGTTGCATTATTTATCAGGATTGCATTTAAGGACTAAATATACGTCATTGCACTCTCATTTAAACAAACAGAGCGCTGCCTTCACGTGCATGTTGTGCTACATTCCTGCAAATGCACGAATCTGCATCAAAATGAGACATAAAATAATCTTCACCTGAATTCAGAGTGTCTCCTGCAGATTAAATATAAATTAAAATGCACCCAAAACACTTGTTTTGCTGAACATCTCCTTAGCAGATGCTACAATTTACAGATGTTCCCTAAACGCCTCACATGCAGGCTGCTGCAGAAGCTAGCTGGTTGGTTGTACAATAAAGGTCAAAATATACAAAAAGAGACTCAAAACAACACTAAAGAGGAACAAAAATAAGACAGAAAGGCTCAAAACAACTATAAAGAAAGAAAATTATTATTAGAGATTCAAAACAATTGTAGAGATACAAACTTAACAAGAAAGAGTATGCTGTTAAAGTACAAACCTGCATCAAAATAAGACTTCAAATAATCTTTTCCTGAATTTAGAGCATCTCCTAGAGACAATATACAAATGAAATAGTTCCTAAAATGCCTCACTGGTTGAATGTATCCATATCAGACACTACAATTCATAAATGTTCCCGAAACGCCTCAAAAGCAGACTACTGTAGAAGCTAGCTAGTCGAATGTGTAATAAAGACAAAATTAATAAAAGAGACTAAAAACAACTACAAAGACATGAAAAACATGAGACAAAAAAAACTACAGAGACTCAAAACAATTCTAGTTTGAAACTTATCTTGCTAATGTACAAATCCAGGGCAAAATAAGACTTCAAATAAACTTTTCCTGAATTAAGAGCATCTCATAGAGACAACAAATAAATGAAAATGCCTCACTGGTTGAACGTATCCTGATCAGACGCTACAATTTACAGACGTGCCCTAAATGCTTCAATAGCGTTCTACTGTAGAAGCTAGCTAGTTGTCTATGCACTGAGAAGCCTCCAGTCTCCATTTTAAAGCAGCTCAAACAGACCAAAAATTACTTTGAAAGGAGTGATTTTAAAGTTTAAATCAGGTGATTCTATCTCCATGGGCAGTTTTCTATTAGTGCAGGGTTTCAAACATCAATACTGCAGTCGATCGTGTAGATTTAATCAAGAGGAGCCAAAACAGCAGCTGTGATTAACATCTGATTAGCAGAGCAGCCGTAATTGTAGCAGTATCTGTTTGTTTCATGGCTTTCTCAATGGGCCAGAAGCTACAATATGATCCTCTGAACCGCAATTTAGAGGAATACAACAGAAGCAGATGTTTTCTTCTGTAAAATTTGTTTTTCTGTGCACACCCTTTGCTAAACACAACTACAAAACTCACTGTAGTGATGAAGCTGCCAAATGCAAACTGTCCAGTCTTGAAGGTTTTCCCTTCCCACAGCGTCACACTGGACCTTTTCAACAAACCAACGCTGAGCCTTTCTCATTCAGATGAAGAAATTAAGCATTAGTGATAACTAAGGGGCTGTAATTGCGTCATTGAGTTGCAGGAAAGAAACCGCTTCTTCGCAAGTTTTCCCCTTTCATGTCCTAATGTGAACATTTTCCAGGGAAGCATCCGTGCTGTTGGTGTCCGCTGAGAAGCAGCTAATCTCTCAGAGTCTGGGTCGATTCTGTGTCAGATACGTTGGACTAAACCTCTGAATGCTGTTACAGATCTTTCACTCCACTTGATTACTTCTGGCAAAGTTGAAATCCATGAAAGCTGGACAGCAAAGGGTCGCCGTGGAATAATAGCGAGAAAAGATCGTGTGGCTGCTGCTCTTCAACAGAAGACCTGTAAAGCATGAAATATGATCCAAAAAGAAAATTACAGTCTGATACTTTCTGGCTTATATGTGATTTCAAAAGCTTTCAGAAGCTTCAGAAGCAGCAGAGAGCTGTTTGGGAGCAACTTGTAGGTGGAATTTTTCCGTAAATTCAAATGTAATGTTTGTGAATAATTCATTTTAATTTAATAAAGGAACGGAATCTGGCTCCATTTATTAGTACCTTAAATAGTTCAGCTTCTGGGATGTTTTTGTTTAATATTTCCCTGTTATATCTACCTCAATCCTTTCTGTTCTGGAATTTATTTGTTTTAAAAGTGTCATTGTGCCGCTTGAACACTTTCTGCTTTCTCACTGTCTCTGCTTGAAATAGATATTAACCCTTAGATGCATTGGACCCTCCACTCTTCCATAAATGGTCAAAATATTACCCATTTTTGTCATTGTGGTTAATAATAATAATAATAATTTGCACTGTTTGTATTATATTTTTGTCCACACAAGAATGATTTCATGTTTGAAATATGTTTATTACTCACTTTAGAACAGATTTCGAACATTTTGATAATTCACAAAGAAGAATATTAAAAAGAACAGCAATAGGAGAATGTCAACATCCATTTTTGTAGACATTTTTCCACTCTTTTCCTCTAGTTGTTTGTGCACTGCATCACCTCTGGTAGGATGTTATCAGTGACTAAGAGTTTGGGGTAGTAAAACCAATATTATAGTTTCTAAAGTATAAAAGGTAACGTAAAAATTTAAAGGGAATGATATCAAAAACATGTTTTTTGAGGAATAGCTTGAAAATGAAATGATAAAAACTTTTCATTGCAAGAAAACAAGCTCACTGGGTCATTTTTGACCCACTTACAGCATGTATCTAAGGATGAAATCACAGCAAAGCCTACAGACTGTCGGCTATCACTTCATTCATCAGTGTCACAGTTCCTGTTAATAATTGTTTGAAAAGTGAATAAATAACTGTAGATATTAGTGATGCTTTAAAAAACGGTGCAGAAGTCATTTTTTAATCATTACTTTGTATTTTGCACAGAACCTAATAAGACTAAACATTACAGTTAAGACACTTTAGTGTTATTTAAGGTGTGATTATACTTGAAAAATGTACACATTAGAGATAAACCCTACAAAATGATATAAAGCACTAGACTCATTACACATCGCAGCAGACTGTGTCATGGTGCCCCTTTACAAGTCAGACCCCCACAATGCTCAGTGTTATTAATACAGTGTCATTAATTATGAAGAATAACCTGACGACTAGTAAAATTAGACATTACAGTATAACACATTATGGACCTTTGTGGCTTAAACCCTACAAAGTTAGCATTTTTGCAGATGAACCTGACTAATTTTGAGCAAATTTTTGCGACATATAATTGTTTTGTTTTTTTTACAGCAGACTAGTCAGATCATTCCCAACTCTCTCTCTCACATGTCACCATAAAATATAAAGTTTTTTTTGTGTTATACAAGTGCGTTACAGTATCAGTCTCTGTTACAGTAAGCATCAGTGGTCCAGCAATGCTCTGATATGTGACATAACACATCGTTAGCTAACATTTCCAAATGCTAGTGACTCACCAAGACACTGTCGTTGCTCTCCACTGGTTCTCCTTACATCACAAACTAATTTTCTCATTATTTCTTCTACTCCACGCCTGTTCTTAGTCTCTTTGACACCAGCAGGATCATAATTATAAAACTGTGGTTCGTCATATGTGAATGAATTAGCATTCTCGACCTCTTAGGTGTTAAAATTAGTGTTTGGTTCCATTCTTTCATATTGAACTGGACTTTCCAAGTTGTGTAAAACTTGAGGCAGCTATGACATTCTCTGCTCCGAATGTACTGCGGATATATAGATTGTTTTCCTGCATATTGCTTCAGTGGAATTGTTCTTTTCAGATGGATATCATGATGATGCTGACTTGGATGTAAATAATGTATGCAAATCGATTGTTTCACACAAATTGACAAAGTGATGTTAAAAATTTAACGATCCTTGCTTTTGAAATCCTGAATTACTTTTGCTAGACGGAGAGAGTCAAGTGCAGGTGAAGGAGAAGATGAAGGGGAGCACAGTGAAATTTCTCAAGTGCAACACCACATTTTCTTGCCCTTTCATCATCTTGTGGTTATGAAGGCAACCGCAGAGTCTTAGAAATCAATGAGAAATGCTGCTGGCTCCATTGAATGCACAGTCGAACACGACAAATCCAAATGCTGCATGTATGCGAGTACCGTTTCATAAGGGGGACTATGCAAAGCGTGTGCATGCCATTTACTCCAGGCTTGTTCCCACACCTCTAGAAAGTAGCAACAGCAGATCAATAGTAATTTCTTTTACCACCAGTCTTTCTTCTGGTGTGGCCCAGAGCTCACAGAATGCCCTTGAGGAAATTAGGCTTATTGTTGCGTGGACAGGCACCCTTTTATACCGGTGACAGCAGGTCAACGGGGAGCTCTGATCCTCTCTGTTTCGGCTGCCGAGGGGAGTGTGGTGATAGAAGAGGGGCTAAAATGGAAATGATGTAAGAAGCCATTACCCTTTTGACACGGTCCCACGAGCACAGAATAACGCTGACTAGCATTTTCACAGGGAGGGCGAACTCGAAGAAAGAACTTCCATCCATCCATCCATTCTCTATACACCGCTTTATCCTCACTAGGGTCATGGGGGGTGCTGGAGCCTATCCCAGCTGACTCGGGCGAAGGCAGGGGACACCCTGGACAGGTCGCCAGTCTGTCGCAGGGCTACATATACAGACAAATAATCACACTCACATTCACACCTACTGGCAATTTAGAGTAACCAATTCACCTCAGCATATTTTTGGACTGTTGGAGGAAGCCGGAGTACCCAGAGAAAACTCACGCATGCACAGGGAGAACATGCAAACTCCATGCAGAAAGATCCCAGGCCCAGGCCAGGATCTGAACCGGAGATCTTCTTGCTGCAAAGCTAAAGTGCTAACCACTACACAACTGTGCAGCCTGAAGAAAGAACTTGTGTTCGTAAATAATTGCTTTCTGGCCCGCTTTCAAGTCACTTAACTTGATAAATGATATGTTTGCGACTCCAGTTACAGCCGATATCCATGAATGGATGGAAGAAGTGTGCTTTACAAAAGTGTAACTGAGACAATGGTGTAAACCTCACCCACATTCAAAAAGTCCTCCAACCTTATATGTCCTTTATATTGGTTTTAACTAATCAGTATTGGAACAAACCTAAGCCAATTTTTTTTGCTTACATCCGATATGCAAAAAAAATGAATTATTTTCCTTTAAAAAAAATGCAGCATTATCAATAAATATTTGAGATTTTTAATCTCAATTAAATTGAGTATATTGGGCCTCTGTCCTGTGTTGATATTAATGTTTAAGACCACAGATACATGATGCAGCTACAAAGGCCATGTAAGAACACTTTTTTTAGTTGATTCCAACTTGATAAAATGCATGTCTCTGGCTTTGAGGTCATTAAGCACCACAGAAAACAATACAACAAATCTACAAAGCTTCACGTGTGTTTATCAAGGAAAATGGTACAGTGTGTCAGCAGATGCTAAATATAAACGTTGTCTATTATTTTCACAGGATACTGCTTGCTGGCCTGATTTCAAGTAACTAAACTTGAAAGATACATTTGTGATTCTAATTACAGTCGATATCCATGAATGATGAACATAAGTGACAATAATGTGGATCAAGAAACTATGTTGCACACTTAGGGCTGGGCGATATGACCAAAATTTTATATCCCGATATAGCTTATTTTATATCTCGATACGATATACATAACGATATAGCATATTTTTGGTAAATTCAATGAATGAATGGGACAGGGCAGCGGCATACCTTACAAAGTACGGTAGTCTGATCCTTGTTGGTCTTTTTAAATCCAAACCACTGCCATATGACAGAAGTTCCCCCTCTTTTAGGCACAGGCTCGTCGGTTTGAGCTGGTTGTTCGTGTGCATATTTCCCGGTTTGCATGTAATTGTAATCAGCGTTGTAGGAGAGTGGAATAACGTTGTGGAAAAGACCAAAAAGTGAGTAAAAACACCCAAAATATTTTAAAAAATAAAAAAACTTTTGAGGGAAACTTTTCAGGAATTTTCTTCTTGAAGATTTTGCAAACATTAATAAATTTGGGGATTTTTTTTCTGAATTTTTGGACTTTTTTCAGACAAGGCAACAACATTTTTTGGTAAGGACAACACAAGGGTTAAAGATACCTTCGGTCTCTTTACCAGCTAAACCCCCATAATGCCCTCTGCTTGCCAACACATAACTGCCCACCTGGTCTGGTCAGACAGCATAAAACAATAAGGTCAACCAGGTAATACAACTAATCTTCAATACTCCAAGTGTGTCTTATCTAGGAAAATGATACTTGGTATGTGCCAGTACTGAATATTAAACTATTTGGATTGGATCAAGGGCAGAAACACTTGATCAGAACATCTCTAGTCCTTATTGTGTACTGTGACCCACAGCAACACAACAGGCAGGAGATATGACAGAAACATTTTGTTTGAATGAAGGAAATAACATGGTTGGGGTTCAAACAAGTGCTTCATCAAGGTTAGAGGACCTGCATTATAATGGATACAACAATAAACAAACATTTCTGTTGTATCTATTCTCAGATGTACGTCACTTTGGATAAAAGCGTCTGCTAAATGAAATTGTAGAATTGCAGAAAAAAATTTAGATTATTGTCAAAACAAATGTTTTGTTGAGTTTTGCTGACCCATCCATCCATCTCAACCTCATCCATAAAACAAAACAAGATGTGTATACCATTTTTTCCACTTCTGTTATTGTCTTTTTAAGATTTCACTGTTTTATATTTATTGGCTTATTTCATTGCCGCTTTATAATTCTTTGTATATTTGTATGTTTTGAAAAGCACCATGTAAGTCTAGGTTAGAAAGGTGTTGGAGAAATAAGGTTTATTATAGTAATATTATATGCAGACCTGTATGAAATCAGATCAAACAAAGTTTCTAACAAAAACAATAATTTGAGAGAGAAAAAAAAATGTACAAAAGTAAAAAAAAAAAAAAATCCTCTGAAAAGTAACAGTGGAGACGGTGAAACTGCCTCTTTGGAAGTCTAAAGCTCATACAAATGATTGTTTATTCAGTTAGAATAGGATTACCGTTTTGTTTTTGGTTCTGCCACTTCTGGTTGTAAGCAGTGTATTTATTCAGTGCTTTACTTTCTCTAAGTGCTCTTTTCAGTCTGTTCTTGTTGCTGGAGTCTGAGTAATGTGTCTGCTTTGGCTTTGCTGCAAACTCAGCTCGTCTTGCAATAAAGCCTGAACAGAAGATGCTCTCTGTTAGTGTCCTTTTGTTCAAGCCCTGCATTTTACAAATTAGACAGCACATCAATAAAATCGACTGAGTTCTAGTAACTGCAGTCTATAAGCCATATTGAGCTGCAGGCAGTGTTACATGTGACAACTTTAATTACTTTTAAGATGCCAGGATTTGACTCCCAGGAGACACGAGTCTGAAAACAAGCATGTGGTCAATACAAGACTGTAAATCCAGAGGATGAAGTGGACACATTGCAGGACACCGAGGAACATTCATGTAACACAGCAGCTGGAGTGAACACGAGACAAATCACTTCATAGCCTATCAATATTGGAAAGTGCACTCTGACACAAGGGCACTCAGGTGTGGACAAATAGGGCCTTATGTAAGGCAGAGGATGCAAACGGTTATTAACATGCTTCAAAAGGTCTGTAGTTCATTGGGTTCATAAATATTTCACAGTAAATGGCTGTGGACTATTGAGACAACGAATGGACCATGTAAAGAAGTAGCCAGATGTTTGAAAGGCATTATTTTGTTTTGTAAAAAAATAAATAAATCGGCCAAATTACTCTATCTTCAGAATCAGAATCAGTTTTATTGTTATTATACCATATATAATGAAATTGTAAATGACTTCTCTCCTTATATACAAACAACATAATGGACATAAAGATATACAAAATAAGGTAAATGTATAAAAAATTATATTAGGAGATCTTCAGATTTTCAACTTTCAGATGGTCCTTGAAATCCTCATATGAGACATCGGACACATTATTCTATATTTCTCATTTTAAAACTTTGCCAAAATTAGATAATTTGTACTAAACTGTATTTTTATATTGGGGAAAAAAGATCAATTCTGTGCTCCTCTGAACAACTGAGAAGCCATGACTGACTCAGCTATGAGTTTTTGGCTGAACTGCAGGCTGTGTACATACAGAGCTGTGAGGACACCAGCATGGAAACAAATTGGAGATACAGAGATAAAAATAAAACATATTTTATCATTAAAATATATGTAGCATTGCTCGAAAATTGTAGACAGACGAGTAAGTTGTTGGAAGATACATTCGGCATGGTGAAACATCTTTCTAGAGCTGTGAAAAACGGCTAGTTTGTATGACTTTTAAGACTTCAACGTGCAAAACATGTATGGTACATAGAGTGAATATCTTGTCCTAGTGTTGGTAACACCTGTGGGCACTTGGAAAACGTTGTTCATGTGGGTTCCAACAGTTCAAAGAAATGGAACTTTTTTTTTGTCATTTCATTATAATTTTTTGGCATTATACCTGTTTCATGCAGCAACAAAAGGCCGTTCTGAGTTCTCTCCCCCTTCTAGCTTTGGGTTAAGAGTCTCATTGCAAAAGGTGACGACCATCAACCACAAATTCAGCTGTCACAGAAACTCACAGAGAAAAAGGCAGAGGGAAAATAAGTGCCCTCACACACAGAGAGACGATGTACCGACGGGAGTGAAACAAAGTCATTCTGGGGGCTGTGGTAAGAATAAAAGAGGAAAGATCCAAAACAATGAAAGCGTCTGGCTTCTGAGCGGCGCCTGCAACCACAGCTACGACCTGTGACAATAGGGAACTCATCTGAGAAATATTCACACCACAAACCGAATTTACTTCTCTTCCTGCCACGAAATCTGATATAACAGAGCTGTGCAAAGGTTTAAGATGCTTTAGATGTTCAGACTCTTCTTTGCATGCAATACCATCCAAGAAATGGCTGATTGGTCTGCTTTTTTGACATTTTATAGACTAAGTAACACTTGACTAATCGAGAAAATGAACGACAGATTAATAGAATGTATTCTGCAACTCCGAATGTGCATACTCACAACCCAGCTATCTTCAGCAACTACACAAGCCCTCAGTAGATGGCAGAACCACATCATCTACTGGCTGCCACTGAGCAGCCCCTACCGTCACACATGTAGCTTTCAATTTTGATCATCCTACGTATATCCCTTCCTACTTGATCTGCTGACCTGTAACTCCACAACTGAGCAGAGGACCTTAGACTGATCTTCAGTGCCAACTTTGATCATCCTGACTTCAGCACTTGCAGAGATATCTGAACGGACATACCCACCCACATACATACTTACCCAGCCAGCCAGCCAGCCAGATACCGAAACAAATGCAGTAACCCCGCTGACGTACGTCTGGCGTGGTTAATAAGAAGAACCACTTGATTCAGACGTAATGACCTCCTTCACCTTCTTGGGGGCTCAATAAGCAGCTACTAGCTCATTTATTGGAGCTGCAGCTGCAAAGTATCACTAACCAAGAAAAGTTGAGTTCTGACTCATTCTCATCATTGTGATTTATGATAATATGACTTAGCAAGTGTCCTACTGATTTTGCTTTCACTGGCTGTTTTTTTACTCTGTATGTTAATTTTCCATCCACGTTTGTATGATGTACCAAAGTACCAAGTACCAAAATTACTTAGTTAAGTAATCAATGACTTGGTTAAGTAACTACTGAGTAGCTTAGGCATTAAATAACTTTAAGTTAGATACCAAGTATTTTAGGTACCAAAAGTACTTGATTTTGTTTAGGCACCAGAATAGTAAAATAGTAAAAGCTATTTGGGGAAGTTGAGGAACCAAAACTACTTCGTCCAGTTTACATACTGAGTAGTTTAGGAACCAAAACTACTTGGTTATGTTTACACATCAGAGCAATTTGGTTAGGTTTAGGCCACAAATTATTGGGTGATATTTATGTACCAGAACTGCTAAGTTAGACTTACATCCCAGAACAACTTGATTAATTTTAGGCAACAGAACAACTCTATTACATTTAGGCATCCAGACTACTCACTTAACTTAGGCAACAAAACAGTTTGGTTTAGTTTAGGTACTAGAAATACTTGGTTAAATTAGGCTACTACCGAAACAACTCTGTTAAGTTTATGTACCAGAACTACATCGTTAAGTTTACCTATTATAATGACTCCATTAAGTTTAGGCCCCAAACTAAACCATGGCCCAGTTTACATACTAAGTAGTTTAAGAACTAAAATTACTTGGTTAAGTTTACATACCAGAACAACTTGATCAACTTTATGTATCTGAACTACTTGGTTAAGTTTAGACACCAAAATTATTGGGTTAAGTTATATTCCAGAATTGTTAAGTTAGGTTAGGTTTCCATCCAGAATATCTTGAATAAGTTTAGGTACCAGAGCTACTTGGTTAATTTAGGGTACCAAAATGACTCGGTGAACTTAATGTACTAATGTACCAGAACTACTTGGCTAAGTTGACCTACCACAATGACTCCATTAAGTTTACACCCCAAAAGTACTTGGTTAGGTTTAGGCAATACTTAGCAAGGGTTAAAAAGAAAGGGATCAGTGTTTGGGTTAAAATATCCCATCCTTATGTTTACATGTCACAAAGCACCATTTGTATGTTCCTAGCGTAATCACTTCACTGGAGATTTTATATAATTTGACTTTTCATGACTGCAAGAAGTCGCTGACAGAATGCAAGATAACTACAAGCTACAAGGAGGTGAAGGAGGTCGCTACTGGGCCACATGTATGGGAATGATCTGCAATGATAATGTCTTACTGGACTGGAAGAACAAGGAGTACTGATGTGAACATTACTGAGTAAGACTGCTGCTACATGAAGAACAAACAATAAGAACGAATCATATAACTATCAGCACTAACTTAAAATCATTCAGGAAATGATGCACTGACATGTTGAAAGAGCTCCTTTCTTCCAACTTTGCTTCAAAAGTTTGAAATTCTGCTGCAGAAAGTTCCTCTGAGCTCCCCTCCAGTCTGAGTTTACCTGGGAGGAGGATTTGTGATTTTAAAGCAGGCTTAAGCAACTTGTGATGTGGAAAAGAAAAGCCTGCATGGCAATAATAAAAAAAAAACCAAACAAACACTGAGAACGGACTTTCAGTGCAGTAGGAAACATCCTAACTTTTGCATATTTATAGATCCTGGATTTTTTTTAATGAGGGAGGAAGCAGAGTAACGACGTAAAGGCAAAGCAAAAACCCATTCATGACTGTACTTGTGAACGCTCTGCATTAAACCTTTGCTGCATCTCCTTCTTGTTTTAGATCTGGTACTAACCTTGAGTTTCTTACTGTACATGCAGCCTTGTCAGCTGTTCATATGCAAAACATACTACTTCACTAATCAATACAAGAGGCGAAGCTTCATTTATCTTTTACCTATCTTGGTTTCGTCTCACTGTTTGCTGGCCGCAGACAGCATTTCTCTCAACATCATCTCGTTCCTTTCTTTCATGAGTGTCTCTGAGGTCCGGCCGTGAAACTGGCTCTATTTCAGCCAAGACATCAGTCAAAATGCTTCAAAGCAATTTCTCCTCCTCTCCATCCTCCTCTGTCAAATCTCAATCCCTAAAGAAGCGACGCAGATGAAAGTGCTTCAGCAATATTCTGATTACGGTGGCTATTTTGAATTTAGAAGAGCCCCGCTGTGGAGTGAGGACGGAATAATAAATCCTTTCTACGCTGAATTATAATCAGAAAATAAATCGATAAAGTCAAAAAACTGTTAGAAATGGAAAAATCAGTACTGCATACGAACAGTTTTATTAATTATAAATTATGTATACTAAGGAGACTCCTCGAGGTTGCATGCTCCACCAACTGGGGAAGTTTGCGTAAATTCAGGTTTGATCTTAGTGCTTTTGGATATAAACCGTCTTCACTTCATAATTTTATTCTATTAGGGATTTGTGCAAAATTCAGTCAAAATTAGCATTTTAATTGCTGAGTTATGGACAGAAATGTGTGTTGAAACTGATGTTTTTGGACACTTGGCTGTATTTGAAACTGCCAAGTACATGCTACAGACCAGATAGCTTGAAACCTGACATTTTGTCACATAACTTTAATGCTAATTTATTGTGATCTGGTTCTTGTGACGCATCTATTGCTTTGAGCCAACTCTGTGCCATTTCATTAAACTTGCTGACGAACAGTATTCTGTATTTTTAATTGAATGCACCAGCTGGTTCGGTTCTTTTGTGAACGTTTTCATTGTCATTTCACTGGCACAGCAGCACAAAAGGTAAGTTAAGCCTTAAAAGTGAAATTTAATTCAATAAATATAGCAGAAAATAACTTATTTGTACCTCAGCCTACAATACTACAGGATGCAACTCAAGTTAGCAAGAATTCCTTGGGTGGCAAAAGTCTGTATTGTTGTGTAATGTCAGCGAAGTTGTAAAGAAATCCTATAAATCAGTGTTGTGAATGTTACAGGATGATGTGTTCTGGATAGAGCAGGTGAGGTAGACTAGTCTGATCCAAATTGAAGAATTTATAAGAATCAGATTGAGATTCAGGTTTTTCTTGGCATACTGCAGATTTTGCAGACTACGTATTGACCAAATACCTCCTTACTTCTGGTTTAGTTTCCAGCTTCGAACATGGCAAGAGTTTACTGCAATGGGATGAGCCAAAAGGACACCCACAACCTGAGCAGACACGGAGGTTGAATAAACAAAATTACCTGCTATAAAACCTGAACAAAACCTGCCAGAGAAACAAGCAAAACGAGTTCCAGAGTAACAGAGAATCCAATGAAATAAATACAAAGAATAAACAGAAAAAAGACGGATCCAAGAAATGAAAAGAAAGTAGGGAATGCAAGGAATCACAGGAGAGGTGAACAGTAAGCAAGCAAATGGACTTGCTTTTATATAGCACTTTTCTACTCATCAGAGTACTCAAAGCGCTTTTACAACAATTGCTCCCATTCACACACACATTCACACACTAATGTGCAGGTTGCTAATCAACCTGCAACATCAGTTAGTATACATTCATGAACAGTCACTAGTAGGCAATTCGGGGTTCAGAATCTTGCCCAAGGAAACTTCAGCAGCACATGACTAGGTGAGAGCAGGAATCAAACCGCCGACCCTTTAATCATTGGACGACCGCTCTACCACCTGATCCACAGCCGCCCCAAGTGACAACAGATGAGAAGATCCAGGACTGAATTTGCAGCGAGAACTAATTGGAAAGGAAAGATGCAGATGAAGTTAATGAGGGTGGAGCAGAGAACCAAAAGAGGAGGGAAAGCACACAAAGGGAGGGAGGAAAAATGATGAGACACACAAAGTGAGTACCTCCAACATTAAACACTCACTAAAAGGAGAAACTTGGACACTTAAACAAAAGAAGACAGGGAACGATCTTAGAAAACTAAAAACAGTAAGCAAAACTAATACAAAAGTCCTGTTTGTATGAGATTAGTGTTAACTGCATTGGGACCAGAATTGGAATTCCACACCAGAAACCAACCACATTTCACCAACCACAGACGTCCTGTGATGATATAATTCCCATGTGAATCTGTGTTTTTGGTTTCCTTCTGGCTCGAGAATGAAGGATGCTGCACTGGGGAATTATAAATGGAAGCTTAGAACAGTTCGGGAGGCTCATGTCACCAAACAGCATGGACGCTCATTCACAGAAACAGCAAATCCATCAGAAAGAGTGAAATCTCAGAGGATGATTAGATGGATGACATGCACAGCAGCATGTGGTAAGAAACAATCTGCTGCATTTCAAGAGGTTGAAGGGTTATTATGTGGCAGAATATTAATATATCCGCGGATAATGTCAGCAAATTAGAGTAAAACACGAGCTTATCCCGCGTGAATGCGCCACAGGAAACGCATGCAGGGAGGTAATTTGTTAATTACATCAAGACCCCAGGAGATAGCAGTCCTTCGTGGATATGATCAGAAACCCCAAACCATTATACAGTAACTTTACTGCCAAAAAATCTGTTTATTCTTGAGACCAAGTGGACGTTTGGACTGAATTTACAAGAATGGTGCAAGAATGATGGACAACACACGGACAAAAAGCGCCAGAACTCACTGGTGCAGAGGCATAAAGATCATTAAATTTCTCACAATTATTTATTCTGATTCCTTAGTCTTGTCTTGAATCATGGAGTTAATTTTAAGGCACTCTAAAGCCATTACATTTCATAATCGGATTGCTAACCTTCTGAACCTCAAAAATCTGCTTTCAGGTTTGAAAGTTATCTTTAAAAGTCGCCAGCTTCCCACCAACTGAAAGGTTTTTCCAACTTTCTGATGGCCTGTAAACGTTTCATGTTGGATGTATGGTTATGTGAGAAAAAAAAAATCGAACCAAATTTAACTTTAAGAACATGATACTTCATCAGAATTGCAGTCTATAGGATTATCTGCAGACAGTGTTTACACATAACAGGCAGGAAGTTACAAAAGAGACAGAGGAAAATGAATGGATCGATAAAATAAATGCAGCATGGCTCAAAAACAACACACAGAGGAGCAAGTTGTTGGAAGATACATTCAGCTTAAAGAATATGCTCATGTAGAGGTTGTTAAAAATATGAATAGTGAAACATCTATAGGATGGGGAAGCTCCATTTGTCTTCTGTTATTGGGAGAAGATGGAAAATATTGTTTTGCATATCAAATAATCAAAGAGATTATACTTTCTTTTTGTTGTATGGCATTACAACAAAGTTATACTCTACAAAAGACATTTCTGAGTCTATTCTCTTTACGTCTACCAATGACTTTGATGTTTCCATAGATGTGCAGGACTTTATTTTGCAGGTAAAAATGAGTCCACAAATCAAGATTATTGTGAACACAAAATTGCAAATATCAGAGCAAAGAAAGGCAAATTGCTAAAAAAAAAAAAAAAAAAAAAAGGCTGAAAATTCTGTGTAATTAGTAAAACGCTGGATTTTAGCAGTTTGTACATGCTCTTTAAATATGTCTCATAGAATTTCTTGTATTTTAATGTTAAAAAAACAGCATTATTGCACCAGTACAATCCAGATGCCACCTCATGTCAGTTCAACCCATCAAAAATACTGAAGCTCATATTAAACTCATCACTCTTGTCAAAATGGATGCTAGTATTGTTTTATCTGCTTGGTTAGGTTGATAAAAACAGTCACCAGCTCCTTGTGTTAAGTGCTGGGAACCAATAGGATGCCATATTTTCCTCCAGTGGGAGGTGTGTGTTATTGACCAGCTTACATCATTCCTCAGCTCCCAGTGGAGATGGTCTCCATACCGATCCATACAAACCCTGCAGAAGCTTCGGAAAGACACGCACACAAACACAAACAAACGCATGCCTGTTTGATGATGCCTTCCTCTCACGCCATGCAACACCATCCACCCACAGCAATCTGTAACACATGATGAACAGAACAGAGGGAGGCAGGGCGCTAAGGAGAGCAGAGAGAATCAGGTAGAATCAGAATCCATGTGTGTCGCTGCATTTAAAATGCTCATCCAGCTTCAAAACGCAACCAGGTCACATCGAAATGCTGCACAAAAACCCAATGAAGAGCATCTCTCATGGGGCTTACAGACACTGAAGTCTCCTCCTACTGAACTGTGCAAATACCTGACAATTACACACAAGTTTTATAGAGCTGTTTCCTCCATCATGTCAACTTTACTGGCCCTTTGATCCGCAACAGCAATCACAAAGGATAGAAAATAATTTTTAACCGGTTTCTCAAGATGCGCAACTGTTTCACCAATCGGAACAAAGATAATATTTTGCTACCCGAATAGGAAACTACTTGAGAAACCACTTTAACATCAGCAATTCCATGCAGTGGAAGGGTTTATTGTTTTTACCCAGATGGCTGGAAAGCCCTTGTGGGTTTTTCTTTTTATTGACAACTCAAAGGATTGTTCTCATGGGAACCTAGAAAACTGAAGTAGACTTGAAACTAGTAATTGAAACAATAAACTCATTAGGAAAGTGTTTGCTACCGAGAAGTAAGTTCTTTTTCTCATAGACTTCTATACAAGCAGACGTCTTTTAGCAACCAGAGGAGTCACCCCCTGCTAGCTGTTAGAAAGAATTCACGTTTAAGGCATTTCCACATTAGATTCTGTTTTTATATCTGGAGGTTTTGTCTTTAATTTATATAAAATCTATGCAAAAACTGCCAAATGACTGATGACGTCTCTGGGAAACTATACCTGCAACTTACAATAATCACCAAAAGTACAGAAAAGATTATGATCTCGATGATTTTAGCTTCCCACAGTAAAACATGTTTAACCCTTTAAGCTTCAGTCAATTCCAGCCGTTTTCAGTACAAAAAAATCGCTAATATTCTATTTTTAAATAAAAAAAATTACGAAAAATACGGGGAATATTGGACGCGCATCGGGAGGTGCATTTCCTTGAAAACGACCGATTCGGGGATTTTATACCGACTTCAGGACATGTTTTGGACAAAATAGTTTACTGGCTTGTGTCATCTGATGTAAAAGGTTGGATTATGGCCGTTTTTTGTGGAATCTTTTTTTTGTGTGTAATAATAAACCCGGAAATGTGAGTCGCGCTGTGTGCTTTGAAGCCGTGTATAGAGAACGGATGGATGAATATTTGTTTTTGTCGGACAAATGTGTTTTTCTCACCCGCTGTGGTAATCGCATCTGAAAGTGGTTTATACCGGCGGATTCATGAGAATCTAAGCTTTCCATCGGTGTATAGTGTTTGTATAATCGCGTTTGCACCCGTCGGACATTCTTGAAATTCCTATGCAAATTAGTAGGTGTACCGCCGGCGGTACACTGAAGCTTAAAGGGTTAAAATGTTCCACAAGTATGAAAACAACCCATACAGCTAAAACCACTGAGATAATAATAGGGAAATCAGTATTTAGAACACTTTATTTCACTCTTTTTGAAGAGATTTTTAGTCTCAAGCTTGTTTTTTAGCTGTAGAAACTGAGTGGAGACAAGGGGCTTCTCTGTGCACAGCTGCCTAGCTAGCATCTACTGTAGCATGCATGTGAGGCATTTAAGGTAAATCAGTAAATTGCAGGATTTATTGATTAGCAGATGTTATGCAAGAGAGGGATTTGGGGTAAAATGTAATTTATATGTTACCTCTAAGAAATGTACTACATTCTGATCTTATTTTGATGCAAACATTTGTACATTAGCACGAAAGTAGCACAGCATGGATTAAACAGAGCTCTGTTTACTTAAATGTGACAGTGCAATAAAGAAATTGACCTTATAAAGCAATGAATAATCTTTATTTTCATTTTGGCCACAGTTTCACAGCCCTACCAGTCCCTGAAGTTTAAACTGCAGCAACATCATCAGCAGGCCTGTTTAATTTAAAAAGGAAAAACAATAGGAAATGTGTGCAAATAAAAACCTTCATATACTTTTCATCTTGCATGTACCTGTGGTCTGCACAACAGCCACAACTGTCTTTTCTAACTGCTGGACTAAAGTAAATATTTGCAGGTTTTAGAACCAGTTCTACAGCTTTCCTGATTAAACGCAATATCTTTCAAATGCATGCATGCTAAAACTGGACAGGCACAAGAGTGAAATTGCATACAGTCATGAAATCAAGACATGAAGCAAATACAGAGAACAGATGACTTTTAGTCTTCATACAATTTAAATGAGTGAGTTCTAGCCTAGCCCTGCTAGACCCATGTTCTGAAGGCACAAGGGTCTAGGGACGCTCGACAGGGAGGGAGGCGGGCTATAAGGTTGTCTATCAAATCCCTCTGCAGCAATTGGGTAGGTATACAACCAATCAGCGCAACGAATAGGCTCCTAGAGCGCCGGAAATCAGAGGATGCGGTAGTTCGGTGAAGCCTTATTTATACAGTCAATGGGTGAAGCTCAAGTATATTACAGACATGTTAACAGAAAGATTATTCAGAGTCGGTGCTAATGGAGCTCAACGACTGTTGTCGTTTTTGTTGTCGACCCTGGCAGAGAATTAAATTCGTTGCCGTGGGTTGTCTAGCGTGGCTAGGCTAGTTGTTTCCGGTTGTTTCTGTCAAAATCGTCGCGCCTCTGTCGTCACTTAGTTACGTCCGCCTTCTGACTCTACACTTCATGGTGATTCGTCGGCCAGTTTTAGGAGAATCCAGCCTCGAGCCTTATGGAGGGTAACTAGACCCACCCTGGCAGAGAATTAAATTCGTTGCCGTGGGTTGTCTAGCGCGGCTAGGCTAAGTGAGTTCTACAACAACTCAGCTTCACACAGTTTTCATCTACGAAGAAAATTAGCTATACAGACCAAAACTGTCATTTGTACCAAGTTGTAAATGTGTTTGTGCTTAAAATTGGATACTTTAACATGCCCAGATCTGTGGGGACTGACTCACTTTTGGAGCCTCAAGTGGACACTCAAACTGCAGTGTTGGCTTAATTTTTCTACTCCAGCTGTTGCCGTTTGGTATAAGCTTGGATAGAAACATTAAGAGAGTAACTGAGAAAGTAACAAAGTACAGCCATGGCCATAAGTTTGGACACAAGTACCATGACGCTTGTGAATCTTAGAAAATACCACAAAATTGTCACTTACAATACAGTACACAACTCCTGAGAACTATATTAAGTTTCATATTTTAAAAAAAACATCAAAAGAGTTTGGTGTCATTTTGTTATTCTTACCAAATTCGGTTGTGAAAGTACTGCATTTTTTTTTGTTATTTTCTTCTAATATTATGTTTTGGGGACAAAGTTGTTCCAATTGTTGGAATTTATTGATAATATTATGTCCCTTGTTGATTTGTTGACTAATTAAACTGGTGCTGTCAAAAAATATTAGTCATGTTCTGTAATAGACATCAAAATAGACATAGTAAGTCATGCTGTGTCCAAACTTATGGCCATGGCTGTAAGAGTCAAATATTGCCTTCAGAAGTTGGAGGAGACCAAAAATGGAGCTAAAATAAGCCTGTTTATGCTGCCTCCACGAAGTAAAAAGCGAATTACTCCATGTGTACATACAATCAGCAGTTGTTCACAATTGTGCAATAATCTTAGATCATTTTGACCCAATAAACCCCTCTGACTGCGGTACTAAGTCAACAAAAGTGACTGAAGGAACATATGATCAAATATTTACATGCAAAGTGCACTTGAAAAACAGAAACTGTGACCACTTTACCGGCTAAACTATGTCTACTTAACAAACTTCCATCAGTTATCAATTGGCTAGCATGAAGTTAAAGAAGCAGCACTCAACATCTGCTGCTTGCTCGACTCAATGAAAACCCTAATTTCAGGGAACCAAGTGAAGCATAAGGTCTATCTATTATGTTAGCATGTAAATGTAGATGCAACTTGGCAGTTTTTGCAGGACTGTGTGAAATATATTAGAAATTTGAAGCACCTAGCATCCAATTTTGTATCATTTGTGACCTTCTGACAAGTTTTTAAATGACACCCAGCACTGCAAAAACAACAGACTAAGTGTTTTATTATATTTGTTCACACTTCAGTCAGTTTTTCTTCTTCCACCTTACCATCATCAAGTTATTTTCCACATTTCGGAGGCAAAATTAGTGGACAAATTCAAATTTCGGCTTATGTAAATCTCTACGCTTACCTTTGTTTAACATGTTGTGTCTTGAATGTGAGAGTCATGACTCACACTTTTACTTCAACACAAAGACTCTACATGTACGCTGGTGTCTGTCGATCACTTTATGTGTCCACACCTTTCCCTCATATCGACCCGTCGGCGTTTCCCAGGATCTGGGATCATTGCACGTATTTGTCACATCACATGAGGAATAAATAGCTCCAATTACTGTCATTACTACCTGCTGACATCCACACACACACCCCAGCATATCGATCCCTTTGGAGGTTTGTTCCCATAGATACGGCATCGTCATTGCCGCTGACTGTCATCAACTGGCCTCTGCAGGAAACCAGAAAGCTGCAGCTGATTGACCGGCCATGACAGCTGCTTAGAATAAGACGCTTACAGCTGGTGCTGAATTCATTTCAGATCTGTCCTGCAGAGAAATGTGATGAACTTCTGTCGATGCTGTGAACTTTGAGCTTTTTTTGTAAAAATAAACCAATTACTGTGTCTTGTTTTGGTTTAACCAATTTCTGTTTCAGTCTGTGCATCCTGTCACGTATAGGTGATATGGGTTATTCAGGGCCGATACTAATGTTAATTATTACCGTAGTTATCAAGGAGAGAGGTAAGAAATATTTTGGAACATATTGACATTTTTATATTAACAACACAAAGCAAACAAAACTTGATTGAAATGCCTTTGGTTGTTTTATATGTCTACTTTATTCTTCTGTTTTGATTGGCTGTTACTTGTGACATGCAACCAATCAGATGGAGCTGTGGGCGGGGCATTGCTCAAGATTACAGAGTGGCTACAAGTGACTGCAAAGTAACATATTTTTAAATAATTAAAAAAAAAATCCTTACAGATAGTCAAGAAAAAAATGCAGAACATAAGTTCAAATAATTAATCTCTCCAAATCCAGTTTTGAACTCCTGCAGTAGTTATACTGTATTTGTTGTTTGTATTGTTTTCTTCATATAAATCCATGTCTTCTTTATTGTATACTGAGAAAAATGGCATTTCAATTTCTCCATATGTACTGCACATGTGATATATTGATGATAAAGTTCAGAAGCCAAGGATGCGCTTTTTAACAGGCTACATACTAAAGCAAACAGTCTACTTAAAGTTCATTTTTAATGATGTTTTTTAAAATGTGTGTATACTCTACAGTAACTTGACTTTATTCAATGTTCTAAATAGTTTTAAGCTTCAAAATGTATGAAAATAGACATACAAGAAATTCTGCTTTTATATTATGAGAAAAGATCTTGAATAAAACCATTACATGTCATGTTGTATAAGCTCAGCGTGGCCTTACAATCCAGTGATGGTCATTTATGAATGTATACATGTGCAGATGCAGCTCATCTGTTGGTTACCATGGTGAAGAAGCATACATTAAAGCAGTGGCGGCTGGTGGTGAAATTTGTTGGGTGGGCTAACAAATGTATAATACCGATTAAATGGTTAACACAGCTGCAAAAGCAACATCACCTATGATACACACAGTTACATCAATTACAGGTACACTATACTTTTTAGTGCTCTACATCAACACTCTCTCTCACTCACTCACCACTACAAAACGTGTTCCAACTGCAACGACTGCCCACAGATAGCCTGCTGCAACTGTCTTATCGCCTCCAAAAAGAAAGCATGGGAAACAGAAAAGTGAATTCTTAGCTACACTTGCTGTTAGCCAGTCCTTTCTGTCAAACCAAGAAACGCAAAACTTACGATTTTGTCGTTTGTCCCGTTGAGTTATTTGAACATCGTTTGGCCGATGTGATCCCAGTCTCTTAACTTCTAGCTTTTCCTCCAAAGACATTGAGGAAAATGGACATGAAAGCAAATAATCCACCTCGTTCATGCTAACGCCCGCCATAGCTTAACCTTTTCTCGCTGCGTCAAAGGCCTGTGGGCTGACTGCAGTTAGCCAAAATGATCAGTAAATCACGGGGGCGGGACATGGCACCTGTCAATCACTTACAAGAACGAAATGAATGAAAGCGACTGTATCTGCTGGGGCTGTAAAAAATAAGCCCATTTAGAGATATTCTATGTTTTTCTTTTGACTGATTGGTGCTGTTGCTACCTTTGGTTTCACCTAAACTTAAAACAATCTGTTGTAAGTTATTTGAAAAATAATTTTCTCATCTTTTTGTGTTGGCCTGGGAGGGCTTAGCCCTGTTATCCCATTTATACCAGCCGTACCTGCATTAAAGGCTGTTGTGTGTCTGCAGATCTAAATTGTGGCTATGTAAAGCTGATGTTTTGATGTATGTGCCTACTTTAAATATGTTACGTGTAGGTCCAAATGTTACATCATGCAGTTAAGATCCAAAGGGTTACCCAAGTGGTAAAACTCAATACTCAAAAATGTATGTCTTTACTTGTTTTAGGCAAATATTGTAAAATTTCTGGAAAAAAAAAAGAAAAAATGCAAAAGTAGACTGTAAATAGACTTTGGACTTTCAGATTTTTGTTAATGTACTAATCTGTGATGTGTTAATTGTTGAAATAACAACTCTAAGCTTAAATTTGTGACATTTTAATAAAAGTCACTTTATTCTACATATCTGTCTCACCAAAAATAAAGCCTGTAAAAAAAAAAATTCTGAGCTCCTCGATGCAGCTACGAGGCCATTGGTGGTTCAACTGTGACCAACATTTACTTGACAACAATTCTGCGACATTTCCGCTGAACTGCAGGCAGTGTTTACTCAGAGCAGATGGAAGACAAGTATGGAAACAAATTAACAAGTGTAAGTAGGAAAACATTGACAGTATGTAGTTTTTCCCCAGTATTGGTAACACCCTGTGGACACTTGGAAAACGCTACAAATGTTAACTTAAGATTTTTTTTCTGCATTTGTGAAAGAAAGAAAAACAGGAAATTCAACTGTAATTTTTTTGGTATTTATGTCATTCTAACTGTGTCATGCTGCACAGGAGACATTTCAAAGTTATTTTGTCTTCTATTCTGTTTCCATAGAGGCACGTGGCTTTATACTGCATTCTCCATTGAGGAAAGATGTCACAGGAGTAAAAAAAAAAAAAAAAACACATCCATTTCAGAGGGTTAAAGAGCTACAGTGACTGTTTAAGATTTTTCAGCTTCTCTCTGATCAATATGTAATGATGCATCCTGCTGTATGTGCTGCAGGAGGTCAACAACACAAGGAATCACATTTTCCTCTTGCATCCTCACAAAATTCAGAATTTGCAGATTCCTGGCGATTGCACCGATGCACACAAACCAATAGCATAGACTCAGTGTTTGTCCCTGAAACGCTGCTGCTGTTAAACCGCCTCCAAACAAAGCCGAGAGGACAGAATGAGGCTCATGAAGGACAACAGGAGCAGGTGCAAAGAGGCGACAAGGAAATGAAAATGTGGGCTTTCACAACAGTGGGATGAAGGCGAAGAGAAAGAAAAAAAGAGGGGAAGGAGAACCCCGACTGTTAGAGAATGTGTGGGCGGTGCAGAAGGCGTCGGCGTCGTTGCTGTGGTTGCCGGGTGGCAGAAAACGTCGTCACACACGATCCTCTTCACTCTGGATCAGCATCTAAATCGCTCAATATTCGACAAGTCCCATTTAAAAGTTGCCAAAAAACGAAAAACGTTTATGTCATATTTTGTAAAAGAAAAATTTTAAACTCTGCGCTCTTTGGTACAACTGTGAAGCCATGACCGACTCAGATGTGACCAGAAATTGCACGATCATTTTTCTCGGTTGAATTGCAGGCTGTGCAAAATGACATGAATTAAAAACACAAGCAGTAAAATATCTGTAGTATGTAAAATCACCATTGTCGCAAAATAATGTACATGTTCGGGAAAAAATAATCCCAAAAATTCAACTTCAGCTTGTTCATTTTGGTGATTTATGACACTAAAGACAGTTTAGAGTTCCTTCATGGTTTCCACAGTGGTACAAGACTTTATACTGTGGTGAAAACTGAGCTCACAGTGAGTAAAAATGGAGCAAAAACAAGCAGAAACTGCTCGAAGCTCAGCGGGTTAAAGTGGCTCATGTATCTCTAGCTTTGCACTCTTCACCTCCACTATGGAGAACCAGGGAAAATGCATGCAATTAACGAGATCCTCCTGCAGCTTTCCAAAAAACAAAAGGAGATTTTTGCATGAATCATTTTCAAAAACGTGACTGAAGTTTAGCAGAAATCACACATCTAATTGCTGTTTCCTGTTCACCACAATAGAGGTGAAGAGTGCAAAGTTTGCATGACTCCAAGACACACAATGGACACGTAAATGTGAAAAAAAAAATCTGAACCTTGTTGCACCTCATGATGCACAATGAAAACAAGCTGGCAGCAGAAAGCAGCTAATCAGTGAAATAACTCACCAAATATCTGCACCAAAACTTAATCACTTGCCTTTCTGTCCATGACCTCTCCGAAAAATCTCATTAAAACCGGATAAAAATACTTTTTTTTGAAAACAAAACAAAAAGTGGGATCAGAAACATAACCTCATTCCATTGTTTCCATCATATCATGGTGTAATTTTCCATGTGCAGAGAGAAGTGAAGTGATTATGAGTAGTTTTTTTCTCTTTAGAGGAAGAAATCAGTGCAAAGCAGTGAGTTAAATTCATTATTTTATGTTGTTTAGCAGAAATGTGAGCCTGCACTTCACATAGATCATTTTCCTGCATAGGATGACTTGTATAATGTTATTAGATATGTTATTAGTTATTTAGAATTACTTACAATTTCAGTCTGTGCATATGACATTTTCTTGCCAAAGTTATCTGGTTTTGCTGACCAATCAGAGCAGACACAGCTGTTCAGGAGGCGAGAGCTAAAGAATTGTACAGTCTGAGGAAAATAATGTGTTTTTGAACATTAAAGCATGTAAAATACTCTAGTAGACCCAAAAAAAGAGAATAAACTGATAAATGAGCAGAAAATGGACTCTTTAACGATTAAATATGATGTATTTTTATAGATGATGACATTACAGAACAGAAGCTACAATATTTAGAAAAAGATCTCTGAAATCCCTTTATACTGACTTTAACACACAAACAACAGATTCATAGCATTCTTGTAGTGCAATCGAAAACATACAAATATTTCCTTAAACTATTCCCAACTTCATGTCTCTTTCCTTCAATGTGCCAAAAGCACTTTTTTTGTGCATGTAAAATGTCTTCAAACTTACAAAACCCACATCAGGTTTATTCTCTATGTCCAATAATTGTGGCTATTTCTGTTATTTTTACAAATTTCCCCTGAAAATAAGTAAATACACAGAAAAAAGTATTAATTTATACATCAAAGATCAAATATACGCTCCACAGAGCTGGGCTTTAAGGAAGAGTAGCCAGATAAAATCCACTACTTTCAGTTAAAAATAAGAAGGAATGTTTTGAGTTTGATGTGGGAGACTCCCAAAAAGTATGGAGGAAGGTGCTCTGGTCAGACGAGACGAAAATTGAACTTTTCGGCCATCAAGGAAAACGCTATGTCTGGTGCACACCCAACACATCTCATCACTCCAACAACACCTTCCCTACAGTGAAACATGGAGGTGGCAGCATCATGTTGGTGGGACGTTTTTCAGCTGTAGGGACTGGGAAACCGGTCCGAGTCGAGGGAAAGAGGAATGTTGTTAAATACAGGCATATTCTTTAGTAAAACCTGTACCAGTCTGTAAGTAATTTGAGACTAGGACGGAGTTTCACAGGACAATGAGCCCAAGCATACTACTAAAGCAACACTTGAGTGGTTTTAGAATAAATATAGAAATGTGTTGGAATGGTCTAGTCAAAGCCCAGACCTCAGTCCAGTTGAGAATCTGTGGTCAGAATTAACCTCTTGATACCTTTTTAAATGCATTTTTGCTTTCCAGCAGATGCTAAACTAAGTGGAGATTGTTAATTATCTATTAAAGATAGAACAGATATATAATAATAATAACAGACATATAATAATTAGATCCCACTCCGACTGGTCCTACGAGAAACCAGTGCTTGCAAAAGGTTCTGAGGTACGTATTGAATATGCACAAACCAGCATTGGGGGAATGGATATGCTATCTAGGCTGCAGTCTGAATGAAAGTGGTACGTTACGAATTTGCAACAATAGGCGTCAAGGGGTTAAAGATTGCTGTTCACAAGCGCAAAGCATCAAACTTCAAGGAGCTGGAACAGTTTCCCCTTGAGGAATGGACAAAATCCCAGTGGCCAGATGTGGCAAGCTCACAGAGACTTATCAAATACGATTTGTAACTGTCTGCCGCAAAAGGTGGCCAGACAAAGTACTGACTTTAGAGGGGTGAATAGTTAACGTTTTCTGTTATTTTGTCCTATTTTTTCATTTCTTCACAATAAAAAAAACTAAATCCTATCTTCAAAGTTGTAGGGAGATTCTGTAAATGAAATGATGCAAACCCTCAAACATTCCATTTTAACTCAAGTTTTTGAAGCAACACAACGCGAAAAAGTGCCAAAGGGGGTGAATACTTTTGCAAGACACTGTAATGTCAAAAACCTGTATTCTTACAAATGGTGGAACATTAAAGCACATCAAATATGCTATTAGACGCCCAAAACAAAGTGATGAACTTGTAAATGTGCAGAACATGGACTTGTTCAACATAATTAGTGGAGCTAGTCAAAGAAAGCATCAGTTTTCAGACAAGCTGCTGATGATATCTGGTCAAAACCACCCCAAAAAACCCCAAATCAGATTGAACAAACGGGAATTGGTGTCTTCTGTTTATGTTTGACATCCTGTAAAGTTAATAAAAGCACAAAATGCTAAATGTCCCTGCTAATAAAGGCTGTAAATTTTTATCGAGGCGAGTCAGGAGAAGTGCTGACACAGTGCAGATAGCCTTCTGTTCCCTTTATCCAAACTCTATTGTTCCACCACTTGCACATGTGCTGCCCTGATAAAATTAGACTCAGTGTGTGTGTGTGTGTGTGTGTGTGTGTGTGTGTGTGTGTGTGTGTGTGTGTGTGTGTGTGTGTGTGTGTGTGTGTGTGTGTGTACACATATGAGTGTGTATTTGTGTGCAGCTTCACTGAAACCTAACAAGCAGCTTGATCAATGCTGGATTGAGCCTCCAGAAAACTGCAGCGTCCGTCTTTACAAACTCGCAATTTTCTTTTATGCTGCACTTTGACATCAGAACGTCGATGTCCGGAGCTCCTTCTTTCTCCTCCGGCTCCCTAAAAGCTCCCCGGAGGTTCCTCCCCCGTTAACCTCCCCCCTCCTCACCCTCCGGCCTCCTGGCAGTAGCGGCCCAGAAGTTCCCAGGCTCATTCATATAACAGTGACTATCGACAGCGGCCCTTTAATTAGGCCGGTCTGGCCGCTCCTGCAAGAATTGACTTCGCATGTTCTTGGGGCTACAGAGGCGATGGCCAGTAATGGCTGGATAAACAACTTGTCCCACGGCAACAACTTTAGCCACTGTTGGAACAACAGGCCAGTGATTAGCGGCGTCACCGAGAGTTCACCATTGACATGATGGAGGTCTGGGTCTGATTTCTGCAAAGCCTCCGATGAGAATCTGGCTATCGGTATCGAGTCACGTACGAACACAGCATTTATTCTGCTGCTCTAATAGACTGACACTGAAGAAAAGCTGAGATTTATTACAGAATCTCTTCTCTGATGCTGCATCAGGATAATAGGGCTCAAGTTTCCCTGTAGGAAGCTAAAAATCGGGGTAAAGGCGTAACAATCTGAAATATCTGCCGCCATGAGCAACATCTCATTCTGTCCTATGTGTGGTTTCATAGGAATATAGTTGAAATGATGAATAATTAAACATTAAATGCAATTCCATTGTTTTCCAACCTGCTGTGCATTCAATCAATGTGGCTACGCTATTTTTTGTTAAATAATTAACTGTAACTTTATAGTTTTATGCCTGAAAATAACTGGTAAAATCACTGAGAAAGTATTAATTTACACTTTAACCATTACAAAAAACACATCCACATTAGAAACCTGTGTTGTTTTTACAAATGGTAATTCATTACTTTACAGTATTTAACATTAAAATCATACAATTGTTAATGTGTTAAATCAGCAAATATTAAATATATAATTTCACAGATGTTTGTGAAATTAATAAAATAAAATGAACTAATAAAAAAAGAATAGCATGAATATTAAGTGTTTTAAAAAATGTTTTCGTTAGCTGTTGTAAATCTAGTAAAATCATAGAAAAAATATTAATTTAAATGTTTAAAAAAGGCTAAAACTATACATAAAGTCCACATCAAAAATAGTGTTTTTACTCATAGTATTTCATTTTTACAACATTTGACTGTAAAATGGTACAACTTTTACTGCAGTAAATCAGCTTAAAATATCATTACTTTACAGAAAGATGCTGATATTGCAAAGAAAAATATGTAGATTAAGGTTTAATCATGGAAATAATTTTCCATAAGAGCAAAAAAAATTTTTTTTTAATTACATAATGTTAACATCCAAACTAATTAATTTCTACAAATGGTAAGTATTTACATTGTTTTTATTCTCTATTTTTATTGTATTGAATCAGAAGAGAAAAAAAGACACTTTTTACTAATATTTGAGGTTATTTCAAAGAAAAACTATGAATATTTAGATTTAAAAATGGTATATTTTAGTAAAATCACAGGAAAAGGTATTGATTTAAATGTTGACTGTTATTTTTTCAACAGCCTAAACTCTACATAATGTAAACATCAAGAATCATATTTTTTTTTATAAATGGTGATTAATTCTTTTACAACATTTGACCAAAAATGCTAATATTTTAACTGTATTAAATCAACAAAAAACATAACCTTACGGATATTTGGCTTCATTTGAAAGGCACATTCTATGAGTATGTTACAGTTTAAACACACACTTTTAGCTGCCTGTTACACCTCTGTAGTTGTTTGGATCACATCTAATGCTGGATGGCAAGAAAACACCAAAAAACTGTTGATAATTTTGCCGTACTCCTGGACTCCCCTGTCAATTCAAAAGAAAATAATAATAATAACAATAAAGAGCAGGTAAGCAGCATTGTGATGAGCAGCTTTTACCAAACTGAAGCCAATTCATCTTACACAGACCTAGAGTCAGAGATTCATGCATTTAATAGCTAAAAGCTGGACGGCTGTAACTCCCTGTAGATGAGGCCGATGAAGTGAGCCCAAGCATAAACTAACCGTGACGTCACTCGTCGGTTTCAACACCGAGAAAATGAAGCCCGGATTTTGCTACTTCCTGGTCGCCATTTTGGATTTTTTGGAGCCAGTGACGTAAAAAGCGTCATCAAACAGGCTGGACCGGAGAGCAACTAGAGGCAGGACCAGTCAATGGGACTGTCAATCAAGTATAGCCACGCCCCCTGGCTCCACCAACTTTAACGATTTATTTAAAATTCAGTATTGATTTATTTTAAGATCGGCCACCTGATCTCTCATTTTGACCATGAAAACTAACGGGAAAAAAATCCTGAGCTGTAGAAAATCAGTCTATCAAATTTTATTTTTTCCAAAAATGAATTGGGGTCTATGGAGCAAAAGCTTTTTGGAGCCAACCCTAGCGGACGGTGTGATATTGCAAGTTTTTGACACTTCCGGGTGGGCTTCATTTTTGGAGCCAGATGCTATGTCAATCTTTATATACAGTCTATGAGTGAGCCAAAGAGCCACTTTTACAGATAACATTTAACAAGACATTGTGCTTTCCAACTACCAACATGCAAACAAAACCTCCTAAATATCAGAATACATCTGTAACCAACGGTGACATTTCTGACGAAGCATCAAAATGAAACCTGTAGCTTCATCCTTGCACTTGATGACACTAATCTTCTCTGGTTAACATAATAAGCTTCTCGAGGGCGGCCATGTTTCCTCTTGGAAATGTCACAGTTAGATTATCGCTGCAGGACGACACAGTCGGGAGCAGGGAGAGTTTGGCGTTTGTGTTACTTCTGCAACCTGCAGTGATTAGCAGATAATTCCTGGCGGCTGTCTGAAGCTTTTTGAGACTCTTCTCAACTCCCAGATTGTCTCCGTTATCGTGACACAATGCAGCAAGTTGATCTGAACATCTCCCTAATTAAAGTCAAAATCCCAAACCTCATGGAAGTACTTTCTCTACCTTCCCCAAAAACCATGACTCCCCAAAGTTACATTCCTATGCAGCTAAATTTTTAATTACATTTTGTCTCCTGGTGACTGTATGATGTTGTAGGATACATTTCCACTTTCAAAGAGCCAATACAGGTTATAGGTTTGGTTGTTCTTTCATTCGTGTTTTATGTTCACTGACTGGTGAGGTTAAACATTTGAAACCTAAAACTCAGGTTTGCGCAGCATGTTTTCTTTTTAAGTCCTCAAAGCTTCATGATTTATCAGAGCCAGAAACTGTAAAAACAGAAATAATCATCACTTTTTCAGCTTTCCAGTGTTCTTTTAACATACGGGACATTTTGTTCCGTCAGAAAAAAAACAACCAAATTTAAGCCTTAAATTGGGATATTTAATCAAAATCACTTTTTCTCTACATTTCTCATTTCAAACCTAACCAGAAATATGCCAGTTCTATCAGATTCTATAAAATTCTACAGTGCTTGAGACGCCATGACTGGATTAGCTGTGTCACCAACAGTCAAAAGACAGAAATTTAGGAAGAGAGGAGACAAATAGAAAGCATACTAATTAATAAAGTAAATGCAGCATGGCTCAAAAAGGGCAGAAAGAGATGGAAGATACATTCAGCACAGTGAAACATCTTTCTAGAGTTCATATGCATCCTTTTTTCCATGATTTCTGGCATTATAGCGGTGTCAAACTGCACAGAAGACAATTTTAAGTCCTCCCTACTTCAAGTCATGGTTCTTCTGTTTCGGTCGAGGTGCAGAACTTTATATTGCAATGAAAAATGAAGCAGTTTCAGAGTAAAATAAGACTCTTTCACAATGTATTTCAAGCTTCTGCTCCAGGTTAGAAACATATGTAAACATAAACCAATGCAATCCCTCCAAACTTAATTGAAAATGCAGTTTATCTGTATGTAGATCATTTTCAGGATTCGGTCTCGTAAACCACAGCCTGAGAACTGGAGCATGGATTTCACCTGTGCAGCCCGTTTAATTTTCTCTCACTATCATCCTCCACTCTTTACCCAACAGTATCTGCTCTCTTTACCCTCCGTCTTTTTGTTCCCTCAGGTCTCATTCTGCAACTGTTGGCTCAGAGTTTCTAATTTGCTCCTCTTCGCAGATAGAGTAGAGTCAACATCACGAGTTTGTCACTCCGCCACACCGGCTGGTGACTTATTTATTGCAGAGGAGAATTGTACAGCACAGTGCTTCTCTGGACGATCACATTCTTGATGTAATCATAAACATCCTTAGTTTAAAAGTGTGCAAGTGACAGCAGCAACAATCCCACAACTATTATCAGATTCTTAATTCTAGTGTCAAATAACCAGCATTTTTCTGGCATTAACTGGTAGTACCAAGTACACTCAGGGAGAAGAGCTCAAGTATTAAGTACATGTTTGGGATATTAGTACTTTACTCAATATAAATCCACGTAAACAATGGGCAGACACTACAGCAAAATACTTTTGCAATGATATGTCAGTATATAATCATAAATCCATCACAGAAATCAATTCTATTTTACTTTTCATACTTTCAGTGCATTTTTTAAAATATATTATTCACTTTCACTTTTAATCTACAGCAATCCTGAACATTATTACCAAATATCCATTCATTTTCAGCATTTTAACCCTTTGAATGCCAGTTTGTTCACATTATGTCACAGTTGTTTTCTATCAAAAATACACAAAAAATTATTTTTTTTCTATATCTTAAGAAATATATGGAAAATGCTTTTGCTGATTATCACAGGCTGGGATGCATCAAAGACTTAGACCAGTGTTGATTTAAATGTATTATTATTTTTCATGTAGTATTAAATCATTTATAAAAAACACACATTCAGGGTCTAAAAGACAGCAATGTCCTCATAAAAAAAAAAAAAACTGCTGTTAATATGTTGTTTATCAAGTGTGATTTTTTTATGCAATACTTTTACATGTTATGGAGTATTATTACCATGTTATACTTGTACTTTCACTTAAAAATAGAATATGCAGGATGGCAGCAACAGAAAGCTAGATACTAGAAGCATTCAAAAACACTAACAACAATAATAATAAATCCCACTCTTCTCCTTTAGGTATTCTTCAAAAGCATATAAACACACACTAAGTACTTCTACTGGCCACCTGGTTGAGGAATATTCTCTCAGGGACCAGATTCTCAATAGTTGGACAGCCATCAGTGTGACTTCTATAGGGACAAACACACTCCAATTACTCCTCCATGTTTTGGGAGACTGGTTAGTTTGACTTATTTAACATTTATGGAACAGAATCGGATCAGAACTACCTGGCATCGTGTCTTCTATGTGGCTAACTTTTGTTCAATTCCATGGTCAAAAAGTTGAGACAAAACGAAATTAACATGTGACATAAAACAGAAAGCATAGTTGCAAAGAGATGCAAAACATATCAAGATGTGACAGGAAACGATCAAATTGGATCAAAGACAACCATGGAGAAAATAAAAACGACACTGACCAAAATGCAACAAGCAAACATAACTACAATGGGATGAAACAAGGTGCAAAATTACTAAAATCAGTCAAAATGTCTCAAATGGGACACAAAATGGAACAAAATCCAACAGAAAGAGAATCTGGACTTTGTTTATGGTGTACATAGATAGGTGTAAATGTAAGCTAATAAAACTTGTGGAGGATGGAGAACGTAAAGAGCACTGAAGGATGTACAAAAACACAAATGGATGTGACAGGTTAATCAATACAGGATGAGGCAGGATAAAACATGGCTGTCATTCTGGTGCTAGCTACTTGTTAGCTCTAGCTCCAGACAGACAGGCTTTATACAGGCCTCTGACTTCAACAAATAGCCACTTTTCTGGTCTAGAACCTGCTATAATGTCTGCAGATGCTTCTAGGACACATAAAATAACCTAACTTTAAACAAAAGTGTCTCAATATTCATGTGTTCAGGAAAGACCCTGTTGCTAACAGCAAAAAAACCCTGACTGTTGCTTTCGAGGTTGTTCTTTTAAGTGCCATATTTTGTCCAAATGTCAGGATGGTGACGTCCTACAAGAGGACGTTTCACTCAGTCTGTGCAACAGGAACCGGAGGCTTTTTTGTCCTTCATATTTCATCCAGCTGATGGAGTTTGACACCATCGAGTGGAAAGCTCTGCATTACACCTCTGTCAAAGTGCCACTCTGGAGCTGCAAACCTTCTCTGGGGACAAAGTGTGAGAAGATTGCTGCTTTTCTGCAGAGCTAAGAGCTGGATGCAGATAACATGTCGACAGGCTTGCAGGTTGGTGTTGAGAAATGCTCGCATGTCAGATTTTAGAAGGTTTTCAGGCAAGTTTGGAGGTGGTGGAAGGTAAAAGTTGCATCTGGATGGACTGCAGGTAAAACAAAAACACTTCTGACAGAAAGAGTGCAATTTGCTTGTTAAAATCTTTGGACTTTGAGCAGATGAACTTGACAACAGCCTCTGCTCCATCCATTATTCAGTGTGTACAGTGAACTGACTGACGGTTTGTTTGCTCTGAGGGAAGGTGATGCACTACAAAAGTCAACAACATGTTGCAGAATCATCTCTTGGAAGGCTTAGTGTTGGTGTCTGAATGGGTTTGTACCTGTTCTGGTGATGTACAGAACTGTTTTTGTACACAAAAAGTAAAGTAAATTCATATAAAATGTTGGAGTTTTTCCTCTGTCATTTATTTCAGACTTTCTCATGAGCTTGTAAGGACTTCCTCCACTGTCTACATGGTCCAGTAGATGGTTTTCACCCCATGTAAAGGTGGTGGAGTCATGATTTTGCACTAAAAGAGGGAATAAAAATTTAGGGTTTGGAAGAGTTACTGGTGTCACTGGACTTTTGCCCAAGAAAGTTGAGGTTCGAGTCCCGTCTTGGATTGTAATCAGGATATTACTTCCACCTTTACTTATTGTTTTTAATTCACTGTTGACTTGTGTTTTTGTTTGGTTAAGTTTAGGAACTAAAACTACTTGGATAACTTAGAGTTCCAAAACTTCTTGGTGAAGTTTAGGCACTTAATTTTTTTTTGTTCAAATACTGAAGTTTGAAACATTTATTCCATCCAATTTCTAATAAACAAATTACTGTTTTTAAATGCTTTTTAATGCAAAACGCTACTTTATGTCCAAGTATTTGTTTTAAATGTTTATTACATCCAATTAGTACTTTTAGACAAACAACTTATGGGTTTTAAAGAACTGTTCCAGCAGAAATGCTACCCTCTGTCCAAGTTTTTCAAGTTTTAAAGGTTTATTACATCCAATTAGTGCTTCATACTGAACAACTTAAGGTTTTAAATGTTTGTTCCACTCAGAATACTGCTTTTTGTCCACATACTTATCATTTTAAAGTTTTATTCCACCTAATTATTACCTTATAGCAAACAGTTATGGTTTTAAAAGTTAATTCCCCCCAAAATACTGTCCAAGTACCTGTAGTCTGAAACATTTATTCCACCCAATTAGTATTTTCTAATGAACTAATTATGGTTTCAAATGTTTAAATGACAGAAAATGCTACTTTCTGTCCAAGTATTTGTTTTAAATGTGTTTTCAACCAAATTACTACTTTTAAACAGACAACTTCTGGGTTTTAAAGGGCTGTTACTTCTAAAATGCTACTTTCAAAGTATTTCAAATTTTAAAGCTTTAACCCACCCAGTTAGTATTTTCTAACAAACAAATTACGGTTTTATAAGTTCCATCCAAAATACTATTATCTAATCCAAGAACTTATGGATTTTAAGGTTTGTTTCAGCTAATTACTTATTATTTAGAAACTCATTTTATCTACAATACAGCCATTAGTCCAAGTAGCTACAATTTGCAAAATTTATGCCATCCAAAACTGAACATATTTCTATTTTTTGCCTGTGTCTGTGGGTGGGAAATGTTAGTTGCCTTTGGAGTACCGATGTAGTTGCCATGTTGTCTGGCTTAAGAACAAAATAATACAAATGCCATCCTTTGTTTTTTTTTTTTAAAAAATCCTCTGAATCCATGAAAAATGGATTCACAGAGCCATCCTTTGCATGTAGTCTGTATCGTAACGTGTTGCTGCTTGGCTGGAACAGAGCTGTTGATCTAGGAGATATTTGGTCCATTTGACAAGAAGCTTATTGGATTAAAATCAATGATTTTACCTTTAAGTATCAGCAGTAAAGATGAGCTCTTAAAATTCTTTCATTCTCACTCCTCCACTCGATATCCCAGAGCGAGACATGTTTTCTCTTGTTCTTAATAAAACACGTTTGTCAGTTTTGATGGATGACGGTTGACTGTTGGTGGTTTTGTAACGCTCTGCATGTGTTTCTCAGAGGGCTCTAAAATATGTATCAGCTGTGTATTGCCACATCGATCCTGGACGTCTATTGTTGTATTGACCCGGTGGATCATTAGGTGTCTAAAACGCTTGTTCATTACTCTGACCATTGATCTAGAAAATTCCTATAACCAACCGCTGTTTCCAGAACCGACAGGGAGGAAGAAGGGTGGCAGCTTTTCGATGGCGCTGCTTCTCTGGCCAAACTAATTGATGAAGCTGTGTGGCCGCTGGGTTATGGCTGAATTGGCTGCTTACTGAAGAAAGCACAGTGTAATTGTCGAGTCAAGAGGCCATGTGTCTTGTGGCCGACACGAAATCTGCCGTTCAGACAAGTGATTACACTCTACACCGCTCACCAGCTCCTGCTTCTAAGAATAGACACATTTTTAGCAGAATCAGGAGGCAGCACCACGTTTTTTGATCATCCTGTTATGATTCATTCACAAAAAATGAAACAACACATGTACCGTTCTGGAGAGGACTAAACACAGGATGCAGTGTCAAATCTTGATTCTGTTCAACCGAGGAGAATCTGTGGGTTTGTAGAGCAAAAACCCTCTAGCAGGTTGGACAAGCATGCTTTATGACTAAAACTCACCAATTTTACACCATTTATCAGAGACAGAAAGTGCAAAAACAGAAAAAAATTGCCAATGGTCCTCGAACGAATCTCGTGCAATGAGAGGTTCGATCTGGAAAATTTAACAAATCTAAGCTGAAAATGGTCATGCTTCATCAAAATCACTTCAATCAATACCTCATTTGCACGATATCGTTTATATCTCAACTGATAAAAATGTGAATATGATTCTGTTTAACTGAGCAGAATCTGTGGGTTTATGTAACAAAAATATCTTTGATAAACCCCAAAACTCACCAGCAGGTTGGAAAAACAAGCTTTATAATTTAAAAAAAATCATCAATTTTGCACCATTTATCAGAGCCAGACAGTTTACAAACAGAAAAATAGATTTTCAACTCTTTGATGGTCCTTGAATGAACTGCATGTGAGTTCTATCTGGAAAATTAAACAAATCAAAGCTGAAAATGCTAACATTTCATCAAAATTCCATTATTTCACATCTCATTCATAAAAACAGAACCATTTGTATCAACCACAATCTGTGAAAAACAACAATTTTTGTGCTCATCAGCTCAACAAAGCCATATTTGACACAGCTGCAACTAAAAGCAATGTGACAAAAAAAATTAAAGACTTTTCAGCTAAACTGCAGGTTTGCAGTGTTTACACAGAGCATACGCAGAGACTAAGAACCTTAAAACTCGACTGAAGCTTGCTGCTGATCACATGGACAAAGAAAAGACCTTCAAGAGGAAAGTTCTGCATTCAGGTGAAACAAAAACTCAGCTATTTGGCCACAATGATCACAAATATATTTGGAGGGACAGTGAAGCCTTTCAGCCCAAGCAGACCAAACCTACCACCAAGCATGGTGGTGACAGTATCACTCTCTGGGTGCTTTACACAAAGTAATGGAATAATGAAGGAGGAAGATTCCCTCCTCATTCTTCAGGAAAACCTAAAATCATCACCAGAAGGTCGATCCTGGATGCTGTTGGGCGTTTCAACAAGACAACGGCTCCAAACAAACATCAAAAATAATAAAGAAATGGTTAAATTAGGCTAGAATTAAGGTTTTAGACTGGTCTCCCAAAAGTCCTGACTTAAATCCATCAGGAACCCGTGGAGTGAAACAAGTCTGTGTCAGAAAGCCAACAAATTTAGTTTAACTGCATCATTTCTGGTGAGAAGAGTCAAGAAGCTTGTAGACAGAAAGAAAAAAAAAAAGCACTTACTTGAGGTGAAACAGGCCAAAGGATGTTTCACGGAACTTTAGAATTGCAGTATGTATATTTTGACCCAGAAGAAGCAAAATGCATGATTGTGACAAAGACACATGTGTTTCAATTACTCCATCATAGAAAATTCTGAGTTAAAGGAGTCATTGGAAACTCAAGACTGCTATACTATACATGGTTTATGACTATCCTGTGAAAGAATGATGTTCATCCCTCCAATGAAAAATCAAAGCTAAAGACCATCGAAGCTTTATCTGGCAGCACAAAGTGTTTTTTCCTTTAATTTGTCACCCGTCCGTACATGTGTAAGCAATAAATTACACAAAATAATAGTCAAATTGGCAAAAAAGCACCCAGATTTTAGGGTAAAAACAACAAGCTCTGACTGTGTTCTGTAAACGTACTTGTGCCTTATGACTGTTTATGTTAATACACCATGAACGCATTCACTCGTGCACAAAAACAGTGTTTTCTGAGCAGCACCGAACATTTCAAGGTTAGAATATCTCGTCTGTTTCTTCCATCGCACGTACGCACTTCAGATAAACAGTCTCACACAGAAGCCTGCGAGCACATGTGTTGCTCTTGTGCTGCCAGAGGACGCTGCACTTGTAGCTGAAGCTACACTTCAGATGGGCTCAGTGTGTATCTGAAATGACTAAGTGTTGCAAATTAAGATGTGACACCTCACACTAACCCAGAAGTCGCACTTAAAGCCTGCAGTGAGACACACAGTCGAACTACAGCGAGCCTCCATTTAACGCTGGAAATGTTCGGATCATAACAGAGTGTACAGAAAGTCAAGGAGCAGAGTAATGCAATGCTGCTAGAAGACACTTCAGTGTTAGAGAAGCTGGAGTAAAAACACAACTGAAATCATAAAAACAAAGGAGGTGGCAGCAGGTAAAGAGAACAGAGGTTGTTACCAACACGCATCATCCACTGGTGCAGTTAAACTGACATGTACAAATGGTGAATGGATACTTCAGGTGAAATCAATAAAACGTGTTCCAAACAAAGGTGCAATTTCCACTGCTGAAAGTCTCACTTCAATTGTTATTGCGGTTTCAAATATTCTCTGTTTTATGCAGACTAAATAACTGAAACTGAATAAAATATGACATGTAATTTTGAAGAATATTTTAGGAATTTATAAAATAGGCAAAATGGAAGAATACAATTTAAATTTTTCACAATTGTTTAGTTTTTTGGGGGGAAATTTATGAAAATTTCACAAATATTTCCTTTTTATTTGATAGATAAAAGTGTAGAAGTGAAGTTTAATGTTGTGAATGTATTTCAAAAAGTAGATACAATTGATGAAAATGAACAGAAAAAGAAGCACTGTTTCTGCAATTTTACTAATTTGACATATTCAGTATTGCTCTAAAACAACTGAAATCCACTCAAATGTTACAATGCAAAAAAAGTAATTTGTCGAGTAGGGGAATTAACACGTCTAACATAAGAAAAATATTAAAAATCTGGAAGACTGAGTAATAAAATTTCAGCTTTTAATTAAAATTGTTTTTTTTTGGTTGGTTTGAATACATTTTCAAATTCATTATAATTTCACAAATTTGTCCTCTTCATTTATTGGATTAAAGTGCAACACTTAAGTGTAATATTGGGAATATATTTCTAAAATTTAGACATAATTGATGGGAAATAACAGACAAAGAACTGGTTTTGTAATTTCACTCAATCAATATTGCCCTGAAACAAGTGAAACCCACTCAGTCATTACACTCTAAAAATAAACTGCCATGTTGTAGATTTTTTTTGTTTAACTTAACAGATATAAACTGCTCAAAAAAATTAAAGGAACACTTTGAAAACACATATTTCAATACGGGGAAAAAACAAACTGGATATTAGCAGTGATATGGACTGGATAATGTGTTAGGAATGAAAAGTGCCACACTGTTTGATGGAAATGAAAATTATCAACCCCCCAGGAGGGCTAAATTCAAGACATTACAAAATCAAAGTGAAAAACTGATGTGGCAGGCTAGTCCATCTTGCTGAAATTCCTTGGCAGCAACTCAAAATGGTCTTCAGTAGTTTGTATGGCCTCCATGTGCTTGTATGCATGACTGACGATGTCAGGACAAGCTCTGAATGAGACGACAGATGGTGTCCTGGGGTATCTCCTCCCAGAACTGGACCAGGGCATCGCTGAGCTCCTGGACAGTCTGAGGAGCAACCTGATGGTGTCGGATGGAACAAAACATAATGTTCCAAAGGTGCTCTATTGGATTCAGGTCAGGTGAGCATGGGGGCCAGCTAATGGTATCAGTTCCTTCATCTTCCAGGAAGTGGCTGCATCCTCTTGCCACATGAGGCCGGGCATTGTCGTACACCAGAAGGAATCCAGGACCACTGCACCAATGTAGGGTCTGACAATGGGTCAAAGGATTTCATCCTGATACCTAATGACAGTCAGAATACCATTGTCCAGCCTGTAGAGGTCTGTGTGTCCCTCCATGGATATGCCTCCCCACACCATCACTGACCCACCACCAAACCAGTCACACTGAACAATGTTACAGGCAGCATAACATTCTCCATGGTTTTTCCAGACCTTTCCATGTCTGTGACATGTACTCACGATGAGCCTGCTCTCATCTGTGAAAAGCACAGGGCACCATTGGCAGACCTGCCAATTCCTGTGTTCTATGGCAAATGCTAATCAAGCTCCATGGTGTCAGGTAGTGAGCACAGGACCCACTAGAGGATGTCAGGCCCTCAGACCACTCTCATTACATCTCACCATCACACCAGTGGCCTGCTAGAGGCCATTTTGTAGGGCTCTGGCAGTGCTCATCCTGGTCCTCCTTGCACAAAGGAGCAGATAGCTGTCCTGCTGATGGGTTGAGGACCTTCGACAGCCCTGTCAAGCTCTCCCAGACTAACTGCCTGTCTTCTGGAATCTCCTCCATGCGCTTGAGACTGTGCTGGGAGACACAGCAAAGCTTCTGGCAATGGCACGCATTGATGTGCCATCCTGGAGGAGTTGGACTGTCTGTGGAACCTCTGTAGGGTCCAGGTATTGCCTCATGTTACCAGTAGTGACAGTGACCCTAGCCAAATGCAAAACTATTGAAAAACAGTCAGAAAACACAAGAAGCAAATAAAATGTCAGTGGCCTTCATGTGTAAAACCAATCCTGTCTCATTGTTACCCCTCTAGTGCATCTGTTGTTATATATATATATATATATATATATATATATATATATCCAAAAACAGTAGGAAAATTCTAGTTTTTAATTTTTTTTTTTTGTTATATTAGATAAGGCAGTAAATCAGAGTGTCTCTCATAAAATTAATGCAGAAATTAACAAACCATCTCTATTTATATTTGGCCTGACTCACCAGGTGTAGACTTTGGTATAAATCCGCATTTTCACCTCCCCTTCCACTATATTCATGCTGCTGTTTCGACTTTATTGCGAGTAACACTTCCAAAGATTCCACCAAAGCAACTTTGCTCAAGAAGACTGATTGTTATAAAGGAACACAAAGACACAGGAGAATAACAATGAGGTGCAGTCAGACCATTCTACATCACTGATACTAGGCTGTGGATATGTGCCACTAAAGTTTATTAGTTTAAAATGAACTTGTAAAGCAAAACATGACAAAGTTCCATGAGGTTCCATCTGCTGTAAAAGCTGACATCTGAATCTCTGCATGCCGAGCGTTTGCAGCAGCGTGGTGGAGGTTGAGGCGACATGAATGCAGAGGATAAATTAACGGCGAGGAACTGAAACTGAAACTCGAAGGGTGGCGCCGAGTCTGCCGAGCAGAGTCGCAGATAAGAGGTTGAGAAACATGAGAAACAACAGGCTGCTAACGCTGTGACACAGCAAGCTGTTGTGTTGTTCTGAAGCGAAAACCAGAATCTCAAAACAGCTCAAGCAGCCAAACTCCGGTTAAAGCCTGCAGTTAGTTTCTGCCCTTGTTCCTCAGTAACCTCTCTAAGCATCATTTTAGCGCATTTTATATTCACCATATCACCAAAATAACAGCGTCTATCCAACACCAAAACCAGAGAGAAACTGAGATTGCACAACAAAGATGATTCTTGTAACGCAAACTGAGCAGGTTTCTGGTATTTAGTCAGAACACAAATAAAGGAAACGGGTAATAAAGAACGACTTTAAAGGAATTAAGTGTATGTTTACTACCGTTCACAAGTCTGGGATCACTTAGAAATGTCCTTAGTTTTGAAAGAAAAGCAGTTTTTTTTCAATGAAGATAACATTAAATGAATAAGAAATCCAGTCTAGACATTGTTAATGTGATAAATGACGATTCTAGCTGGAAACGGCTGATTTTTAATGGAATATTTCCATAGAGGAACAGAGGAACATTTCCAGCAACCATCACTCCTGTGTTCTAATGCTACATTGTGTTAGCTAATGGTGTTGAAAGGCTGATTGATGATTAGAAAACCCTTGTGCAGTTATGTTAGCACATGAATAAAAGTGGGAGTTTTCAAGGAAAACATGAAATTGCCTGGGTGAGCCCAAACTTTTTGCGCGGTAGTGCATGCATACAAATCTGTTCACAGCAGCCTCTACAGTGAAAAACAGCGACCCGTCCCAAGATTTTGATAAAATATGTCAATGCAATACTTAACAATGTGCAATTATGATATGCGAAGATGAGTTTTTCAGAATTTAATCAACAGCCAAAGAGAAATTCATTAAAGGTTCTCTGCAGCATTCAGAAAACTCTTGCTAATGACGTCATCAGTGGAAATTTAAGCCATTTTCAGGAAGTGGAAATGAGATACACAAAAGTAGACAGTACACCAAGAAAAATGTAAAATATAATAATGGTTTAACAAATGAAATCTTAAATCTAAGCTAACAACAGCTTTATAAAGTGTCCACATACCTTACAGATGAGTTTATTTAAACTTCCGTCCCAGTGTGATGACAATCTAACTGCAACTTCATCCATCTGGTCTGCATGATGATGATTTGTAACCTTAACAAATTAATGACATTATTGCTGTTGCTTCATTTATGAAACTGCAAAACTCTGTATCTTCAGAGACTCATATGAATCCTGCTGCAGTCTGATGCTGTAGTTATTTCAGAGGAAAAACTCCTGGAAGCAACAAACTAAACTGTGACTGTGCAGCTCACCTGTCTGATGCAAAAAAATAATTTATCATCAAGTAGCCTGCTAATCCATGAATTTGCTTTCAGTAATTCTGAAGGATAAAAGGTCCTAATTCTCTAATTCTAGCTTCTTATATTTGAATAGTTTCTGGGGTTTTTTACCTTTTCTCCTCTATGATAGTAAACTAAATATCTTTTGGGGGTCTTTGGGGAAACACTAATTTTTTTTGGTCATTTTTCACCATTTTCTGACATTTATATCAACTATTCAGGAAGAAAATAACTGACAATGAAATTAACCAACAATCACAGCCTCACAAATGAGTAGTGATCATTACTTAGCAGATTTTTAATGTAGTTATTTTACAGATTTCCTGTGTTTTGTTAAATTACAGATAAGTAGTAAAAGCAGGACTGTAAAAAAAAAAAAAGAAATAGGTCAAAATTGTAAATATCCTTTACATCAAAAATCTGTATTTCAATTGATTCTTTTACAACGTTTGACTGTAAAATTACAAGCTTTTTACTGCATTTAAAGCAGCAAAATCATATTTGAAAGAAAACCTATGGATACTGAAGTTTTAAAAGGACAAACATCTTTTTTTTTTTTTTTTTTTTACAAAGAGCAAAAGACCTGCAACACATTTGGCCAACTCATCACCAAAGTTCACGTAATAAGTAAGTTATTAAAAGTTATTCTAAGTTATTAATAAAAAAAAATGAACCATATATTGTAGAAAGTGCTATTTATTGTCATACAGACAATTGCAGTTGACCTTTTTTTTAGTAACAACAGCGCTGACATTTCTATTTTCTCTACATCTGAATGTACGCACACAATGTCCTCCCAAAGTATGTTGACAGTTTGTTGATTGTAATAACTATTAAGTTTTGGAAAACTGAGGGAGTTAACATTTATTTCTGAAGAAAACTAGGAAAAAATAAAACAGTGGAGATGGATATGGATAAAAGCGATAAAATCTAATGTAATCTAAAAAGAGCGTGGAATATTCTTGCAGTCTCAGTGATTTGTGCGGCGCGATCAAAGCTGGACCACTGCAGGACTGACAGCCAGATCTAATAATTAGACAGAAACAGACAGATGGAAAGACAGGTGGATAAACAGAGTGACGGTTTGGACGGACGGACGGACTGGCAGACGAATAGATAAACAGATGGACGGGCAGAAAGGCAGACGGGGCTTTAATGCTGCTCATAAAGGCGGCGGGTGAAGTGAATGGACAGACTTATAAATAGACTCTCAGACGCTGGATGTTGTTCTTCTGCAGAGAGACGCTCACTTCAGACCTGGTGGACGTTTCTGAACACAAAGACGGACATAAAATGGATTAACTACTTCACCCAGATGTGACGCTTAGAGGAGTTACTGCAGCGCGTAGGTTTAGTTTGGATCCTGTGACATTCTGGATCTTTCCTATATCAGAACAAAATGTTACTTTCAGTGGTTTTGCAACCATTGCTGATAACAAAATCGCATCAAATTTACCTGCCTAGTACTTTAAAGTGCCATAAATTCAAGTTAGTAACAGTCAGCAACATCGAAAAACATCTGCACCAAGTGTAAGAAACCTCACTGTCCCACATGACTCCTAAATCCGAGCTTTTTAAACCAGTTGGCACAATAATCTTTCAAATGATTTTACTGTTATTTTGCACATTTTTCCTGAAATCAAAGATAATAGCTGGTAAAAAAAAAATCACAGGAAAATGGATTGATTGACATGTTAAATAATTTAAAAAACAGTAAAGCAAAGTACATATTTTTTTAATTTTTTAATTTTTATTTTTCCAAACGGTAATTCATTCTTTTATAAAGAATGACAGTAAAAGTACTCATCTTTTTTTTTTTTTTTACTATATTAAATCAGCCAAAAACAGGTTAATTTTTCAGATTTTGCTGCTAATTAAAAGACAATCTGTGCACATTAAAGATCCAATAATAGTAAATCGATTTTTTTTAACTAATAAATACTGTGGGGAAAAAGTATGAATTTACATTTTAACCACTAAAAACTGGCCAAAACTTAAATAATGTCCACATTAAAAAAAATAAAAAATCTGCATTCTTCTTTATTTTTTTCTTTTGTAATGTTTGGCCGGAAAATTACAATATTTCTTTACTATATTTAAATCAGCAAAAAACAGTTTTTTTTTTTTACATATATCTGCTGCTAATTTAAAGAAAAAATTATATACATTAAGGACTGAGTAATAGTATATAGATTTTTTGTTAAATTATCGATATAAACTAATAAGACCTAGAGGGGGAAGACATGAATTTACATTTTCGCCTTAAAAAATAGCCAAAACTTAAATAATGTCCACATTAAAAAAAATCTGTATTTCTAAATATGGTAATTCTTTCTTTTGAAATGTTTGCCTTCAAAATTTGATTATTTCTTTGCCATCTTTAATTTTCTAACAGTACTTTTTGCTAAATTACAGATAATAACTAGTAATAACTGGGGGGGAAAAAAAGTGTGAATTTAAATTTTGACCAAAAAAAAAAAATGGGGCAAAACTATAAATATCATCCTCATCAAATCTGTACAAATAATAATTTATTCTTTTATAATATGTGATCCCAAAATGATATCCTTTCCACTGTAGAAAATCTAGAAAGAATTTTATTTTTAGTGTTTTCAAAGCAAATCAAGGTTTTGAACATGCAAGTATTTTCTAAATGTTCTCCATCTCGTAAAATCACACAAAAATTATATTCTGAATGTAAGAAAAAAACTAATAAAACAGTTTTTTATGTATATTATTAATGCATTTAAATCATCCCTTGCTGTTTAAAGGAAAGTATATAGCGTGAATTGAAAAATGGTAAATCATTTTTTGAACGGTTTTTCTTTTTAACACCTTCTTACTGTTTTGCTAATATCTAGAAATTCACATTTCAAAAATAGCCAAAAACTACAAATAATGTCCCTTTTAAAATTAGCATTTATACAAATATTATTTTCTTATTTTTCAGTGTGTGACCATAGAAGGACACTGTTTTATTTAAACCAGCTGAAAGTTGCAATATTTTGCATATATTTGATATCTTTTTACTGTTTTTACTTATTAATGGTTTTTTTTTTTTCTTTTTTTTTTTTTTTACATTCAGACCCTTTCAGGAGGTCTGTTCACCAAAATTAGTCACAAACCAGAACACATGAACAAAGACGATCCCGTGTCGTTATTAGGAAATCTGATTTTTACACTGAAATTTAGTAGAACCTGGTTTCCTCAAATATCGATCTGCTTCATTCGTCTCCTCGGTCTGAGCCGCTGAGGGTGAATTGGTACTCAGAGGAGGAAAACATCCCGTTCTGAACCTCCCCCTTCATCCATCCTTCCCCGTCTTATCTAATTAGTCCATCTCATTTTAATCCAATTGTGTCTAATCCAGCTGCAGTGGAGCTGCCTTTGTTTTAGTTAGACGGGAAATAAAGTCAGTAAAGAATAATGCATTGGATAGGAATTTGTTAATACAAATTCAACCTCAAATCAATGCATTTATTTACACAAAAGTGCAGATAATGGATGGTTTAATATACTTTCTTCTTCTCATCCTAAACTGAGCTGTTTGGTTCCAACTTTTGGACCAACAATTACAAATGTGATGCTTTTCTCAGACCAAACAGCATCACGTTGGTCCAAAAAAAAGAAGGTTTTCTTGTTTCGGATCACGACAAACCAAACCAAGGTTTGGTTTGTTTTTAGACTTGTGCTGTAACTGAAATAAGGTGTTTTCATAGAGGATGAAAGAGAAATTTCAGCACTCATTTGACTGAAAGTTTAGTCTCCAAACTGCATTCGCTGCACAATTAGTCCAATATTAAGCACAATTTTACCTTCCAACATTTAAATAAACATAATTTAATGTGACATTGACATTTAAAATGCTCCACATATAGAAAACAGTCCATTTAGATACAAATCTGACATTCAAACACCATATTTTACTCTTTGTAAACTAATTTTTGGTCTCATATGCGTTTAACTAGTTGAATGGAGACTAGAGGCTTCTCTGTGCACAACATAGCGTGTGATGTGTTTAGGGAACATCTGTAAATTGTAATGTCCATCTGTAAGCAGATGTTCAGTCAGTGAGGTAGTTTGCTTCCAGAACATGCTCTGAAAGTGCAACAAAAATACAGCCACAGTTGTGCATAAAAACATACATAACTCAATTTAGGTGGTGCATTGTGGGTAAAGTAGACATATTTGACAAGGAAGAAAAATGTCAGAATCAAAGCATCAATTTGGACCGAGTCCGACTTAGGTAGTTTTGGTTTTTTTAACAGTTTTTACAGGGTTTTTTCTTCTCAGAGGAATTTTTGGAAACCCATCAAAGAGATTTTAACTGGTGCCAAAGCAGAAAAAATATACGAATTGCAAGAATATCTGTTTTCAAGCCAATTTTGTTAATAGCTTTTAGCATTTAGTCAAGCCAAAACGGCATTTTTGTTTATCTGATAGTCACAAATACAGGAAAATGTAAATATTTCTGACAGATAAGAAAACACAGACCCTTTCCCCTTACTGTAAATGAACTGATCTTGCTTATTGTTGTATTCAGTCATCCTTCAACAGAATATGAACATGAGGTTAATGTTAATTCAACATCCCTAAATGGTTGCTGTTTTGCAGACATTTGTCGTTAATGTAAAAGAACAAAAAGGCAAAAAATCTGAATTAAATTTGTAATTTTTCATCAACACCATGCCATTCACCATAAATAAGTGATGTTTTACAAATATCTACTGTTAATTTAAGGAAAAAACTATTGCTTGGGCTAAAAAAAATTGTTTTGTATTTAAAAAGTCTTCTGAATAACCATTTCACAGTTGTAAATAACATAATTCCACTTAAAATGTGTTGAAATATGACACTGTGTAGGTCAGTTGTTCATAGTTTTGCAGTTCTACTTTACATAGTTTCAAAAAACGAGAGAACAAGATAGTTAAGAACAAGTAAAGTTTGTCAGCAAAACAGTCCAACACATCCAAAGTTTACATAAGAGTTACAGGTGGCAGATGTTTTACTGTGATGCCAGTGTAAAAATTGAAGAGATTTGATCAGCTCATGCCTCCATACATGCAAAACTTCTGTCCATCGGAGCAGCCGATGCGCCGCTGACTGACTTCACAAGGCCTCGAAGCAGAAGAAACAGCAGAAAACAAAGAGACCAGAGTTCCTGCGACACCGTTAATATTAATGAATGCAAATGAAAACAGCCGCGACCGTCTCGGCTCGACGGAGAACGCTACCTGCTGCCTCCTCCTCCATTTACTGCTGCTAAATATTTCACGTTCCATCCAGACGCATCCGTCAGCTCGACGTTACGCTGCTTCTGTCTGGGATCGTTGCTCTGCACAGACTATCGATCCCAGATTCATCCATCTCCACCTTTATTTTCTCTTTATGCAGTAACACCATGCAGAACTTTGGGAAAAACAAGTAACTACAGACAGTAATGTGCATTTATGGAAGAGAAAAACTGTGTTTCAGGACATTTTCTGTAAACGACATCACCACAGGAGTCATAAAAGTCATTGAATGTAGTAAAAACACCAAACAGATTATCTAATTCTATTTGTTTTGTTCGCTTTCTGATTTATAATCATTCATTCGTTTTATGGTGTAGAGCTTGTTTTTTCCTGCTCAGGCTATGTTTATACGAGGACCATCTTAACAGAAAACACAAAAGTGGCGTCTTGTCATTTCACGTTTAGACGAGCAGTTTTGAAGGAAATCTGTGTATATACGGTGACTCTATAGTGTGTGGAATTCGATTGGATATGCATGCCAGGCAGCTGGGTGGCGCTGTGATAAAACTCCGCCATGTCTAAGCGCATGCGTACTATCTCCCTTTTCGGATCTCCGCCGCAGTAAATGTTCATGAATGGAATCTGTACAGATTCTGTACGTTTGTTGGTACGACTCCTGTAGTGTACATAGAGCTGCCAGAGTTGCTTAAAGGTACGAAGGATGGAAATAATCACACATCTTTGTTTACTTCCTTGTACCGGCCGGCAAACCAAAGCACCGGCGCACGTATGTGACGTAATCACGTACGCGACGTGGTCAGATCTCGGCAAAGTTTTGCGTTTTGCTGTTTAGACGGAAACGTAACGGCGGAGAGTTTTCAACCTTTCCCACTCGGGAGGCCGGTTTCAAATTTTTGCGTTTTTAAGCCCCCAAAACGCCGTCCTCGTATAAACGATAGGGTGTTTTGTTGAAATATTTTGATGTTTTTACCTGCAAGCGTCCTCGTGTAAACGGCCCCTTAGAATGAGTCATTGACTATAAAAATGTACTTTTTTAAATGTAAATTTTCACTGAGTTAACATTATTTTATCATTTTCTCCAGTTTTCGTCAATTTAAAGCAAATATTATGTTAGAGTAAAAACTTTCTTTATTTCTATATCCGTAATGTAATTAGTAGTACGTTAAAAAAAAGGTTTAAACTGTTCAATATATCCACATACAGCATTTGCAGTTTAACATATAATTGTGTATTTTTTAATTTCTTGAAATCGCATAATTCCTAAAGAATTAACACCCCTCAGTAAGTAGTTTCATAGATATTTTCTGTGAATTAAATGCCAACTGCATGCTGCTCATGTAACATTAATTAAAGAACCTAAGTGATTATTGTTTTACAGATGTTTGCCGTTAAGGTAGAGGGGGGGGAAAAAGAGGTTACATTTGTGATATTTCATCAAAATCACCCTATTTACCATAAATCAATCCCAATAAGTGATACCATTTTACACGTATTTGCTGATAAGTTATCAACAGGGCTGAAATATTGTTAGAAATGTATTTAATTTTCTAGTTATTAATCATTGCACTGCGTGGGTTAGTTACACCTAAAGCAACTTCACACTCACCCACAGACCTGGTTTTTACGGTTTTGCAGTAAAAAATAGAAACCAAGATGGTTATTAAATGTCTGAACTACCACGTTTGAAAACTTGCCGTGTTTTCTTTTTAAAATGCAAGCATAACAACCTATTTTAAGAGTCAGAAACTATAAAAACAGATCAGATTTTCAATATCCTGATGGTCACTGAAGTACTCATCTGTGATGTGCTGTTGAAAAAAAGTCAAACTTAAGCATGAATTTATGGAATTTCATCAGAACCACCTTTTCTACCTTAATTAAATCCACCTAAGTGAAGTTATTTTACAGATATCTGCAGATAATTTAAAGAAAATTAATATTGCTAGGGCTAAAAATATTTTTAAAAAGGTTTTCTAATATTTTTCGCACAATTATGAAGAGACTATTTCAATTTCAAATGTATTTATATGTGATGCGTGATCAATGCACCGAGTCCTTTGGAGCTGGTTTTGCTCTGAAAAATGTTTCTTTTTCGTGCAAAAACATTAAATCAATAGCTTTTTGTGTGTGAAGTGGCTCTACAGAATATTTTATATCATACCAAAACTTCTCGACACAAACTGACAATGACGGCAGCAGGATTTAAGAAAAAAGCCAAATTCATGTAGTGATCTTTGAAAAGTAATGCAGGCTGCTGGAAAACACAATATTTTAAGGGAGAAAAAAACTACCCAACTCCACTGATTTATTACTTGAGCTGTTCTTCTGTTTTTGTACCTCAGAGCCAGACCTGCCTAAAGGCTCAGTCAGAAGCTTTATTCATTTATGTAATTACACAGTCTGATATATGGATTTTCTAAATAATTAATTTGCTCATTTCTCGTTTGAGCTTAATTAACAACAAAGGCTGAGTTTCCTTCTGTATTTACAGGCAAACATGGAAATCAATTTTAGTTAATGTGAAACGAAGGTGTGCGTGTTGTTTTTTGTTGTTGTTGTTGTTAAATCATCACTTATTATGCAAAGCTGCTGGGAAACCAACCCCAGAAGACATGAACAAATACAGAATATTATGACACGGATTATGTTTTATGGTTTTTGCAATTCTATTATACAAAACTGCAAAAACAAAATGAACCCTCTTAACTCCAAAAAAATGCAAAAAGGACCCCATTTATCAGTCAGAAACTGCAAAAACAGAGATGTCCAACTTTCTGACAGTCCTTGAACTGCTCATCTGTGAGATGCTGTTCTGTTTAAAAAAAAAAAAAAAAGCTACCGAATCTAAGTTTAAACTCATGATGAATAAAATTATCCCTACTTCTAATTGGTCAAATCTGTCAAAAATAAACCATTTGCACTAATTAAAATCTGTAAAAAACAAAATTCTGCGCTATTCAGTGAGACTAAAAAAAACAAACCATGAATGTCTCAGTGCTGATCAACAGTCGTGGTAAAAATTCTGAGAGTTTTCGATTGAACTGTAGGAACGCTGAGCTGACTGAGAGGAAAACAAAACAAACTGGATCAATCAAATAAATGCAGCATGGCTCAAAAACACTGAACAGAGGAGCAAGGTGTTGGAAGATACATTCAGCATGGTGAAACATCTTTCTACAGCTGATGAGCAGAGTCATGTCTAAATGTCTGTGGTGGTTGTAAAGATGTAAATTGCTAGAAGTTTCTAGTCTACAGGGACACTATTTCGTCCAGTATTGGTAACACCTGTGAGCACTTCTGTAAATGTTCTGGGTTTTGTAAAAACAAAATAAATTAATAAAATAAATGCAGCATGGCTCAAAAACTGTGAACAGAGTAGGAAGTTATCGAAAAATACATTCAGCATGGTGAAACATCTTGTTTTCCAGTGTTGGCAATGTCTATGGACACTTGCAAAAACTGTTGCACAAGTTGCTTTGTAGTTTTTGGCGGTGGGTTTTTTGGTAGAAAAAAAAAACAAAGAAATTCACCTTTCATTTATATATTTTTTTTTAGATCTATGGCATCCTAACTGTGTCAAACTGCACAGAAGACTTTTCTGAGTGCTTTCTACTTCTAGCCACAGTTGTTCTGTTTCCATAGAGGTGCAGGACTTTATGTTGCAGTGAAAAACAAGCCCACATTGAAGAAAAACTCCCTAGAAGCTGCTTGGGGTGTATGGGGTTAATACTAAAGTCTTAATTATTTATACGTACAGGCGGCGGATACATTCGACATCCACCATGGCTGGGCGGTCAAGAAGTTAATTTTCCACTCTGCTGCACCGGCACGCCGCCATATATTGTACATTCACCCGACAACGAATCAAACTTTGCCCCTCAGGCATGACGACACACACATTTATGAACAGAAAACAGCGGTCAGATGTTTCCCTCACCGAAGCACAAACAAGCAGCATCAGCTTCAAACCCGTTCACTGTAATTTAGAGTTTAGCGTTCGGACATGAATGTGAGTATTTAAACTGTTGTCACCCAACAGCCGCAGAGGAGGCTGCGTGATGAAAAAGCAATTTGTGGATGTTGTGTGTATAATGTGCAGCAGCTGATGGGAGATAAGTGAAGGGGAGCCGAGGAGACGAGATTGGAAGATTGGCTCCAGATTACAATTTGGCGTCTGTGCTCTGAATCGGTGATGACACGATGTGAGAGCAGCACAACGACAAGAAGGAAATGTAAAGAATCTTTTCACTGCCGCTTCACAACTAATTAGAGGTGGAACTCAGGCTGGTTTTACATTAAATCTGCTGAACCCAGTTGGTCTGATGAGTCTGCGAGTTTAAATTTATTCATCTTCCCTTTTTATTTCTTCTAGAGATAAAGAACCAAATAAACGTGACAGTCTGAGGTCAGCTGTAAATCTGTGGTAGATATACTGTATTTAGACCTCAATAAAACCAGCTGGTTCCACTGTTTAAAAAAAAGAAACAACTATGCATTCTTTAAAAAAAAATTACCGTTATTTTACAGATTTTCCTGTTTTTTCAGTTTAAGAAAAAAAATACTAAAAATAATTATAAAAATGACAAGAAGAATGTCCGCATTAAAAATCAGTATTTTTTATAAATTATTATTATTTCTATAATTATTATTTTAGATATCTGCAGATGTATGTACGCATTTTAAGGATTGAAAAAGGTACATTTTTAAAAAAGAAAAAAATTGATGGATTTCTTTTTTACTGCTTTTAGTTTTTTTTAAACGATACTACTAACAATTTATTTTGTTCAGAATTTCACTGTAAATCAAATGATAATAATAATAATAATAATAAGGTATCCAAATCTAATATATATTTTTCTAAATTATTTTATTATGTTAAAAATTATTATTATTGCTATTTTTATAATATTTTCAAAATGTATGTTTTCATAAATGGTATTGGTATAAATAATGATATTCTTTCCCATTTGTCTGTAAAATTACAATATGTTTTCTATTTAAATTGCAACACAGTATCCCTACTTTACAAATGTTTGCAGTTCTGTATTTTTACGACGGTAAATAATTCTTTGAACAGTTTTTTCTTTTAACAGATTTATCCCTGTTTTTTTGCTTTAGTTTTAGAATGTTAAAGTATTCCACTATAGGTTTTTTGTCTTGTTTTTACATATTTTTGCTGACAAATGATTTTGTTTGTTTTTTACAGTGCAACATTGTGTACGTCTCACGTCTCCACAGTCCTCTAAAGGGTTCTTTAGGTTTCAGGCACCAAGACATTACACTTTAAGGGATGACTAACATGTTTGCATTCCAACTTTTTGAAATTAAATGAAAACGACTTGAACAAGATGGAGGTGATTGAGGCCAAAATATGCAGCAGAGTGAAGTAAACTGATTTACTTTGTACAGAAGCTCAAGGACACGAGGACACGATGTCTGTTTACACAAAGTATTAATCAGGTTTTGAAAGGTGACTGTTAGTTTAATCCTCAGCTTGATTTCAAGAGACTGAAAGAAGAGAAACTGCAGTGGAGAAGAACTCAAAATGGAGTTTTGGAGAGTAAATAAATGTGGTTTCAGTTTATCTGCATATTTATGTACACACACACACCACTGTCTGCAGCCCTATATGTTCTCTCCTACATGTGCTGCAGACAGAGCTGAGAAGATCATATGAAGATTGATAGATCAATAGATAGGTACTTTATTGATCATTTGTAGGAATGTCTTTGCTACAGTTGCTGGAAGAATCCATATCTAACACTGAATATAACATTTAAGGCACCAAAATATTCACAGAAGCACTAAAAAAAAAAAAAAACACTTAGAGTAAAATAACAAAAATATTTGGAATGTGTAATGTGAAAAATGTACAGCATAGAACATATGCAGTGTGCAAAATGTTAAGAAAAAAACAGAAAATAAATCAAATGTTAACAATGGAGCTGCTTGGCATGGCAAACTCTGGATTATAAATCACATCAAACATATGTTTCTGCATTATATACTGCCAAAAAAGCTTCACTGATTGTGTTTGTACAAGAATGAGTATGTATAATAAAAGAAGTTCAAATGATATATATTCTTTTAAAAATGATGTCTTAGAGCCATGGTTGTACGGGTTGGCTTACACTTGTGATTTGAAAAATAATAAAGAACTAACTGGTCCAAGAAACAAATATAATGGTAAACGTGATGAGGATTATATAGAACAGAAGTATTTTGTGCAGAACTGTATTGATAAAAAGAAGATTTGTCACAATAATTCTATAACACAACCGTATTTTAACAAAGTGGCAAAAAACAAACAGCACAAAAAACAGTTTGGCCAAAGTTACATGTTAGTTTTAGTCAGTTCTCAGCTTTGAAATGAATCTTCAAGTCTGAATTCTGTGATTGCAGCTTTGTAAATCTGAATACTTTCAAGTTTCTTTTCTCTTCTATTTTCGGACCAAACAAGACAAATCAGATGTCAACTTCAGCTTTAAAAAAAAAACAGATTTTTTTTACCACTTTTTGACATTTTCCGACCCAACAACCAATCGAGTAATCAAGATGATTAATTACAATTAAATTCATCATCTGTTGCAGCCATAATTTTAAACTGTAAGTGGTGAATTCTAGCAGATAAGTCTGCTGAGCGCTAAACAGCATTTAGCAGGTTGTAAATTTTACCCCAGAGCATCTTAGTAAACTCCCTCATCATTCTCCATCATCATCTATAATAATAATAATAATAATAATAATAATAATACATATGTGACGTGAGCAGCAGTACTTGAATTAAATGTCAATCCCTCCCTCTCAGAAAGGTCAGTGTTCAGTTATGCTTTAAAAAAAATGAACCCAGCGACTCGTCTCCTCCTCAGGAAGCATCACGTCGTGTTTGGGATTTTAATAATCATCAAACTGTATTCAGATTGACCGACGCTGCACGAGGCCTGCAGCACCTGAACAATTAGCCGACTGGGAGTCCTGCAGCAGAGCCCCCCTCATCAATTTGACACACTGTCATAATTGCATAATCTCATGACTCCGCCAGGCTATATTAGGAAAGGTGGCGATAATGCAAGTGGCCCGGAGGCACGCATGACGAGTCCCACACACACCAAGGACGAACAGGCCGGATTCACACGTTCAGCCAATTAGGCTGACGGTGCAGAGCTGTGGAGTTGAGTGCAGCAGTCAGTCAGTCTAATGGCGTCGCATCTCCCCACAGCCGACAGCCGGGATGAGAGGGAATAAAACAAATACCTGCCGAGGTGAAGCCTCACAAACAACTACATACTCGGCAGGGCTGCATGCACATATTGCCGCGGTGCAAACACTCCCATGAATCCTCCTGTTGGTCTTTCTGTGAGGTGGGCTGCTTGTTAGAGATCCAAAGCTGTGGGATTAATAGCATCTAAGGAGCGTTTGACCAAAGTGCCTGCTTCCTAACGTCTCCATCTACGAGTTAATCCCAACATGTCTGCAGAGCGCATCGCTTTCGGCTGCTTCTTCAAATAATCTTCCATAAGTGAACTCTGGCGTACATGTGTTACTGTAGGAGCTACAGGGCTGCAGGGAAGCAAGGGAAATCTTAGTCGAGTCAAAATATAGCTTCGTTTCAACTATTTGATTGGTTAAACGAGCCACAGAGCACTGTACCTGCAGCCTGATTAGCCTGGATGAATTCTAAGTCAACATAAAAAGCTAGAATTTGAAGCATACTAAATCATAGTAACTGGTTATTTGACACTGAAATGATAAAACAGACTGCTAGCAGACCAGATGCACATAATCAAATGATTTCTGACCATATACCAATTGGTGATGCAGCACAAGAACTACTGAGGAATAAAACAGACAAGTTAGCAGCTGTTTGTAGATGAGCTGCCATATTGGTTGCCAAGCTGTAATACCAAAAACTGCCGTTTGTGAAGTTTATACTCAACTTTTTTGTCCAAAATGCAGCAACACCAACAACATCTTTGACGTTGGTTTAGTTAGTTTGGAGCTAATTTAGAAGAAACCTCATCACAACGCCAAACAAAATGCACAAAATGGAACAAAAAACGCTGTAGAGATGTAAAAATGGTTGACAAAATAGCAACAACTTATTTTAGATTGACTGAATGTTTAATTCAGCCATATTTTCTGTCAGATTTTAGTCATTTTGCACCTTGTTTTAGCCGTTTGTTGTGGTTGTTGAGCTGGGAAACTGCTGTATGCAACTTTTTGGTCCAAAATGCAGTAACAAAGATGATTGCTTTGATGTTTAATGTTACTTTGGAGCCAATTTAGGGGAAATGTTCAATGAATCTTAAATAAGTTGCAGCCATTTTGTCCATTTGTGGTCATTTTACATCTTCATGGTGATATTTGTTGCATTGTATTTTCCATTCTATGCCTGATTTTAGCCATTTTGCACCTTTTTTTTGTCATGTCTTCACATTGCAGTTGTGTTTTCTTGTTGTGGTTGTTCAGCTGCTGTTTACAGTCAAATATTTGGCCCAAAATGCAGCAACATGGACGACTTCTTTGATGTGGTCTCAGTCAATTTCGAACCAATTCCCAGTAAACATTCAGTAAATTGTTGACATTTTGTCCATTTGTGGTCATTTTACATCTTAACAGTGATTTTGATATTTTTTTGGTTGTTTAGTTTCACTTTTTGGATATTTTGTGACTGATTTTAGGAATCTTTCAGTTGCAGTCGTTTTATCTCATTGTGCTTGTTTTCTTGATACAGTTGTTGAGGTGTAAAACTGTTGTTTGTGTAGTGTACGCTCCACTGGTTGGTCATCAGGTTTTAAGCTCTTTACTGGTGAAACAAGATTTTGCCCTTGTTAATGTATCCATGTGCTTTTAAAAAAAATGCTAGAAGCAGTGACTTCTGATCACTTCTTTCACCTGGATCCAATCCAAATAATTTAATATTTAGCATCTTCTGATATCAGATACCAATTTAATAGATTATACACACTTTACATATTGTACCTGGTTGACTGTCTAGCAGAGCTGCCTTACAACACAATCCTCTGCAAAACTTTTCAGCATGGAGGGACACTGCCAAGATCTACTCACACATAGTGCAAGTACTGTGTGCAAACAAGATGGAAATTGCCATAGCGGTCTGTAAAACTCATTAAAAATCTTTCATAAGACCACCTGCAGTCAAAATCCAGTGTTCTCCTACGTTTACATGTCTGTCTGCAACATGGTGTCTTTGTATTCAACACTATTAGCAGCCATCGTCACTCATGGAGGGGGATATTTCATAGATGTGCACATTATAGATGAAGCAGCTGTGTAGAGCTACATACAAGACATTTAAAGGTAGAAAGGTTTATTTTCAAGGAAAAACAAAACTTCATAGATGAGTATTTAAGAGTTTAGAGGTAGTTTAACAAATTGCAGCCACAATGACAACTTCTGACTCCGAGTTAGTCAAATAAGTTAGACCCAGCAGTTTCCAAAGGGAGTTGTAAAAACGTGGGGGTGTTTATAGATGTAATGGATTTATCCTGGAGGAGTACCGATATTGAGCTCATCTTTCCAAGAAAATAAGACCAGCAAATGTTGGACCAATGGGAATTTCGACACCACAGCCCTAGTGTGCTACTTAACTACTGAACGCCTCATCAGGGATGGTCGAAATGAAATAGAAGAGGCTCAAAAGTACAAAGACAATAAAACAATGGCTTGATGTCATCTTTGGGATGTTGTAATTAAAGCCAGTCTAACTTAACAGGTGACTCCGGTGTATTTTCACTGCAGCTGCCACTCCCACAGCCCTGAATGGGTTTCCCTTTATTGGAGCATTGCTTAGTCACCGGCCTTTTGATACTGGAAAAGAGAGAGGGAGAGAGAGCCAAACGGGCCTTCTCCAAAGTCAATATTTGCTACAATTACACAAAAGCAGGAAGAGATGGTGAACTGAAGAGTAGTGGAGGGTAAATGATGCAATATAATGGTCATCTACAATCCATAAACAAACAAACTGACAGGAATCCATGCGGAACAAAAAGCCGAGCCTTATCATTCGCACAAAAACACGGAGGCACAATTGGATTAAAAAAGGTGATTCGAGGCCGAGGCGATGCTTCGACGTCAGTAGGTTGGAGGTGCAGAGCGACGGTTGGTCTCCAGGCTCTCGCTGCCAAGGCCTGTTCAGGTCACTTGGCTCTAACAGTGTCTGTTTGACTGTCTGACCGGCCGACTGAAGACACTCCAACTGCCCTGCACCACCTTTAACTCTCCTCCCAACCATATGCCACAAGCCTTTTAGTCCTCGAACGAGGCCTTCTCGGCCCAAATTATCTGCCTTTTACTCTGCCAGGTGGATTCAAATGAAAAGAAGCTTTGCATTCAGCAGCCACCTTCTTTTTGCTCTTGCTGAAAAGACTGAAAAGTCTTTGGTTTGACTGGATAGTTTCAGCAGTGTTGAAACAAGAAAAAAATACAGCATTGTTGCAAACATCTGACTATTTTGGGGAAAGATGGATCTTTAAGATAAGATAATCTATTATTGATCTCACAGCAGGGAAATCTGCAGCGTTACAGCATCAAAGGGAACATCAGTAGAAATATGTATAAGTACTGCTAGCATGGCATGGTTTCTTCCATATGTGGAAAATTCAGACATCACACAGATTTCTCTGAAAGTGGAAAATAATATTGCACAAAAACACTGATATTGCACAGATTCTTGTATATGTATTTGAACTTCAAATGAACAAGAAGGTTTGAGTGCAACACCGAAGAGAAACATCACAGTTTGTCCACACAATACATTGATTTGTTTCCTCCCGTGCTTCAAAAAACAAGCTCTATCCAAATGAAAATGCGTAAAAGCTACGTTCTCAGGGACCTAAAACCAAGTGTCCACCAGAAAAAGCCCAAAGCACACAGAAAAAGCCATGTTTATTTTGAGAAAGGCCTGAACTGGAAACTTGTCCAGGGTGTAACTGACTACCCAAATGTCATTGACAAGTGAATACACTTCCCACTGACAGCAAACTTCATAGCAACCCTTCAAACTGTTGTCAAGACATTTCACTCCAAACTGAAAATTTTGGGGAGCTGAATCAAAAAACAGATCTGACTTAAAAGTAGTTCTATTCTGCAGCTATACACAGCTCCTAGTGCTCCTGCAACACTTTTAATGCTCCCTGGAAGTCCTGATATGTAAACATGTAAAGCACCACCTGTAGTGTATCTCCTAAACTGTCAGAATGGTCAAAATGGTTGTCAGGACATTTCATTTCAAACTGCAAAGTTTAGAACTAAAATTTCACGCAGGCTTGCTTCAAATTTTGAGGGAAGTCCCTCTAAAACTTTTCAAGCTATTTCACTCTGGATACAACAAGTTGGATCACATTTTTAGAGACATCTTGATAACTAATGATGACTAAATACAAAGGAGAATTAAAAAGTTCCAAGACTGCCGCTATAAAAAAACAAAAATTAAACCCGATTTAAAAGTAGGTTCTTTGCGTAGCGATACTCTGCTCCCAGTGCAACACTTGTAACACTCCCTGGATGTCCCTGTTATGTAAACACATCAAGCACCATCTGCACTGAATGTCCAAATGGTGGCTCTACAACTTGAATTTCATTTCTGGGGAAAAAAAAGAAGTCACAGGGAGACAAATCAGGCAAGTAGGGTGGTGGAGAGCAACGGCTGCAGTGGTGTAACGGTTTGAGCTAAATGTTCTTACTCAAACACCGCAGGGCATTACAGTAGCAGTCTGCACTGACAGTTCAGTTCTAAGGGATGAAATCATGGTGGACGACCAGGTAATTGTACAAACAACTGCTCCTTCAAATGTGAAATCTGCCGTTTCTTCTTTTGGTGGTAGCCACAGACCCTCCTCTGGTCACCATGATGATCCTCCACATGAAGGTCTGACCATTGAGTTACTGAAAAAGATTTTTGCTGTCGGTAAAAAGTCAAATGTACACCTGATAGTGGTCACAAAATCCTACGCAGTCTCAGAACACTTTCATCGTAGGCTTCAAACTCAAAAGTGTGTTTTTGAGTTCTGCACCTATCAATAGTGACGACAACACTGACTTTTTCTGTCATTAGTGGCAGAGTTACAAGTAAATCAGTGTGTCTTCATCTCTCAACATGCAGCCGTTCAAATCCTTTGATTAATAATAATGAAAAAGCATCAGATGGAGAACAGCGATTTGCCCTTTCATCAGTACAGGTCTACCCGTCTGATCCTTCCAGACATTTCCCTTTCTAACTTTTCAGATCTCCTTGTGACTTTGCGTCATCTTCTTGTCCTTGCTTATGCATTTATTTGCATTAATGACAGAATAACAGCCTCTGGCTATAGGAGGTTTGTGTCACCATATGTGTGCTGTACTGTATATTTGCTTGCAGGGCAGTTCTTTCTTTTTTTTCTTTAGGTCCAAGAGACAGGAGGACGCCCTTTAGGAACATCATGTTCCATCTGCTGACTTCTGTACATCCAACTCTGATACAGTATGTTCCTCACATATCTGTGAACATACAGTGCCTATCATAAGTATTCACTCGCTTTGATGTTTTACCCTTTTATTGCTTTCATAAATCAATCATGGTCAATAAAATTTAGCTTTTTTAACAAAAAAATATTATTGGAAAAAAACTCTTTAATGTCAAAGTGAAAACAGATTTCTATAAAGTAATGTTAATGAAAGAAAATCATATAAATGAAAATAATTGTTTGCATAATTATTCACCCCCTTCAAGTCAGTATTTAGTAGATGCACCTTTGGCTGCAATCACAGCAGTGAGTCTGTGTGGATAGGTCGCAATCAGTCTTGCACATCTGCCCACTGAAATTTTGCTCCATTCTTCTTTGCAAAACTGCTCAAGCTTTGTCAGGTTGCGTGGGTATGGGGCATAAACAGCCCTTTTCAAGTCCAGCCACAAATTCTCTGTAGGATTGAGGTCTGGGCTTTGACTTGGCCACTCCAGAACATTTACCTGGTTCTTTTTTAACCATTCCTGTGTAGCTTTTGCAGTATTTTTTGGATCATTGTCTTGCTGAAAAATAAATCTTCTCCCAAGACGTAGTTCTCTGGCAGACTGAAAAAGATTGTCCCCCAGGATTTCAGTGTATTTTGCAGCATTCATTCTGCCCTCTATCTTTACAAGCCTTCCAGGTCCAGTTGCTGAGAAACATCCCCACAGCATGATGCTGCCACCACCATGCTTCACAGTGGGGATGGTGTGTTTTTGGTGATGTGCAGTGTTTGGTTTCTGCCAAACATGACGTCTTGTCTGATGGCCAAAAAGCTCAATTTTGGTCTCATCAGACCAAAGAATCTTCTTCCACTTGACCATGGAGTCGTCCACGTGCTTTTTGGCAAACTCTAGTCCAGATCTAATCTGACTTTTCTTCAACAGTGGCTTTCTCATTGCCACTCTCCCATAAAACTTTGACCGGTGAAGAACCCGGGCAGCAGTTGCTACATGCACAGTCTCTCCCATCTCAGCAGCTGAAGCTTGTAACTCCTTCAGAGTAGTTGTAGGGGTCTTGGTGGCTTCTCTCACTAGTCTCCTATTTGCACAGTCACTCAGTTTACGAGGGCGGCCTGATCTAGGCAGATTCACACAAGTGCCATATTCCTTCCATTTCTTGATAATTGATTTCACTGAACTCCGGGGATGTTCAGTGCCTTGGAAATTTTTTTGTAACCATCCCCTGAATTGTACTTCTCAATAATCCTTTCCCTGAGTTGCTTAGAGTGTTCTTCTGTCTTCATGGTGTAATGGTAGCCAGGAATACTGATCAACCACTCTCTGGACCCTTCAGACACAGGTGTTTTACAACTCAATCACTTGAAACACACCCACACCACTCAGGTGATCTTCATTTCACTAATTGCGAGACTATTGGCAACAATTTGATGGACCTCTATTGAATTAGACCATTAAATTAAAAAGGGGGTGAATAATTATGCAAACAATTATTTTCATTTATATAATTTTCTTTCATTAACATTACTTTATAGAAATCTGTTTTCACTTTGACATTAAAGAGTTTTTTCGAATAAATTTTTGTGTTAAGAGAGCCAAATTTTATTGGCCATGATTGATTTATGAAAGCAATAAAAGGGTAAACCATCAAAGGGGGTGAATACTTATGATGGGTACTGTATAGGAAGGCAAATGCACCAAAAAACAAGAGCTGAGACTGACTCAAAAGTTTCCAGAGACAAAATGCTCTCTGTGTCTGTACAGGATGTCTGGGGGTCTCCGTTTTATGCCACATAGCTGCATCACTTGCTGTTTTAACTCTATGCTCCAGTTTCAGGTCCAAACATGAACACGCCCCCCCGATGAGTGCAGGTAGGTGTCGCAGTGACTCATCTATCACACAGCGTTTAGCATCCAGTTCAAAGCAGCGTCTCCTCCAGCTCCACTGGCCCCATACCAATGTAAATGTCTGGAAATGAAGTAATTACAGTATGGATGGGGGCTTTAGGGCTGCCAGGCTTATACAGCGTGTACCGGATGGAGGGATTTGCCTCTGATGCTCCGAGGCACAGCTTACGGTTTGCCATACGGTTTAGAAGTTTGCATAGCTGGAGGTGGGGAAGGAAACTTGTGTACACTAGGGATGCTTTCACTTCTGCACTGCAGCTTTGAGGATCCAGAAGCAGCAGGGAGGTCAGATTTATTCCGTACAGTCAAAAGCACATGGATGTGAGTTTAACGCTCCTCTGCAAAGCTCGTGCATTTGATTGGTAGCAAAACCGGTGCACATAATTTAGCTGAAACCTAAAGGGAAACATTGACAAGACGATGTTAAAGCTCTGATTTACCTGCTTCCTATTTGAACATTTTACTGCAGCTCTGTCGCATTTTAGAAACATCCCTCAGTCCTCACTGTTGCTCTCCTTATTTATTATTTCCTCACCAACCACCTTGTTTTCAGCCAAGTTTACTTCTCTGCTGGTCTGTGCTCAACCCAAAGAGGCAATATATTTTAATACATTCTTTCTTCATCTGACATTTATTACGCAATATGTCCCGACCACAGACGGACAGGTCAAGCGAATTTGAAGCAAACTTTGAAATTGTCACAAAAAATATTGGAAAAAAAGTAAGTAAGTTAGGTTTGTTTCCATTACCTGAAAGCTGCGCTATAGGTTGTGTAGTTGTAATACACACAGTAGAAGAAACCAAAAAAAACAGCTTTAAAAAACTTGAAGAAGAAACAAGCAAAACTTTGACCATCTATGAGAGAAAACAGAGAATTATTCTGAATCAGCAATGTTGTAAATATACTTTCAAATCCAAACAGCTGATCAGTCAAATGTGAGTCAGATGTTGGTGTTTCTGTCTCAAATGAAGCCCATTAACTCTTTGTAGAAAAACTCAAAAAAACACCTCAGCTGAGCTCCTTTCTGATGCAATATTTGAAATTGTGCACAATAATACAAACTGGAAACAACTTCCGACACTGGAAGATTAAACCTCTGTCGACAGTTTCTGAAAATCTAATCTAAGCTCACTTTTCAGCGACCTAAACTCTAGTTTGCCTTTTAGTTCTCACTTCTCTAAGATGCCAAAGCATACAGAAAAAGCCACATTTTGAATGAAACTCGAGTCTTATTCGATTCACCTGACCACTGCGTCTCAGTACAACTGAAAAAGTGCTCCAATTATACTCCAGACAAAGCTGGAGGGTTGAACACAGGTCTGCTGCTCTACAAGAAGACAAGTGAATAGAAAACCTGACTAAATTCAGCTTGACATTTTGACACTTGCTTCCTCATTTCTAAGAGCCCTGCAGCAGTGACTGGATACTCAGCTGGTATAAAAGGCCTTTTCATCGGCAGCCCAAGTGTTATGTGCCATCACAGCCTCTCTCCGTTGTGGTCTTTGATAGGTGCTGTCAGTCATTTGAACATTTACGTTGTTCTTCATTCGCAGCCACCGGTACAGGAAGGCAATGCTGCAGAGCTGACAGGAGACGGACGGGCGATTTTCAGAACAGAAAAGTCATTAAAATCATCTTTAGAGTGGATTCTGAGTCAGACAGCATCAGATGGAACTGAACAGAAGCATTTTCTTGCACTCTTTACATTAAGCATTTAAAAATCAAGGGTAGACTCATTACTAAATCCAGTATTCACTACATTTTCAATTATCTGTATGTTTTTAACCTATTCAGTCCAAAATACATTGAAATTAAAGTGTACAACTTCAATTAACACTCTAGGATAAATAAGATTTGCTTTAATCAAACTTATGTAAGGACAAACAAATAAAGCAATTTTATCAAAGTTTGTGTTGCAGATTTTGATTAGATTTTATTTTTTTACTACAAAAGTACACCTGTTCTAATTATCAGGTTTTTATATTTTAAAGCAGCATCTTCTAAGACAAACAGAAAGTTTGATTAAATTTCACTTAAGTACAGAAGAGCTGTAGTTTTTCTTGACAACTGTCAAAACATTTTATTCTCTTACGAACATTTGCACAAGAAAATACAAGTGAATTTATAAGCTGCCTCCAAATATCACTGCGTCATGCTTTTACCCACCGCTCTGGTAGCAGGTGGGTGCTGAAAGCATCCATATTGATCCTTTAAAACAGACAGCCGTTGTAAATAATATATGAGTGTTTGGGTAGATATCGACTGCAGCTCACCCACAGCCTTCAGCCTACTGTGGCCAGAAAGATGGTGGGAGATTTAGGACAAGCAGACGCAGGTGTGTTTCAGCAGGTTTCTGAGAAAACAACCTCTACAGGCTCCTTATGATTGGAGACTTTCCCACGTCTGAGCAGCATAAACGATCCATCTGTTAAAGACTAATTCAGCAAGAGAGCAGAGCTCTCCCCTCATTGATTATCAACTTCATAATCTGTCTGAGGGCTCAGCCTCAGTGCAAAAAGGAGACTGTTAAATTCAGAAATAATGAAGTGAGCTCTCAATGAAGCCGCGCTTGCTTTACTGAGAGCTCTTTAGATGATAAATGTGCTCAAGAGCTGAACTAATTGATAGTTTCATCAACTCTCCTCCCTGATCACAGGCATCAGAACTACCAGAAAAGGCAGCGTCTCGAGGTAAGAGTGGAAGTCCTGCAGCTGGGAGTTTGTTTGACAGTCTTCCTGCAGAATGAAGCGATATGAAGCTGGTGATAGTCCATGCTGCCATGTCAGAGGTTAGCGGCTGCAGAGAACAGAGAGTAAAACCAACATGGCTTCCAGTACGAGTCCTTTCATGCTGAACATTGAAAAGATCACTGAGGGTGAAGAGGACTTTCTGCCTGAGGAGCTCGACTAAATCAATGTTCTCCTTTAAAGAGTCCAAGATTCTACACATTTACAGGTGAGTTGTTCTATTTTTGGGGTCTACTAGAATATGTCTACATGCTCCAATCTCAGAAAAATACATTTTTTTACGTCTTTTTCTGTCTGAAACGCTCTGTTGTGGTTCCTGTCTCTTTAAGGTGTCCCCAGTCTGCTCTGATTAACCGACCAGGTAAAATTGGTTAATGACCTCAGATCTCTAAATACAGGGAAAGAGCTCTAAATGAAGCCGCTCTACTGAACAAATGATGTCAGATTGCAAGGAAGCTGCCATCACAAGCTTCCATCCACAATTTTTTTAAATTTTATTTATTTAACCTTCATTTAACCAGGACAGATCCCGTTGAGATTAAGAACCCTTTTTTTCCCCAAGGAAGTCCTGGCCAAGATAGGCAGCAGCAAGTACAAAGCACAGTTGCTAAAAAGCTACCATAATCACAATAACTTTATTTATATACCACCTATAGTATTTCAAATAATTTTTATACATTTTTATCCCCAATAAGTAAATTACTCAGGTAAAATTCACACAACAAATAACACTATAGGGTCTTTTTAAACTCGTTAGGTCATTTTGTAATGCCAATCTAAATCTTTATTTCCTGGAAGGGTCTTAGATGTGAAAAAATGTTGATTTAACTATTTTATCTTGTTTACATTTATTTAAATTTGTTGCAGAATTTAATATTTGTTTAACTGTAAGGCATTTTGTAACTTCAAGTGGTGCTAAAATACAATAACGAAAAGAGGAAAAAAGAACAACAAAAGCATAAAATGGACTCCCTTAATGACTGTTACACCAATTTTACTTCTCAGAATTAGCATTTACTCTACTGTTGTTATGGTATCTATTATCTGGGCTTAACTCTCTGAACCCTAAAACCTGTCAGTGGGTTTCAAAGGCAGTCGTTGGTGAAAAATAAACAAAATTACAGAATTTATCAGGAATCCTTGAACTGATTTTTTTGAACATTCTAAGGGTCCTTGAGCTAATCATGTGTGACGCGGGGTTATACCAGGAGAAAAAAAAAAGCTTCAAAGTGTGATCGTACATTAAAATCACTTTATTCTACACATCTCACTAAAAATGGCTGAAACAAACAATTCTATGAAAGAAAAGATTCTGCGTTCAACAGTTTTCAGGTGAACTGCAGGCAGTGTTTCCACAGAAAACACCATATAGAACAACAAACTGAAGATTTTCAACTTTCCAGTAATCATGCACTGTAAATTTGGGAAATTGAACTAAATCCAAACTTGAAATGACCACATTTCATCAAAAGCACAAATTTCAATGTGTCAAAAAAAAAAAAAAAAAAAACATTTGCACCTGAATCTGCAAAAAATTAAAAATTCTAGTTCAGGGATTACTCAGCTGACCTGCAGGAAAAAAAGCAAAATATCCATCAACATTTTTTCCAGTACTGACAAGCATGGGCACCATTTCCCCCCCCCCCCCCATGTTCGTACAATAAATAATCAAAGAAATTAAATTTTCATTATTTTTTTATGTTTTTATTTTATGTGCATAGAAAAAAAAATTCTGAGATCTTTTTTCCTTCTACTCATAGTTGTTCTGTTTTCACAGATGTGCAGGATTTTATATTTGAGTGAAAAAATGAGCCCACAGTGAAGAAAAATGAACAAAAAACACCCAAAACCACTTGGAGTTAAACCCAGATCTGCTCATCTTCACCTTTCCTCTCTATTTTCTTCCTGTTTTGCATTTTTCGATCATATCTGCCACCTTGACACACTAACTCACCCTTTCATTCCCTATTGATCCCCCCCTCTTAAAAAACCCATTCCCGTCTGATATCTCGGCCCTTTCCTTCCACTCGAGGCCTTTTACAGCGGCGATAACGAGAATCAGGCTGAGCTTCACTACAAACACGATCACACTGCATTAGGTGACGATATCTGCAGGAGTAATTCACTTTTTTCAATCCTCTCTGCTTTGATTCCCATGAATGCTGATGCCATCTTGGGTAACGTTGACTCACATCGACTCTTTTAGAGGTGAAATAATCTGTTTTCGTCTATTTTGATATTGAAGAAATAAAAAGGGAACCAGTCAGTTATTAGTGCTGTCAGTGAAGCTCTATTTACATAAGTGGACATTCTGGTTATTTGTCTCATTCACTCACCTCCAGGATAATAACACATCAACTGTACAAGGCAGGCCTGTATTACATTGTGGTCATTTAAACCTGACATTCATCAGGAAGTTTTCAGATCCGTTACAATAAGACATCCTATTCATAAACAGAAATACTACAATTACATCATGAAAGTTGGCAAAACAGCACTGTTCATTCTGATAATTTGAGTCTTGTACAACACTGCTATTCCATTTCTATTCAGTTATGATTCCCTTAATGCCGTTTTAATAAGCAGCACCTCTTTGCAATACACCGCCAAAGCTCTATGAGAGAGGTTTGTCTCTAAATAACAAATCAGCGTTGTTCTGACATTAGTGTGAAAACAGTGAAATTAGATCACAGATTGAAATATTCACCCTCCCGGTGCCTTTTTCCTTTGATTAAAATCTACTTTGAGGTTTTCATAGCTCTCCTGCTAATGGTGCAGCATGTTTGGTGTCAGTCAGTCTCAACAACTATGGATCGATGGTCATGAAATTTTGAAAAGAGTTAATGAATTTGGTGGATAAATGTGAAGTTTGAAGTTAAAAATATGGATTCACACATGCAACCTGACTTTAAAGTTCCAATAAAAAGGCTGCAAACCTCCAAAATTAACAGCATTTACGTTTAGGATGCAGGTTTTAGTATACATGAGGATGCATTAGCAGTGCTTTGTTTGATTTAAAATCTAGATATGCCACAAAATCTGTTTAATGCAAGGTATCATGAGGCATAGCACAAACACAGCCAATAAAACCACATGAATGTAACAGAGAGGAAACACTAGATATGACAATGACACAGAAAAAGTTATGTACAGAATAAAATGTATTGGGATTTATTAAAAGAATATTTTATAATTAAAACAATCACACATAGAAATTAGAATAAATGTATATCTATTGCTATGTTTTGTCGCCAGAAGGTGGCGCTGCATGCCACATGACTGTAATAACTCATCTCTAATGAACTCATTCTTAAAGGAGTCAAAAACCAATTCAAGTGAGCATAAAAAAGTTTGGGCAAATTTGGGTACGTTTCTTTTCAGATTTTGCCATCTGGATCATTTTTTCATGATTTGATACTTCAAAAGAGCCTAAAATAAATTAGAACATCAAAAGAGAACTGTGCACCAAGATTAAAAGCATAAAAGCCATTAAATTTAAAAAAAAAACTGATTCAAAAAGATCCCTTTGGGTGTAAGAAATGAAGCCTTAAATCTGCCAGCAGGGGGCGACTCCTCTGGTTTATTGTATAAAAGTCGCTGAGCAAATGATCTTACTTCTTAGTTTTGCTGCTTCAGTAAACATTTTCCTAAAGAGTTTATGGTCTCAATTGCTAGTTTTATGAATCTTTCTACACAGAATGATGTTCATTTTGTAAATTATGGTCACATTTAAGGGAAAACAAATGATAAAGCAGGAGGATGTTCTGAGTAGATCTGTCTAAAGCCACATCTGGTGTCACTAAACTGATCTTATCATTTCAGTTTAGAATAACAGGTTCAATTGACATAAAAATTTAATTATTTTGTCATTTCAATCCATTTTTTCGGGATTTGTCATTTCAAAAAGCCCTAGAATAAATTAGAGAGCTGTGATGCACCTAGATTAAAAGCATGTTTAAAAAAAAAAGTTCAAATGTGTATAAAAAGATGAATGTAGCCTAAAAATGTGAAGCCTTAAACCAACATTCTTTCGAACAGCCAACAGGGGGCGTCCCCTCTGGTTGACTGTATAGAGGTCGATGAGAAAATATGATCCTACTTCTCAGTTGATTTGCTGCTTCAATAAACATTATGCTAATGTGTTTATGGTCTCAATTACTAGTTTCAGGTTTCTATTAACACAGAATGCTGTTTTGTCAATTATGGTCACATTTAGAGGAAAATAAATGATATAACAGGGTATGTTTCGAAACAAGCATCTCTAAAGTCATGTCTTATTTTAAGTCAATTTATTTTATCATTTCAGTATAAAAAACAGGTTTAAGTGACATGAAATTAAATTATTTTGTCATTTCAATCCATTTTTTCAGGCATTGTTACTACAAAAAGGTTCAAAATAAATATATTAGATGTGAGGTATGATGTACCAAGATGAAAAGCTTGTTAAAAAAATTTTATCAAAAAGATTATTGTAGCCTCCATCTTTTCTAAGGGCCACCAGGTGGAGACTCTGGTTCATTGTATAAAAGTCTATGAGAAAATGATTCTAGTTGTTAGTTGATTTGCTGCTTCAGTTTATGGTCTCAATTGCTAGTTTTCTGTCTCTTTGTATAAATAACGATGTTCATTTAGTAAGTTATGGTCACATTTAGAGGAAAATAAATGATAAAGCAGGGTATGTTTCGAAACAAGCATTTCTAAAGTCATGTCTGGTGTCAATAAAAACCCTGAAATTTCAAAGTCAAGGCATCAAAATGAACAAAGCAACAGGTGGTATCACGATCTCTACATCCATCCTTTATACACTGACATCTCTGTTTAGCTTGTTCACCACTGTGCCCAAACACTCCCTCTCAGAGCTGCTGCCATGGTTCTAGTCCACAGCCTTTTAATTTGATGTTAAATATAATGAGTGCATCTCTCTAATACCATCCAGTGAGAGCGCCAAGCCCAGCCATTATCAGGCCTATCATTACATCTGTCCCTGCCTGCCGAGGGGGTTTGGGCACAAAGTGCCGCTGGGGAAAAACACACACCTGAGACACGGTGATGCTTCACCACTAATCTGTGCTGTCAAACATCCTGCAGGCAACAGATACACAAACACAGCAAAAGTGGGTGACGGTGCTCCTGGATGCAGATCGCAGACGCTCTATTTTCTCATTTTCGCATATGCACATGGACAAAATGATGTGGAAAACACGAGAGGAGAGGGTGGGAGGCGACTAATGAAGGACTGCAGGGGGGAACAGAAGTGAGGGATGAGGGGTTGGAGAAGAGAAGCCTGTCAGATAATGTGACACTTAGCTGTTGGGGAGAGACTGAGTGTAATATAACAGTGTGTGACTGGAGCAAATGGGCTCTGCGGCACTCTGAGTATTAAGTGAGATAAGACAGAAGATGGAGGCGAACCATCTTTAAAATAAGAGTCAGTGCGATGCTTCGTCTTCTGAATGAAAGAGATGGAGCTTTTTGTTGTCATTTGATAGCGAAGCCCTGCAATCCAGATAACCTTTCCATTGATTTGGAATCGATTCCCAATAAATCCCTGACCTTTTCACCAAACTGGCAGCTTTAGGACCGAACTGAAGGAGGAGTCACTTTAACAGCAGATTTGTTCGTGTTCTGGGAAAAAAGAGATGTGGCATCACAACAAGTAAAATTTGACATTTTTCTTTTACAATTTGTGGTTTGTTTTAGGGTAAAAAACAAAAACAAAAGGCAACTAAATGTCACACAAAACAAACCATCCCTGCTCCGACTAAATTCTCTCTGGTGGTACTTTCATGGATTAAACATTATTTTTTGGCAGCAGGAGAAAATAATGGAAGATGGCAAACATCCCACTTGTGGATTTTCAACTATACAAGCCATAATACCGATAATCAATCAGTTCAAATAGAAAAAATGTTAAAATCATAAAGATTATGAAAGAAAATATATATACAACTGTCCAAAAACAAAGGGTTTCAAAGAAGACAACAACTTCATTCCTTGATTCATGTCTCACATTATTAGCTTGGTTGCAGAAATGCACATTTTTTAAAATAATGCATTGCAGAGCTTTGATTTTTATCACTTTAATGTAGCTGAAGTGTGCAATACTCAGGAAAATGGTGTCAGACTGGGACTCAATATCAGCAGATTTTAAATATTAAATAACTCAGATCAGGCCGGAGGCTAAAAAACGTTGCTACGTGTCTTTGTAAAATGATTCACACCAGAGTTTAAACCCAGAGTCAGATGTGCCATCGAGCATAAACGGCGGCCATTTGATAAAAACATTCTTATAATTTGTCATTTAAATTTGAAATCGATTAATTATTCAATACAAGTTCTTCTGCAGGAAACCACCAGCTGATAGAAATCACACCGATAAGTGCAGCTGATCTCCTACTATTCTGTTCTCATCCTTTCAAATGACTTAATATGCTGAAACTGCTCTGTTTTTATGTTGATGTACAACTCAATAAGGTGTTTTTGGTCACATGGCTGCAAAAAAAGGGAGCAGAAATCTTGCAGAAGAGGAAGAATCAAATAAACTTTGTGTCATCTATGAGAGAAAAATGTCAAGAAGTCTTCAGAATACTGTTTGCAATCAGGAAAGTTGTAATTATTCTTTCAAGTCAGCTGACGTCGGCCATGTTTGACGCTGTTCGGAGACGAACAAAGAAGCTATGTCAGAACTTATTGTGAAAAGATTGTTTCATCTCCCACGAAGCACACTAAATCTTTTTCAAAGGAGTCAGAAACAAAGTCAAGTAAGCACTGAAGTTTTTAGCTGAATTTGGGTAAGTTTCCTTTCAGATTTTGCCATTTCAATCAGTTTTTCATGACTTGATATGTAAAAAAGGTGCAAAATGAATATGACAATGTTAAATGACAGCACCAACATGAAAAGCATTTAAAAGAAATTAGATAATAAAGGTATATAAAAAGATGAAAGTAGCCTTTGAGTCTAAAAAGTGACCTGTGTTCTTTCTAACGGCCAGCAGGGGATGACTCCTCTGCTTGATTGTACAGTGAGTTCAAGGAGAGAATTAATGGTCTCAGTTGCTTGTTTCAAGTCTCCTTTTATACAAAATGAAGTTCATTTTGTAAATTATGGTCACATGTACAGGCTAACAGATGATAAATCTTGGTTATGTTTCTGGTTATGTTTCCACATCTGGAGTCTAAAAACACTTATTTTATCAATTAAGTATGTCTAAAAAAAATTAAATTGATTTAGAACAAAATGATTTTGTGTGATGCACAAAAAGAAAAAAGCATGTAAAAAAATGTAATTACAAATGGGTATGAAAATAAGAAAAAAAAAGTAAAGTCTCAATTCTCTAACAGCCAGCAGGGGGCGACTCCTCTGGTTGATTGTATAGGAGTCTATGAGAGAATAAAAGTGCTTCTCAGCTGCTACCTCTAAACATTTCCTGATGAATTCATGATCTCAAATGCTAGTTTCAAGTGTCCTTTTATTCAAAATGAAGTAAATTTTGTAGAGAGATTCAAATGATTTGAAATGCTGCAAATGCCACATTATTAAGTTGATTTATAATTCAATTACGCTAATAAGACTACAAGTAGTGTTAAACATTTCATTGACAGATAATGTGCTTTTTTTATCTCAACTAATTGAAAATTGATAACAGCTTTATTGAAATTGCTTCTATAGCTTTGTAAGTATCTGTTTGGATTAAAATTCAGCCTGAGAGAGTGACATGGTGGCAGCTGATCGGTGGTGACCGGTCAGGTCCATGTGACGAGGAGGGCTCCGGCTATAACCTGATTAGGCCCGAGCCAAGACCCACTCAATTAATAGGACCAATTGACTCACGTAGTCCCACACAGCTGCTGCCTTTTCAAGTGAGCGCAGCAGCGAGCTCTGATTGAATTAAGCATGAGGTTTGCAGCGAGGACTCAGTGTTTCCATGCCGTCGCCGGCCGCTCTCCTCCACCTCTACATATTAACCAATTTTAATGAGAACTCGGCGTGAAGCCACCGAGGACGCGGCGGAGAGAAATGAATTCACAGTCAAGCTTAGTCATTTGACAATTTTTTCTTGAGCGTATATGTTCTTTCTGTCATGCTGCTGGGAGGTGTTGGTCTATAAATACTAACCTTCCTCAGTGTGTGATTCAGAAGCTGTGATGTCTGATGTGATGCAGCACGTCAAGCCTATATTAAGGTATGTGAATCCATACGTCGCCTCTTACATGATCAAGGTGGAAACGAATCTCAACTGTGACCTCAATGCTTCTTTAACTGTTAGTTTTTTTCTAACTACTGATGCCTTCAGTCAGTGGATCAGAGCACAACGCCAGCTTTAAATGCACAGAATCGACCTATAAGATGGAAATCTTTGCTGTTATTTGACTCTACAGGGAAGCGGCACCACTTCCACAGCTGATGTTTTTTTTTTTTGTTTTTTTTAAAGACAGTGATGGGGATTTATTATTTTATTATTTACCCAGGAGAAACCACATTGATATTAAGAACGTCTTTTTCAAGGAGTCCTAGCCAAGATAGGCAGCAGCAAATACAAAAACAGAGTTACAAATTTACTCAAAAACGGACAAACGGATCTGGATGAAATTTTCACGGAAGGTCAGAAATTACACAAGGACCACAAGAACGTCTTCAAGACCAACTGATTAGATTTTGGCATGGATGTGGCTTATTGTCTGGATCCACGGATTTGCTAAAGATTTCTGTATCATTGCGAGATAGCGTCACTGTAACTATGACAACAAGTGAACACTACATCAACTGCCTGCTGATAATCACATGATTGTGATCCTACAACTAATCGACTGCTGTGTACTTATCCATCGGAAATGACACAAGGAACAATTGATTAAATTGTGGGGGTGTTTCTGATTCCCATCAATTCCTGCCGCCTGCTACATATTTAGGTAACAGCGATTTACTATCCTTACATAACGTACACATGCGTAAGACACACTTCTGCTCAAGGTCCAAAGTCATTTTCTTTGTGGGTACATCTATATTAAATGGCCACATCCTATAGCACGGTGATCTCTGTGACAAATTTTGTCAAGAGTTCAGTCTTCGGAAATGATACAACAACTGAGCAGCCTTGGCGGAGTACTGAGCTCTCTGAGTGCTTTTACCGTATACGAATATGTATCTTTCTGCTTGCTAAAGCAGGCCATCCCACCTGAGAGCATAACTCGCAGTGGAATGTCGACACTTTCCAATTTGTTATAAATTTCAGAGAAGCAGAAGCATTCATATACAAAAGATCTCAATAATTCAAAAAAGACAAAAAAGACGCTTCTTTGCATTAAAAGAAAAACAACTTGTCTCGAAAATACAAACTTAATTTTAGCCCTAGTTTCTGAGGGAGTCATCAATCACGACACCCAGGTAATTGTAAATGTGAACCACCTCTATTTCATGCATCAAACCACTATTTTTAAGAGCACATTTGGCCAGGAATGAATAATTTTCAGTACTTTTAGAATATTAAAGGTCAGTAAATGGCTAAAAATGGACATCAGTTTTCTAAAACCCAAAGGCTATGTCTTCAAATTGCACTTTGTTAGAAGTTATTAGGACACAAAAGAGAAAAAGCTGAAACTTGCAGGTGCTTGACATTTCAGCTTGACAGACAACTTGATCAATCAATTGATTATTGAAGTAGGTGGTGGTTCATCTTCTGTCAGGTGGCCAATCAATGCGTTGATTAATCATTTACAGGCGTAGAGCAGACACCTTATTAGGCTAATAGAAGGAAACAGCACATTCACCAAAGTCAATACTCTATCTTCCCGTTTTTTTCAACAAAGGCAGTCCAAATCTGCACCAGCCTGATCGGATTATACCTGTGTTTCTTTGCTCCTCATTTAGATACAGACAGATAGATTGCGGACTCTGAGAAGATATTAACTAAATTTGACAAAAACTTCAATTGAACATTACATAGTTTCTACATCAAAACTGTAATGTGCAGGATAGTTGCATCATTAGGGATTGACGTATGTTTTTTCAGGGTCTATACTGATAATTGCCGATATTTGGAACATATATTCAGATATCCATTAAAGCATGTGATACCAGAGATTCACTGACTTCATTAATAACTTAATTATGTGACTATACCAGCAATAGAAGTGACTACACCAGTGCATGATGTGATGCTCTCCTGTGTTTACCGTGCAATCGTTAACAGTTTAGCTGATATTCGCTAACAGTTTTGTCTGCTGTTCTGTTTTCTTAATCTTTCTCTGTTCCATCACTTCTATAGCCCTAAAGCATTATTTCGTTTCCAGATACAGTTCCAGTGTAATCTGTGGCTGCCTTCTAACTTAGCAGCAAGCAGTTAGCATAGACTTAGCCACTGTGAATGCAGCCAATGTCCTGATTTGTGGAGACATCTGTGCTTCTTGTTCAGTTTTAGCTGCTCATGTCTCTGCTACAAAGACGCAGCAGTTAGAACTGACTGTTGAAGTTATTGGGACTTCAGAAAGATGTTATGACACTCCAGATAGCATAAGGCACACAATACCTCTTAATAATAGCATTAGCCAAGCTCCCTCAGCAGAATAAGTTAAAGTTAATGGGCAGTGTCAGTAAACAGCGAAGATATGCATGCTTGCGTAAGACTGCAGTTTTAATGACAACCTCGGCAACACCTGCCATCTCATTTTTGAAAAATACTAAAGTCTGCAAATGCACAAATCTGTCCCTGTCTGCAAACAATAGCTTTCAAAGATTTTTTATTGACGTTTAACTAATTTGACAGTGCAGGATGCTGCTTTAGAACACAGGGGAGATAGGTGGTTCCATCAGAGCCAAAGGAACTCATTTTATTTATCAGCAATTGGTTTGGAAAAATATGGCAACCAATAATTGTGAAAATGCCAAATATCTGCCCCAATACTCAGACAATACCTACTTATCAGTGAAATACGTCACATGCTACACCTTTTTGTGCTGCTTGATACAAAAATAAATCTCACACATGTCTAATTTTCTGTTATGAATCTACAGGAGAAGTCTGTCTGATGTATTTACTCAGATTCTGAGGTGCTTGGATACACCGAGTTGTTTTATTTGCATTTTATTTAAAAGACTCTGAGTTTGTTGACATGAAGCCTCCACATGTGCACAGCAAAATGGAGAGAAAGAAATCAGCTGTATTGAAATATTTCCGCAACAGAAAGGACGATGTTGACCAAAAACAGCACAAGGTGACACGACAAATTCGTTTGACTGTTTAAATCTGCAGCACAAAGCTCTGAATGTCGAGTGTAAAGTTGGATCTGAATGACAGCCAAAGCACAAAAAAACCTAATTTGGATGCTTTTGCCAAAGTTACACCACATGAGAAAGATTCTAAACAGCTTTTTTTTTTTTTTTTTAAAAGCAATTCTTCATTGTGCTCCCCCCCCCAAAAAAAAAAAAAAAAAAATCACACCAATCATTTTAGAACGACTGAAAATTCCTCTATTTTCATATTACAAAGAAAATAAATATCAGAATGTCATATTTTCCAGATTTCACCTTGAATGAGCCGAGGCATTTCAAAGAATCCACGCCGAGTCGCCTCAAACAGCTTCGCGGCCACACAAAGCCGTATAATCAGAAAATGAAGTGCTTTTTAAGTATTGTTCTGGCAGAGACGACAGCTTTTTTTCCAAGTAAATCATGATTGCCATTTGATTCACAACAACAAAAAGGCCTTTCACAAAAAACACACGCTGCAGTATTCACATCACCTCGCCGGCCTTCTCCTCCCCTCTCAAAGCGTGTGATTTAATGAGGAAGCCCATGTCACAGCGTTTTTAAAATATAAGACAAAGAAAACACAGAACTGCATCTTTGTCACAGCCAGAGCTGAAATGGATTTATATTTAGACACCCAGAACAGAAACTCCCCCTTCTCCTTCCACCAGCTCCCACCGCCTGGCCTCCACAACCTCTCATTTCACCCCCATCCTCCTCCGACGAGGAGGAGGAGAAAGAGTCACGATGGATTCTTGACATCCATTCCTGTTAATTACAATGCATGGGCTGCTGGAAATCTGTAATTATTAGCACCTCGGCGAATGGAGAGCCTGTGTTTTAGCTGCTCCGGAGAAAAAAAAATAGCTTCTCCAGATGACGAGGGCTCATCCGCAGAATTTGATCGCTTACATCGTTATGATTTGTGTGCAAACCTTCTTTATGGATAATACACTTGAGAGCGTTTAAAACCTGACATATTTATAGACTTTTATGACAAGAGGTGACTGTGAGGGTTAATACAGCACAGAGGAAGATGGGCAACTGCGATTTCTCTGACAAAAGTTTGGTTTTGTTGGCGATATAATTCCTGGCAGTCAAGCTTCAACTAAATATTCACTGCATAATTAGATTTAAAATGTAAGAAACCACCAAAAAACCAACTCCAACACCTATGGGATGATATGAATTTGGAAAACAACTGACATGACTAGACATAACAAGAGATAATAAATAAGTGTTCTCTTTACAAAATATCACCAAAATGACACTGTTTATCAGACTACGCAACTGTAAAAACAGAAAAATTTGTCAGATGGTCAATTTTATGATTGTCCTTGAACTAATCATGTACGTTGTGTGGCTCCATTGGAAAAATTAACCAAATTCAAGCTTGACATCATGATATTTTGTCAAAAAAAAATCACTTAATTCATCCATGTCTCATTTGAAGATTTGCCAAAAAAATATCCCTTGTTGATAGAAAAAAAGAACAAAAATCGGTTTTGGTTGAACTGTAGGCACTGTTTACACCTGAGAGGGAAGACAAATATGGAAACAAAAACATTTATCAAATGAGATTTTAAACTAATCATGTATGAAATATCTGACAAATCCAAGCTTAGACTTGTTCCATTTCATCAAAATCCTTTCGTTCTTACAAAAATATCAAAATTACCTCATTGTCATTATTTATATTCTGCTAAAAAATATATATATATGCAAATTTGGCATTAATCAATAAAACCGAGAAGCCATGACTGATTCAGCTGCAACCAAAAATTCAGGCGGTTTTCACCTGAACTGCAGGCCATGTTTACACAGAGCAGAGAGGAGACAAGTATCCTATAATTCAACAATTTCATTTGGCAGACGCTTTTATCCAAAGCAACGTTCATCTGAAAGTAGATACAAGCTAAGTGTGGAAACCAATTATAGAAGCCGAGAGGAAAAACATTTATCAAAGCCAGAAATTGTGAAAAAAAAAAAAAAACAACACCAAGAATCAACAGATTTTCAACTTTGTGATACTCCCCAAAGTGAACATGTTTGAAAAATTTGTCAAACCTGAGCTTAGAATCGTGATATTTCATCAAAATCACTTTATTCTACATGTCTAATTTAAACATTTGATGCAAACTAAATTGTTGACTCTGACCAAACTCTGAGAAAAACTATACATTCAGCTTTTGTCAGCACAACCGTGAAGCCACTAGTGACAGAGCTGTGAACCGAGAGCCATGTAGTAAAAATTCACAGTTTTCCAATGAAGTGCAGGCAGTGTTTCCACAGAGCAGCAGAGAGGAGACGACAAAAGGAAATGAGAGGAAAAGAAAACATACTGGATCAATGAAATAAACGCAGCATTTCTCAAAAAGAGGATACACAGGAGTGAGTTGTTGGAAGATTTTCAACTTTCCAATGGTCCTTCCTGTAATCATGTGCAGTAAAGTTGGAAAAACTGACCAAATCCATGTTTGAAATGACGACGTTTCATCAAAATCTCTACATTCTACATGCCGAAAATAAACAGCTTGCACCTGATTTTGCAAAACACTAAAAATTTAGGGATTATTCGGCTGAACTGCAGGTAGTGCCTACCCTGAGCAGAGAAAGTAGAGAGACTGAGATGAAACTAAAACCTACTGGCTCAGTAAAATAAATGCAGCATGACTCAACAACAGTAAACAGAAGAGCAAGTTGGTGGAAGATACATTCAGCATGGTGAAACATTTCTACAGATGATGAGCAGAGTAGAGAGAATCGTGGAAAGATTGAGGCTCAAAATTATTTAAAACTTGTATTAACTGATTGAGAAATTGTCCAAAATGATTCAAAATATATCTAAAAATGATCACAAGAGCAGAATATAACATAGTGGATGAATAAAATAAATGCAGCATGGCTCAAAAACAGTGAGCAGAGGAGCAGGGTGAACATCATACAGTCAGCATGGTGAGGCATCTTTGTAGAGTTCACACGCAGACTAGACATCTAAAAAAAAAAGCTATACATGTTGATTGCACTTTTTCCTCCATGTCTGTAAAATAAATCCTCTTTTTACTGATTTGCGTCATTCTACCTGTGTCATACTGCACAGAAGAGTTCTCTGTACATCTAGTCATGGCTGTGCTGTTTACGTCAAGGTTTAGACTTTATACTGCAGTGAGAAACACCCAGAACCTGCTTGTTGCTCAGAGGATTTTAAAGACGACACCACCAAGTCGCTTTGCTATTCAAAGTGAGGTGATTTAAATGTCCTGCAGACTGTGGCCTTGACTGAAATTTGAGTAATATGTGTGTCACTCCATTGTGAGTGGTGAGTAGGAACTGTTTATTATGGTAGGTAGAGTGACCATCACGTAATGCAATAAGGAAACCACTGAAATACAATAGTAAAGTCAATGCAGTGACTATAAACAGCTGCCTGGTTACAATATAAACTGCAAAAGTTACTGTAGCTTTCATTACTCGGTTCCAAGAAAGTTTCACAAACACACTCTTTGGCTACCACCAGACAGGACTTGAACAACTCATGCAATTTTTTTATATTTAGCCATTATTAGCGTTAAAGGTGGGGTAGGCAGTTTTTATTTGGCATCACTGGGCAGAAAATTCTACAGTAACCTCCTGGTATGTTGTAAATCAAATCTGCTGAGAGGGAACTTGACCTATTTTCCTTTAGTGGACATAAAGTTATGAATACTCACAAACTTTGGTTGTTTGATCCACAAAACCAAAGCGGTTTTTAAACTGGATGACAACCAGTTTAGGTTTACGCTTAAGTACACCTAAGCTAAACTCAGATGCATTTTAAGTCTTTTTGTTCTGGAACCCGTTTTTCGAAAACAGCAGGAGACGTCATTTTATTCTCTTAAAAAAAGAGTCAAACTTAGAGACATATTAACAGAAACAGTTACCAATTAATTGAATAGTTGACAGCTATCGATCAGTTGTTAATAACTGAAAAACGCTGAATGAAATCATGAAAAATGATCACATTTTGTAGTTTGGCATTTTTGTTTTGACTTTTCCTCAAAAAATGCCAAACTGATTATCAGAACTGTTGCCCATTAGTTGACTAATTGACAATTACTCAATTTATAGTCGCAGCTGTATTGAAAATGAACTCCTGATCATAAAAACATTGAAGAAAATCATGAAAAATCACATCTTCTGGTACAAAGATCCAAACTCCAAAGATCATAGTCACACTTCAGGTGATGAGACCACAGAAAGTTTGGTTATTTTGTTTGTGAATTTTCCCTCTTAATAATGGCTCAAACTGACACATTTTTTTAATCAGAATAGTTGATTAGTTGAATTGTTGACAGTTAATTGATCAATTGTCGTAGCTCTGCTGAAAAATAAACTGCTGCTCATGAAATCATTGAAGAAAATCATAAAAGATGCTTATTATATGTTCCCAAAGTCTACAGCAAGTCTATAAATCCAGGAATATTTGTAATTTAGTGTGTTTGTTTTGACTTTTTCCTCTTAAAATGACTCAAACTGATAAATTGATTTTCAAAATAGTTGGCGATTAGTTGAATAATTGACAACTAATCAATTTATAGTTGCGGTTATATTGAAAATAGGCTCCCGATCATAAAAACATTGAAGAAAATCATGAAAAATCACATTTTCTGGTTCAAAAATCAAGGATATTCAATTTATCACTACAAATTCACACTTCAGGAGACTGCACCATTGAAAGTTTGGTTATTGACAATTATGGTTAATCAATTAATCATTGCTGTTCCATTGAAAATGAACTACTGATCAAAAAAACCAGAAGAAAATCATGAAAATCACATTTTCTAGTCCAAAAATCCAAACTCCAAAGATCACATTCACACTTCAGGTGATGAGACCAGAAAAAGTTCAGCTACTTTGCTTGTGACTTTTTCCTCTTAAAAATGACTCAAACTGATAATTTTGTTTTTCCAATAGTTTCTGATTAGTTGAACAGCAGACAACTGATCAATGAATCGCTGCAGCTCTGTGCTGGTCTGAGGACAAGGCTTGTAAACTCTTCGACTGAGATCAGAATCTGCCCCTGATCGACCTGCTTTCCTGCCTGCATCTCTAATCTCTCCCATCCTGCCTCCGCTCAGAGCTGCTCCAGCTCTGGGAGATGCTCACATTAAACTCCAGTCGCCCTGAATAATCACTGCAGACACGACCAAACATGATAGAAGCATCTCTCACCCGCCCACCTACCCAGCATGGAGCCAAACACAACCGGGCTGCTCGTCGCATCTGTTCACAAGACACCCTCGCCAAAAAGAAGAAGAAGAAAAACATGGTCTGAACATTCTGCCTCCGTCTCTGCAGCATCACATCAGCTGCTTAAACAGTGTTGGTGACAGAGGTCAGGATTTCTGTGTGTGTTCATTCATCTGGGCCACACACAACCACTGAACTGGTGAAAACACACAATAGGGGGTGACACAATTGCCACAATGGTGCACAAAAGGCACTGAGGGCAGCCTGAGTCATGAAACTACCACAGGAGGTGATAACACAGCTGGCATTAAAGACAAAAATGATTCAAAAGCATCTATAGCATGGATTTACATGTTTTTGGATGCATTTGGTTGTAAGTTAAACTCATTTTCATTGAGAGAACTGATAAAACGTGAGAATCACTTCAGATGGCTACTTTTAAAGTTGCATCTTATTCCTGTAAGGTCCTATAAAAAGGACATAAAGCTCACAAAGCAGGTGTGTTTTTCCAGTATGATGGTGATGTGGTGGGGAACAGTAGGTGCAGGAGCCAGAAGGAACCATGAGGTGAAGCTGTTGTTTGGTTACTCACGGGTGCCATCGAAGCGGGTGGCGATGGTGTCCAGGAAGGTGTTCTGCGGGGCCAGCAGCCCTCTCATCACCGGCATCCTGCTCCGGGTCGACTGGGTCCTCCTGCCGCGGCGCCCCGGGGCCGCGCTGGACTCCGGCTCAGACCCGAAACTCGGCAGGAAGCGAGAGGTGCCCGGTGCGCATCCCAGCCCCTGGAGAAGCGCACCGATCCGAGATACGCGCGGTGGCTCCACCTTGACACCGCGGGGGTTGTGACCATAATCAACTCAGCGCAGAGCGAGCGGGGCGCCGTGGGGGATGCACCTGTGCACCTTCCGACGGAGGAGGAGGGGGGAAATCTGATTAAAACCAACGCAGAGAGTCCGTGTGTGCGCGCGCGTAAGAGAGAGGTGAGGATGGATGGATGGGTAGACGGTAAGTTTTGGTGCCGACGGTGCGCGCAGTGGATCTTATAAGCTCCTCCTCGGCGCTGCCTCTCTCTGCCGCTCTCTCTCTCTCTGGTTGCGTGGTTATCTTATCCACAACTGAGAACAGATGCAGAGTCACATGACGCCTCTCAGGTCCTGCCAAGCCGTGGTCCCCGTTTCAAAGTGGAGGTGGGAGACAACAAAGAGATGTTTGGAAGCCGGTGGCCTTTTCCTTAATCCTTCATCTGATCCGAGCGCGCTGCGTAAAAATCCAACCAGACATCAGAACCTGTTGGATCTGTCTGGAAAGGTTTTATTTGCCGTTTGCGTAAAAAGGAGCGCAGCGTGATGTTTATTCGTTTATTTTAATTAACAAAAGAAATCTACATTTCTCGTCTCGCAGTGTCTCTAATTTTGCTTATAAAGTCGTTCACTTACATGGAATTAACGGTGTCCTGGTTTAACGCGGGTTTTTTTGGCTCCATGAGAGGACAAAAGAGGAGAAGAAGCGGCTCCTCTGCCTGGTTCTCGGCTCTCCTCAGCACCACATGGACTTTTACGCATCTGAACGCCTCAATATAAATGCATGTTCTGCCATCTAGCGGTCGAACAGCTTTACAATCTCATTTATTCCTGTTGGCATATTAAGACATCAGCGACCTGAGGGCAATGTTTTATATAGTACTGAGTCAAGTCACTATTATTTCTAGACTAAAGTATTTAAAACAATAGAGCCAAAGTGCTTCCAACAAAGAAGTGGAATTTAAAATGTACTGAAGTTTAACTATGAAGGGTTAAGACTCACATGGAAGTCAAAGATCCCACAATATTATTTACTATATAAATTTACCTGATTAATTTAAAGTGTAATAACCTACAATACTATAGATTGGACATTATGAACATCAAAAATCTGAATATTAACACAATAAAACATTAAAAACCAATGCACAAAACATTGAAAACATGAACATTAGTGCACCAAAGTGTCAAAAAAAAAACTGGGTATAAAGGCACAAAAATGTCAAAAAAATGGGTATCAATGCAACAAAACATCTAAAACCTAAAAAATAGTGCAACAAATTTTCAAAAATATGAACATCAATGTACAAAATAATCAAAATCCTGAATATTATTGCACTGAGGCATCGAAAACCTAAATGTTATTGCACCAAACCATTAAACATTTCAATATGGATGCACTGTAATGTTAAAAACCTGCTAATAAAAGCACCAAATCTTTAAAAAGCATGAATACTAATGGCTCAGAATGTGAAAAACCTAAAAAATGAACACACCAAAATGTCAAAAGCATAAAAACAAATGCATAAAACATTGAAAACCTGAATATTAATGTACCAAAATGTCAAAAACCTGGATATCAAAGCACAACAATGTCAAAACTGGAAATATTATTGCACCAAAATATCAAAAAACTGGAATATTAATGCACTGCGGGATCAAAAACATCAATATTAATGCAGTGAGGCATCAAAAACCGAAGAATGTAAGCACCAAAACAACAAAAACCTGGATAGAAGCAAAGCATTATTCTGAGTTGGTCAGATGATGAAGCCATCTCTCCTGTTTCACTGAGGGTGAGATGAGGGTGCACTAACACAGAATACAGTAGGTGGACATCAGTGGCCTGAGAAATCCACTGAATTACCTTTTTTAAAAATGGCAATTCAGTTTGACAAATATGTCAAAACCTGACAATCAATGCACCCAAAATAAAGAAAAATGGAATATTAATGCAGCAAAATTTCACAAACTAGAATTAAAAGCACAAAAATGTCAAAAACCTCAATGTTAATGTACCAAAATGTCAACCGCCTGAGTTGAAGCACAAGCATGCCAAAACCCTGGAAATTATTGCATCAAAATGTTAAAAATCTGGATATAAAGCCATCAAAAAGCTGAATATTAATGCACTAAAATTACAAAAAACCTAAATATAAAAGCACAAAAATGTGATTATTAATGCAACAAAATGTCAAAAACCCTGGATATTAATTCACCAAACAAAGACGATCTGAATTTTAATGCACCAAAATTTCACAAACTGGGATTAAAATGTCAAAAACCTGATTAGGAATGCAATAAACTGTGACTAATGTGGCTTTAAAAGCACAAATGTGTTAAAAAATCTCAATATGAATGTACCAAAATGTCAAAAATGTGACTTGAAAGCACAAAAGCATCAAAAGCTCGATATTTATGCACAAAACATTTAAAAAAAAATGATATGAATGCATAAACTTGGCAAAAATCTGGATATTAACAATCAAAATCTAATCAAAAATATTAAAACTTGAAAATTAGTGCACTGAAATTCCAAAAACCTAGTTATAAAAGCACAAATTATGATCACTAAAGCACCAATGTATCAAATACCTGAATATTAATGTACAAATAACATCAAAACCCTCACTAAGACATCTAAAACCTGCATATATAAGCACAAATATGTCAAACACCTAAATATTAAAGCACGAGATGATCAGAAACCTGAATATTAAAGCACCAGAACTTAAAAGCTGGTACATTTATGCACAAAAACCTTACAATTACTGCACTAAAATGTCTAAAACCTGGATGTAAAAGCACAAATATATCAACCACCTTAATATTAAAGCAACAGAATATCAGAAACCTGAACATTAATGCAACAAAACATCAAAAGCCTGGATATTAATGCAACAAAACACACAAAAAAAATCTTGATCCACCATTAAATATTTCAATGACCTGGATATAAACCACAAATGTGTCTAAAACCTGATTATTAATGCCCCAAAACATGAGAAACCTGAATATTAATACACCAAAACATGAAAAATCAGGACATTTATGCACAAAAACCTTAAAAAACTGCATCAAAACATCTAAAATGTGGCTGTAAAGGCACAAATATGCCAAACACATTCATATTAATGCACCAAAACTTCAAAAACCTGGATGTTAATGCACCAAAATGCCAAAAAAAACTGGACGCTAATGCACAAAAACCTTACAATTACTGCACCAAAACATCTAAAACCTGGATGCAGAGAATAATATGTCAAACACCTTACTATTAAAGTAACAAAAGATCAAATACCTGAACATTAATGCAGCAAAGTGTCAAAAACCTGGAAATTAATGCACAAATACAATAAACCTCTGAATATGCCAAAAAGTCAAAACCTGGACATAAAAGCACAGCTGTGTCAAACAGCTTAATATTAAAGTAACAAAAAAAAGATCAAAAACCTCAACGTTAAAGCTTCAAAACTTCAAAACCCAGGGTATTAAAATGCCAAATCATTACTACGTTTCATTTACTCACAATAAAACATACAACTGAATAAGTTACACATGACAACTGTGCAAAGCGTGTTTGGTATTTAGCAAATAAAATGTATTAAATGCGATAAATGGCCTCAAGACAGAGCCATAAGATGTGAGCACATGACTGAGCTAAAAGGTCTGTAGGTCTGCTGGAGCTGATATATAGATAAAGTTATTGATTTTAAATTTAAAAACTGTATTTAACTTTAAAGCTGTTTGTTCTCGGTGTTAAAAAGAAGCTTACAGAAGCAACACAGCAAAGATTTTCACCTAATTAAGACATGTCAGAAGCCAAATACTGTAAAAAAAAAAAAAAAAAAAAAAAAGCCACCTTAGAACAACTTTCAAGCAAAGCATAGAGGAGAAACTCAACAAACAAACATTCACACACCATTAAATGTCTGTCTGTGGTGATGAAATTGCACAGAGCCACATTTCAGGCCCCATTAAAGGCCGAAACACCCACACCCAGCATGAGAGACGTTTGACTCACCTGTCGTGTGCTTTCCTTCAGCTTCTGATGAGGCTTTCAGTCACCAGAACTCCATAAATCCACTCTCCACTCCTGACAGCTGCATATGTTTCACAAAAAAAAGTAGAACTGTGCTTCATTAGTGGCTCTGGAGGCTCTGCTGGTTGTTTGATTTGAGTGACAGTCCCACAGTGAAGCTTCAGGACGCTAATGAAGAGAATTCTGCTTCACCTGCAGAACTGCACCGCTTTCAAAACTTTCTGATGAGATCAGTTATAGGAAACTGGCAGCTCCTGCAGCAAATCAACCTTCAGTCTGTTATGTTCAAGCAGCAAACTGAGGCAGGAAAATTAACCTGGAAGTAGAAACATCTGCAGTTCCTCCAGGTGGCCACGAGAGGCTCCAACAGTGAGTCTGTCCTCATAGAGTTCCATGTTAAGAAGAGATCAGAAAAACTTTATTGATCGCTCACCGGGGAAACTAAATGCTACAGCAGCTGGACACAGATGAAGCACTGAAGAAGCAGGACAAGAAATCTAAAAGTACAATGACCCTAAAAATGAAGATAAAGTCAAGAGAAGTGATGCATTGACATGGAGATAGCCTGTGTTTTGAACTGATGCTGCAGAAATAAAAGTAAATTGTATTGAACCCACAGCCAAAAGAAAGACCCAGCAGTGGGATTTCTCATGTTGTCCTGAACAAAATAAGGATGCTCTTTATCTAACCGTCATATTTATCTTATGTAGTTCACCTATTAATTATCCGATAAGCTTTATCAACGATTTCAAATTAGAAGTCGTTCAAGATTTTAAGAGTTGAAGCTTACATTAATAAACCTTTTTATATTGTATATGACTTCTTGTGTATCTCTACATGTCTGCAGAAATCAAATGTTGGGAGTTAAATATTAATATTCATAATAATTTTACTTTTATTACACATTATTTCACATTATAGAGTTTACAAGGTGCTTTACAGACAGACAGACAGACAGACAATAAATAAATAAATAAATAAATAAATGAATAGGGCAAAGGGTCAGGCTACACGAAAAACTAAATAGTCCAGAGATGCAATATTGGAAAAATAGAATTAAATCAATGTATGCAAATAGAATGATAAAAGCACACATTAAAATGAAAATAATTAATAGAATAAAAGAAAACAGAGAGCTAAAAGCAATGTTAGAAATAAATACAATAAATAATAAATATAAAAATGTAAAAACATATATAGAATACTTCAAAGAGAGTGAAAACAAATTATATTTTACTGATAAATTTTAGTCTGTTCTGAACAAAATAAGGAGGCTTTAGATTATACATACATCATACATATAAAATAATAAAGAACCAAAAATCACAAAAAGAAAAATAATAAATACAATAAAAAAGGGAACAAAGGTAAAAACAAAACAATAAAACAACAACTACTGTTTTGATTGATTTTAAAATGACTGTTTATTGACTTTTAAATTAACTGTTTTTATTTATAAGTCTTGTTTTATTTTATGGTATTTTATGTACAGAGTCTTTGAGTTTCTTGTAAAGCGCTTTATAAATGAAATTTATTATTGTTATTATTATTATTGTTATTATTATATTATTATTATTATTACTATAATCATTAATAATAATAATAATAATAATAATAATAATAATAATAATATTTTAATGTTAACAGAAGAATGAAGAAAGAGGGGAAAAATATAGGAGTTTTATATAATATAAAATATTTACTCTGTGGGTGTGAACACAAACTTTTATTGACCCTTCAGTGAGCTGGGTTTAAAGCCCCGCCCTTCCTGTTGTGTGGGCTCCTCCGATTGGCTACTTGTGTTTTCTACTCTCTTCTGATTGGTCAGAACCGCTGCCGGTGTTCCTGGGAGGAGGCAGCCGGCTCCGCTAGAAGCCTGCACCCGCTGTCAGCTCGGACCGGACATCACTCCGCTCCCTCAGCTAGCTGCTGAACTGTACCGTGGACGTTTATACTAAACCAGGTAGGTAGCATGTAATTTAACCGTTTTTACTTGCTTAGGTACAGCAAAACGAAAAAATGGCGACGTACAGGGAAGCAAAAGATGCTATCTCGTTTTAACATCTCTGTTGTGCAGCTACAGAGGTTAGCCGCAGCCCAGCTGGAAAGCTGCATAGAAATAACACATTAACACAAAATAAAATGTTTGTATTTGCATTTCAGTTTAAACCACTCCATTTAATGTCACTTTTAATGGTGCGTATTCAAATTTAATCGTATATAGCTGAAGCAAACCGACATAAGGTGGCTGTTCAGGCCTTTTGTAGCCTTCTTCCTGGTTTCCTATGTTGTCCTGTTCTTTATGAGAATATTTACTAGTAAAACTGCACTTTTACATGTCATTAACTGTTTATAGTCCTCCTGTAAGCTGGCTGCTACTCTCAGCAGTCTCCTCCCTATCGTGCTATCATCAGCCTGTGTGCAGACTTATGTAACTTCAGGAACATCCCGTAATATTCACCAGAAAACAAGGCTCAAATCTACAAGTTTTCAAACTGTCATCAGCGATGTGAATCACACCCAATCAGCTGTGTATTTCTCCACACATGAAATGACTTTATACCGCAAAACAACCAAACATGCTTGCAAAGTTAGGCATTTTTTAAATCCAAATTAGAGCTGAGGTGTTTAGTGAACCATGTGCTACAGGATTTTGTCATTTGTACTCGTTGGCACATTTCCCATTTAAGAGGATTGTTGTAGTGTTCAATCAACTGGAGCAAAGTTAAATGTTGAGTCACCGCCCAGACTGTTGTGAATGGATCCATTCATTCACTTTTTTTGTCATTCATTTGAAAACAGTGCTACAACTTCACTTTTTCTTTGTGCACCTAATTAGTCTTTTACTTTGAAGTTACTAAATAATGCAGAAATGTTGGCAAACTCTGTACAACATGTTTCTGAAGTAGGAAGTTCTCGTATCTACAGCAAGTTGTAAAAAGTTCAAGTTTTGTTGTGCAACAGGCAGAGGAAGTACACCTCTGATTCAGTGTGGTGCAGCTCTTGTTTGTAGGTACAGTTTGTAGATTTACACAGATGAAGCCACTGGAAAAGCAAAATTTAATGGTAAAAAAAGACATGAAAGTGTTAAATTATGTCATTAGGACTGCTGCTAGCAACTGTTTTAATTGTCAGTTAATCTAGGGAGTATTTTGTAATTATTTATTAGTTGTTTGGTCTTTAAAATGTCAGGAAATGGTGGGGAAAAAAAGCTCAAAGTTACGTCTTCCAATGTTTTCTTTGTACACAACCCAAAGATATTCAGTTTACTGTCACAGAGGAGGAAAGCAATTAGAAATGATTCGCATATAAGAAGCTAGAATCTGAGTATTTGACTAATTAAAGAAAAATACTCAAATTGATTCAGTTATTATCTAAGTAGTTTCTAAATAATTTAATATAATATGTCATAAGAGTGCATTTGTTGAAGCGTGCTGTTTGGAGCGTCTTTCCTGTCAAAAAGACCATTTCAGAGATACACGTTGTCATTCTTGCAGCACAAATATATACAACTTTGATCGTTTATGTGTTTCTCATTGCAGATATATCTGCAGATGAGGTCTGACTAGTTGCATTCTAGGTTCACATGTCTTTAGTTGTAATTCTAGTTAAAGATATTTTCAGTTCCCCTTCATTCAATATATCTATATTGTCCTTTTCAGATTCTTAAACTAAACTTGAGCTGGTCAGAAAGATGTTGTAGATATATATACAGATATATTTAAGTAGGATTGCTACTTGGTGATATGAGGTTGCAGATATCTGGAGTTGTCACAAGTTTCGGCTCACATTTCTCACATACTATGGAACTGCAGCCGTTTTACCACCATGTCAGGGCAGCCTGAGGCCAAAGTTTCAGTTAATTTTCACCACAAGTCTCTGAACAAAGCTCTCGTTCTTCACAAACTCCTTGTTAAAGAGCTGTTTTTCTTAATAATCTTATCCACCACGGTCGTTACTTTGCTTCACCAACATTCAGTGGGAAGCCTCACGAGTATCATCACAACAACTCAGAACAGAAATAATGAGATATCTGCAGATCTTATTCTTCTCAGTCCTAATTGAATTGCAGAGATCTTTCGCTGTGGTTTTGACTGGTCAGAATGATGTTGCAGATATCTGTAATTTTAATTCTCAATAGGCACATCTTTCTTGAATCCTTTTATTTAAGACAGCGACAACAGGGGGAAAAGAATGGGTATCAAAATCTACATTTAAAAAAATCAAAGATTGTTTTCAACATTACAAAAGTAACTCTGTGGCAGAAAATCAATGTGAAAAAGCATCTTAAAAGAACATTTTCTATTTCAGTGACAGTTTGGACTACAGCTCCACAGAAACACTGCACAAAATGTAAACATTTTACAATAATGTTCCACAGGAAAGCTGCTCTGTCTTTCTTTAATTTTTGTCTTCACCATGCTCTTGACGGTCCACATTCTCTATTTTTGTCTCCAGGATCGAAGATGTCTCCGAAAATCAAGGCTGGCTCTGTGGTGGAGATGCAGGGAGACGAGATGACTCGGGTCATCTGGGAGCTCATTAAGGAGAAGCTCATCTTCCCGTACCTGGAGCTCGACCTGCACAGGTGAGGAGGAGTCGTGCAAAGATCACATTATCATTTGAACGCTGCAGTACATTCAGCACATGTGTAATTATTCATAATAAATACACTTCTGTCTACATGGCAGGACGGTGCACCGTGGTAACTGCTGCTCCCCCGGGCAGCGACGTCTTGGTGAAATTGCATAAAAAAGGGAAATCAGTTAACATTTCCTGCTGGCCTGGCATTTCTGGTTGGGCTTGTTTGTCCTGGATTCTCCCTGTGGAGTGTAAACAGCAAAGCAATGTATGAGAGGATCCTTTATCTTGCAAAGCATCAAGGCATAAAGTTAAGATCCCAGGTTTTCAAAAACTGAGAAATTGAATTTAAAGTTAAAGGTCAGCAACAATAAAAATCCTAATTGCGAATAAACTGCAGTACAGACATCATTACACCTAATAAAGACCCATTATGCTGCTGGCACAATACCTTACACCGTTATGATGACAATATTTTTTGACGGACAACCTTTGAGATCACGTGTCCAATAATTTTGTAGTAAACGTTCGTTCAACCACTTCTTCTTATCTCTTGCATGGACTTTGTTCGGACTTATGCGTTGTTTATACGACCTCTGCATAAAGCTCCCATATCTCCTACTGAGAAGTGTGAGCAAATGCATTGAACTTGAACTTTTCTAGAAATATTTCACAATGTTTATATCATTACTTCTTGCATCATTCATTGAAATTAATTGGTTCTTGTGCAACTGGCTTTGGAAGAACAAATTTGATTCAATGTGGTGTAATATGACAGAATTATCTCAACTGAGGTCATTGTAAAAACAAACACACCTAACAGGTTACAAGGCAATCTTGATAGTGATCGCAGGCATAAAAGTAGAGAAATATGTCAACTAGGCCGGAATGTTCTACTTCAGTTCTGGGACAAATGTTCTTGCTTTTACCTTTAATATGTTACTCTTTACACATATCTACAATTCAGCTAAACTCTTACTAGCTGTAATTAAAGTTTCAGATATCTACAGTTTATTTATGACGAGTTATAAATCAGGATACCTTTGTCCTATGTAGATATCTGAAATTAAGTTTGAACTGGGTGTAATTATATTGTCGCCATCTCAAACTGAACTCTGACTTGTCCAAATGAAATCTCCAGATTTGACGCTGCATTTGCCAGAGGTGGTCTGATTCACCAAATATAGACTGTGGGTATAAGTGTGCACTTGGCCATTCATTTCACTTAATCCTTCCACTTTCTGCAGGTTGCTGTTTTCATATTTTTCTTCACTATTCCAAACAACCTCTAAGCAGCAACATACACACTGGAAAGTACAAGTTGGGGACCACAGGTTTAGCTTCTTCTCAGATCCTCATGGAGGTTAAATCGGCCAAATTAATACATCTCTGGACAGCATAGCTTCCAGGTATAAACATGAGTTAGATAGATAGATAGATACTTTATTAATCTCCAAAGAGAAATTCACATCATTAATCATAAACCTTTCTGTAATCTTTCTGTATCCTTTCTGTAATCTTTCATGACAGGACTATGAGACTATGACATTTAGCTTATCTAGCTATCAAAGTTGATTTTACTGTCATTAAAGGACCAAAACAACTTGTGAAATGCATCCCTGGAAAATACCAGACTCCAACTCACAGTAATGATGTCTGAGATACCTGCAGCTGTAATTTTGACCAATCTAATGTAAAATGCAGAGATTTCTTACTGGGATTTTAACTGCTTGAAATAACACGTAGATATGTAGAATAAGGATAGAGCGATTGTCAGCTAAGGCAGTTATTGTGGCCAACATTTGGCGTTATTTTAATTATCTATGTCAGGAAATTGTGGACCAATTGTTGATAAATAAAATGCACTATTTCAGGTCTTATGCAGTCTCCTCTCTCTGTCTGCCGTCATTCTAGGGTCTCAGAAAAATATTTCTCAAGCAGCAAAAACTCAACAGGAAACATAAATCAGAATATTAGCTTCTCTCACACTGGCTAAGGCTATGCTAACGGCTAGCGGCGAAGTTAGAAGGCAGCCACAGATTAACCTAAAACAGAGTGTGGAAAACAATAATGTTTTAAGATCTGGATCTTAGTGAGTAGTAAAAGGAATAGAAATCATTGAAATATTAAGAGAAGAACGACAGACGGAACTGCAGGAGACAAATTGATCAGTCTCAGTGGTTCCACATGAACAGAGGAGATAATTTAATCACTCTTATTTCTATTTTGCATGTTTATGTTATTGTTAATGAAGCAGTCTAGATATGAATGTCAGGTTTCCTGCTATCACATGCTGGTAAAACGGTACATTTAATGCGTATCAGTTCCAAATATCGGTTGTCAGTCTTTCTTAATCGCCAATAGTCGGCATCAGTATCGGCCATGGAAAATCCATGTTGATCGATCCCTAATTTAAATAAAAAATCTAATTTATGATTCGTCAGAATGATGTTATCAATATCTGTAATTTTAATTCTGAATAGTCAAACAGACGTGCAGATTAGCATTTCTTTTTTGCTGACAAATAAGGATGGTTTTTTTTTTACCTTGCTGACATGTTTCAGCTGCTGTCTGCAGTCTTTCTCAGAAGCTTCATCTGACGTGTTGATGACGTGTCTTTTTATGAGACGGTTAAAAAACCATACTTACTAATTTGTCAACAAAAAAGAAATGCTAATCTGATATAAAAAGATGGCCAAATGAACATAATGAATCCAATAAATGTGCAGGTTTTGTGGAGAGTGTATCAGGAATGCATCAACTTGCTGAATACATAAACAGACACACAAGCAAACATATCGGAACAACTGAAGACATCGTTCTCGATCAACCGGGTCCTGTTTGTTTTCTGCATCTGCCTCAGTCGCATGTATGCAGTCAGTTTCTGAGCGTTGTATTGTTGTGGTCTGGTGTTGGCTTTCATGGGAAGGAGGGGCTGAAAGTAGGTAAAAGGTCACGTCTGCTTTTAAACAAAGCAATAGAGTGTACAAGAAAGCTCGAAGGCAATTGCCTGAAAGGAATGATAAGCACTTGGAGCTTGTTTTTTAGGCTAAAGGTGCTTCCTCCTCTTCTCAGCAGCTCATTGAAGCCACGACGTTCCTTGAGCGTAACAAGTGGAGCAGCATATCCAGTTATCTTGGCAGAGGGCCAGGCGTGATTGCACAACCGAAGCCTTGCTTCTTTTGTCTTTGCGTCGCTGGCTGGATTTGCAGATCTCCTCACTGACAGCAGAAAGAAGCAACAGAATGAGCACAGTGGCAGAAAAAGTGGGACACTGTGTCAGGTTCTGTGAGGAATATAATTAGCCTCAGTACGGTGTGAATAAAGTCCTGGCAGCACTTTGAGTTCCTCCTCTGTTGGAAGCCAGCTCACATTCACCACTCATATCCCTCACGTCCTTTGACACAGTAATCATGTTTCACATCACAGCCGTTGTACTTTAGCCTTCTAGCGAGCGAAAACGGTGACGTGCTCATTTTTACTGCGTTGGTCAGTCAGTGCTGCAGGGCTGCTGTTAAATGGTGTAGAAATAATCTTTTCCTCAAACAGACGGACTTTGTTTATGGTGCCTCATGCCTCTGATGCTCAGATTCTAAACAGTCGTCACGTTTGTTCAACCCATCTCTTCTTCCTACATCTCTGATTAGCTCTCTTACCCCCATGCACACAAATATCGGTGTATAATGTGTCACGCAATGGTAGATGGCACTGAATAGGAGGCAGATTTACAGATCCAAATCAAAACACTCCTTAAACTTCTGACAATTATTTACTTGTGGAAAGCTGCAGATTAATCAGATTATGTCATGCAGTTTGACATATATATTGGCAAAAAACAAACACTTAGTTAGGCATGTTTATATTGGCCAAGTGCCCAAAGAACAAAATATAAAAAAGATCTAAAGCCTCCCATCCAGTTTAAGTAGTATCTTTGTGCAGCGACACTCGGCTCCCGGTGCTCCTGCAACGCTTGTATCAGTCCCTGGAAGTCCTGATATGTCACCAAATCATGCGTAATCTGCACTGAATCTCTTAAACATTGTCAAAACAGCAACACTTGAACTTCAATTTCACGTTTGGTAAGAAGAAGAAGTCAAAGGGGGCCCAATCTTGAGAAAAGGTCAGGTGAACAGCAACAGTTATGTTGTTGTGGTCAAAAAATTTTGTGCCTTATCACCATGTTGTTACCAGACACACCCACATTCTGTCATGTCACAGTTCAGGTTGTTTAAAACACCTCAGTCAAACTTTGGCAGTTGGATTTAAGCTGCACAACCCTGTGAATGTTCCTAGTGCTCCTGACTTGACGTTCTTCCTGTAGTTTTGGAAACTGCAACTCTTTGACTATGCAAAATGTAGTTTCTTCTCTTAATGGTAGCTGCAACCCCACCAGTGATGATCCTCAGTGTGAAGGTTGGATCATCCAGCTGCTGAACTGGCATTTATACCTACCAGTGGTCACAAAAACCTTTGTAACATGGTCAACAACGTGGTCTCTTGGCTTACAACACTTCCTGCTTGAACAGTCCCAGAACTTTTTGATCACACCAAATAGAGTTCAACATCTGTACTGAAACTCAGAAACAATGTTGTACCAGATAATTTCAACACATTTCCAGAACATGATAGATATCAGCTTCGTCTTTGGCACCATTAACTCTCTTTTTTCCATCTCCTCCCTCAAAGCTACGACCTCGGCATGGAAAACCGAGACGCTACAGACGACAAGGTGACGGTTGAGGCGGCGGAGGCGGTCCGGCGTTACAACGTGGGCATCAAGTGCGCCACCATCACGCCGGACGAGAAGCGGGTGGAGGAGTTCAAGCTGAAGCAGATGTGGCGCTCGCCCAACGGGACCATCCGTAACATCCTGGGAGGCACCGTGTTCAGGGAGGCCATCATCTGTAAGAACATCCCCCGACTGGTGCCCGGCTGGGTCAAACCCATCATCATTGGCAGGCACGCCCACGGAGACCAGGTACCTTCATACACTCCTGCAAAGTGAAAAAAAAAAATGAATCAATGCAAGTCAGGTTGAGAGACATGAGACTGGCTGAAATGCTTTTGTTTTGGTTTGTCCACTGCTAAAAAAGGTAAGAGAACGTCACAGTATAACACTATTTCAGCTAAACTTCTGAGATATCGATGTGTACAGTCAGGAATCGTAAGTCCTTGTGAATCCCTCTACTCATTGGGTTAACAATTTTGGTTTCCACTATCCATTCTTTTCAATAATAATTACACAGTGTATATCAATTTCTATTTATTTAAGTGTTCCCTATAATTTTTCCAATGTATTTCAGTGAATTAAAGGCAAACATTTACAGTTTAAAAACATGAAAACAAAATATTTAAATTTCTTAACCAGTTTTGTAAGGATGTGTTTCATTACTGAAGCATAAAAGGCATTTTTGCTAGTCAAATGTACAAAATAACAGGAAAATGCATAGATTTTGTGCTCATCCTGACCTTAGAAATGACCATTTAGACCAGGGGTCGGCAACCTTTAACACTCAAAGAGCCATTTCGACCCGTTTCCCACAGAAAAGAAAACACCGGGAGCCGCAAAATCCTTTTGGCATTTAAAATGAAGACAAGGCTGCATATATCGTTTTTTTTTTTTTTAGTTACCTCTATGCCCTTGTTAATCAGTCGTGATTAATGAATTACAAAGCCTCTAATTAGATAGATTCATTTTTTAATTGTGTCCTTCCACCAATATTTATCTTACTTGGTTAATGTCATTTTTGCTCCTGGACCTCATATGTTACGTAATGTTAGCTGGAAATCAATATTTTGCGAATGTCTATTTAACTTGTAAAATCTAGCTATATCTATTTATCTTAAGCTAATAACTTTTCTCCGGTAAGTCGCTGCCCTATTTTTCCAAGACGACACTCCTCTGACTCTCTGACCTGCTGCCTGGATGTGACATCGAGCCGTGTTCTTGCGAGTAGCGTGTATTACCCTATCATGAGTACTTTTGACTCAAAGACGTGTCTTTCTTGGAGTGGAGCTTTAATATACAGGCTTGCCATTCTTGAGTACAAAACGATGTGAAACTACAGGCGTTGCTTCTCCAGGAGTAAAATTTAAAAAAGGCATGAAACTTGTGGGAATCGGAAGCTCCGTGTTGTCTCTCTGCTGAAGCTTTGCGCTTTCATGTCACAGGCACAGCACATCCGGTGAAGTGACACGTCAAAGTAAGAGCGGTAATTTCACAATAAAATTCTCTATATTAAAATGCATTGAAACGCGCCTGAAAGGCCGAACAATTTATTTTCCAAAGTTACAGGGAGCCACAACAGAGGGCTGAAAGAGCCGCATGCGGCTCCGGAGCCACGGGTTGCCGACCCCTGATTTAGACAAACTAATCTGAATTGAGAATCAGCCTCACATATAAGCCCTTTCTAAAGGCAGAGAAACTTAAATAAGCTTTCCCAGTATGTGACAAACCTCTTACTGAAGCACTCAGAGTGGTGCGTTACTGCACAACTCAGTAACAAGCCGACTACTCAGTGAGTTCACAGTTTATTCCAGACATTGTGGGGTTGTCAGGAGAGACTCAGTCAATAATTATGATTCACCGGCTGTCCTTTGGACCACAGAGCACTGCCTCCACAGCAGCAGAGCTAAAGCACAGTTTAGCTCATGGTGCTCTGCCAAAGTCAACAGGGGGAAGAAGGGCAGGTGAAGTGTCAGGGTGCTGATGGTTGCATAATAGCCAGTAGATGTCAGAGTTATATACACTGACTGCCGAGTCCCGCTGAGGTGTTTACGACTCTGTTTTATACATTTTATGAGCTGTAATGTTTAGTGGGTTCAAACGGCTCTTTATAATGAACCCCTTTGCTTCCCCACTGTGTCTCCACAGTACAAAGCCACGGACTTTGTGGTGCCTGGACCTGGGAAGGTGGAGATGATCTACACACCAACCAGTGGAGAGCAAGTCAAGTTTGTCGTCCATGAGTTTGAGGGTAAGAACGAGTCAGGTCGCTCACAAAATCACAACAACCCCGTAAGTTTCAGTATGATTCAGTGTTATTTAATTTAAGCAAACCTGCAGGGGTTGTTTATGCCTACACTGACGTAGTTCAGGCCGCACGCTGTGGTTCAATTGACGTAAGCTCTAGACTGTCAAGTCATTGAGTTTGCAATTTCATGCCATCCTGTTTGTGTCACACTTTTGTTGGTTTCTCATGTTAGAGTCCTCCACCACGTTTTAAATCTGTTACACGGTGAATATTGAACTGAAGCTTGACTTTTAAAAGTCAAATTGCAGTGTCTCAGTCAACCACAATTTATTTTCCCCAAATCATGCGGCCTTAACTTCTAACTGCATGTGAAAAATCTATTTATTCAAGTTGGATGTCGATTCTTTTTTTTTAGATATAAATGGTGGATATGTATTTTTTAAATTGTTTTTACCTGCCTCATATCAGCTCATTGTAAGTTATGGGTGTTTTATGAGTACTATCAGTACTGTCTACATTTAATTTTATCACGCTGCAGTATTCTGTACACAGAGCATCTTTTGATTGGCTATACACACGTGGACAAAATTGTTGGTACCCCTCAGTTAAAGAAGGAAAAACCCACAATTCTCACTGAAATCACTTGAAACTCACAAAAGTAACAATAAATAAAAATTTATTGAAAATTAGATAATCAAAATCAGCCATCACTTTTGAATTGTTGATTAACATAATTATTTAAAAAAACAAACTAATGAAATAGGGCTGGACAAAAATGATGGTACCCATAACTTAATATTTTGTTGCACAACCTTTTGAGGCAATCACTGCAATTAAACGATTTCTGTATTTGTCAATGAGCGTTCTGCAGCTGTCAACAGGTATTTTGGCCCACTCCTCATGAGCAAACAGCTCCAGTTGTCTCAGGTTTGATGGGGGTCTTCTCCAAATGGCATGTTTCAGCTCCTTCCACATATGTTCAATGGGATTCAGATCTGGGCTCATAGAAGGCCACTTTAGAATAGTCCAACGCTTTTCTCTCAGCCATTCTTGGGTGTTTTTGGCTGTGTGTTTTGGATCGTTGTCCTGTTGGAAGACCCATGACCTGCGACTGAGACCAAGCTTTCTGACACTTGGCAGCACATTTCTCTCCAGAATGCCTTGATAGTCTTCAGATTTCATCGTACCTTGCACACTTTCAAGACACCCTGTGCCAGATGCAGCAAAGCAGCCCCAAAACATTACTGAGCCTCCTCCATGTTTCACCGTAGGGACAGTGTTCTTTTCTTCCTATGCTTGGTTTTTGAGTCTATGAACATAGAGTTGATGTGCCTTACCAAAAAGCTCCAGTTTGGTCTCATCTGTCCAAAGGACATTCTCCCAGAAGCTTTGTGGCTTGTCAACATGTCACAGGAACTTCAAGCTGTTTAGAGATGGTCTTATAGCCTTTACCTTTAAGATGTTTGTCTGTAATTTTTTTTCGGATGTCCTGGGACAATTCTCTCCTTCGTTTTCTGTTGTCCATGTTCAGTGTGGTACACACCTTTTCACCAAACAGCAGGGTGACTACTTGTCTCCCTTTAAATAGGCAGACTGACTGATTATGAGTTTGGAAACACCTGTGATGTCAATTAAATGACACACCTGAGTTAATCATGTCACTCTGGTCAAATAGTTTTCAATCTTTTATAGAGGTACCATCATTTTTGTCCAGGCCTGTTTCATTAGTTTGTTTTTTTAAATAATTATGTTAATCAACAATTCAAAAGTAATGGCTGTTTTTGATTATTTAATTTTCAATAAATTTTTATTTATTGTTACTTTTGTGAGTTTCAAGTGATTTCAGTGAGAATTGTGGGTTTTTCCTTCTTTAACTGAGGGGTACCAACAATTTTGTCCACGTGTGTACACTGTATATAAAGATTGACTTTCTGTCAACACTTCCTCTAATTGTACAAACATGAAGTCAAACTGTTGTACAATTGGGTACTGCACTGTTTAGCTGGTGATGTCATTTGCAGCATGCTTGTACTCAACAGATGCAGATTGCAGGTATATGCAGTTTGCAATCACATGCATATTTTCTGCAACATCTTTGGAGGGGTCTAAGGGCTAAAAGTGTTGGATAGGTCTGTTTCTAATGTGAAGTATTGGGACCTAATCATAAAAACTGCCTTGACTTGTGGTAAAGTTTCATGTTAGATAAACAGGTGTGCAAATATCACCCCTGTCTAAAATGAGAAATATCTCAGAACAAAAGGTGTCAAATATCATAATGTGGGTGTCAGTAAATAGAACTAAGCTGGGCTGATATCACAGAGAAGCTTTCACAAGTCCATTTTCTTATCACGTTCATATTATAAATGTGAAAACACACTGTAGAAAGTGTGTGTTTCTGTTGTGTTAAAACTGTTCACACTGAGCAAACTGAAGGAGACTTTCAGCCGTTGAGTAATTCATCGGTTCAGTAAGTTAAAGGTTCAGAATCTCCCAAACACTGTGAAATTTGATAAGGATACAGACAAAATAGTTTTTCAGCAGACCCAAATAATCGAATGGCTCCAGCAGAGGCCCTTTTTTTTTTTTTATTACTGGCACTTGATAAGGGAAAGTAGTCTAAAATTTTCAAAGAGGGTGGATTATTAAGTGTATAGAAGGATATGTCCTACTGAAAACAGTCTTCAGTCGTCATTTCACCAAATGTTGAGGCCTCTCACATCAGAAGAATTTGATGTGTGCGAAGTATGTCAAGCTAAGGATGTCAAAATTGTTCAAAATGACTTAAAACCAGTTCAAAATGACTCAATTGTCCTAAATGGCTTAAACTTTGTCTAGAATTGCAGAAAATTTAACCACAATGATTCAAAGCCGGTTCAGAATATGTCAAAATTGGTCTAAAATGACACATAATTGAATAACTTGAAACCTGTTCAAAATGACCAAATCTTTCCAAAATAGCTCAAAATTTGTCCAGAATGACAGAATATTTGACCACAACGACTTAAGGCTGATTCAAAATGACTGGAAATGTGTCCAAAATGACTCAAAATTTGTCTAAAATTACACAAATTTGACTGCAATGTCTTGAACCGGTTCAAAATGACTCACATTGTCCTGAATAACTCAAAAATTGTGTAGAATGACAGAAGATTTGACCACAATGATTCAAAGCTGACTCAGAATTACTAAAAATTTGCCTACACGGACACATAATTTGACCAAAATAACTTGAAACCAGTTCAGAATGACTCAGTTGTCCTAAATGACTTAGACTTTGTCTAGAATGAAACAAAAAATGACCACAGTGACTCAACGCTGGTTCAAAGTTAGTCAGAATTTGTCCAAAATGATGCCAGATTTGTCTTGAATGGCAGATAATTTGAACACAGTGACTTAAAGCTGGTTCAAAATTAGTCAAAATTAGTTGAGAATGACTCAAAATTGTCCAAAAATGACAATAAATTTGATAGAAACTACAACAAAAAAATGTTTACAGATTGTATTTCCAAATGTCTCTGTGATGGTGCTGTGTAGTTAATCTGCGGCTTGTATTTGCGTGTGTTTGTTGTGCAGGTACAGGCGGTGTGGCTTTGGGCATGTACAACACAGATAAGTCCATCAGAGACTTTGCTCACAGCTCCTTCCAGATGGCTCTGTCCAAGGTGTGTCCACTCTACCTCAGCACCAAGAACACCATCCTGAAGAAGTACGACGGGCGCTTCAAGGACATCTTCCAGGAGATCTACGAGAAGTAAACATAAATAAACATCTACAAAAACACATGCACCACTTATCCTTCTACAAGACCAGAGCTTTAAGGCGTTGCCACCTTTTTGTGTCTTTCAGGGAATATCACACTCAATTCGAGGCCAAAGGAATCTGGTACGAGCACCGTCTCATCGATGACATGGTGGCTCAGGCCATGAAATCTGAGGGAGGCTTCATCTGGGCCTGCAAGAACTACGACGGAGATGTTCAGTCTGACTCTGTGGCACAAGGTTGGTGAAATAAAAGCACATTTCCACTTCAATGCACCGAATACCCCCAACAGACCATCTTCAATTTGACAGATTTTTATACATGTCTGACATATTTTTTATGTTCCCAAATTTCCTAAACTATTTGAAGCACTATGAATTGGGAAACCATGATTTTTCTTTTCTTCCAGCAACAATATTGTAGAACTCTTCCAGTTGGGACACTATTTGAGTGGTTTTACCATCATACCTGCTCAGTGATTGCCCTAATGTTGGCCATGAATGCAAAATACAAATTTTAATGATGTTTTTCTTCTTGAATTATACCTCTGAAAGTACTTATGCTTAACCAAAGCTCTTATTGGTGCCAATCACTGGAGAAAGAAGATTACCTTCTTAGGGTAAAAAAGTAAGGTTTTATGGTTGGTAGAATATCAGAATACAGTGAAAAAAACTTGATTTTTTTTTTAACCAAATTTGCACCATCATATAACCGGTTTGTATTATTCAATCAAAGCAGGGTTGTACTATTGGAGATTACATGTAGATATCAATAATCCTGCAAAATTTCTGGACTGTAGCTCCATTATTTCTCAAGTTATGACTCTTTAAATGTTGATCCACAGATTGCCACAAAAATTAATCCCAAACGTCAACATGCCCAGCTGCTCTTTTAAGGATTTTTTGCTCAAAAACGTATGCTACTTTTGATCCCAGATTTTACACATGAACAACTCAAACAATATGCACCACTTTAAAAACAATCTGTCATATTATCGATCATCAGGTGTGTGGAATTTGGTGAATTGAGGGGGAATGACCCATGTATATATATATTTTTGTATTTTCTAACAGTGTTCTTTACATTACATAGTAAAATCACGAAAATAAATATGACTTTATGCATTCAATAAACAAATTAGGTTTCACCTATCATACCTGCCAGATAATGACATGTGTAATTATTGACCATAAAAGCAAAAAATGCAATTTCAGTATTTGTTTTCTTATAAAGTATGCCTCTGACTGACTCTACATTTTTAAAGCTACTATTGGTGCCAAGTACTGGGGGGAAAAAGAATCAGCTTCTTAGTGTAAAAAATCTAAGTTTTATGGTTGGTGGACTATCGGAATAGAAAAAAACATTTTTGGACCAAATTTGCACCATTGCATAAATGCTTTGTATTTTTCTATTAAAGCACGGATGTACCATTGAAGATTACATGTAGACAGAAGAAAACCTGCAAATTTCAGGACTGTAGCTACATTATTGGTCAAGTTATGGCTCGTCAAACATTGATCCACAGAAAACCTATGCAAAATTCAATCTCTATACGTTTTTCCCTCCAAAACTTACACCTATGACCAAAGCTTTTACACGTTCTACTTGGACAAAATAAAAATCAGACAAACATGAGATGGTCAGACGTGAACTTTCTTTTTAAATTTGGTAAATTGGGGTGGAATGACCCCAAAGCGTCTCTTAAAATGTCAGATTTTACATGTCAGTTTCAGAGATCTGATGTTTTGTTTTGACTCTTGCAGGTTATGGATCTCTGGGTATGATGACCAGCGTGCTGATCTGCCCTGACGGACGTACGGTTGAGTCTGAGGCCGCCCACGGCACCGTGACCCGCCACTACAGACAACACCAGCAGGGAAAAGAAACCTCCACCAACCCCATCGGTAGGAGGACGAACTGAAGCGTCTAGCAGCTTCAAAACAGTCGTATTTAATTGATTATAATGCCAATTTTATGTTTGTGCAGCCTCCATCTTTGCGTGGACCCGAGGCCTCCTCCACCGGGCCAAACTGGACAACAACGCAGAGCTGCGAGTGTTTGCTGAGGCGCTGGAGGCCGTCTGCATTGAGACCATCGAGGCCGGTTTCATGACCAAGGATTTGGCGATCTGCATCAAGGGAATGCCAAAGTGAGTCACATGTTAGACAGAGTGTGCTTTTCTTGTTGTGCTAATTAAGGTGTTTTTAGATCCTCTATGAATCTGATTCTTTTTTGTTATTTGCTAGTACAGAGTCCAATTCTGGAGAGAACAGTGTTGGCCCAAACATTCTTGTTTCATCCAAACCGTAGTAAAAATCATATCGTTTATCATATATACTTAAATTAAAGATATCAAAGTTTAAAATCAAAAATCAAAGATAATCTGTGAAAACATAATTTCTGAAACTAATGGAGACTCACTATGTAGGAGTCATGGTGTTACACTGACTGCATACTTCAGTCGTACTTCTCTTTCACATTTTCTATCGCTGTGACTGCCCAAATAAAAGCTTAAAATATAAAAAAATCTCTGGCAGGCTGCAGATGTCATCGACAGAGAGACTACAGAGCCACCGGCCAAGCTCAATTCTGGCCCAACATCAAGTTCCACTCTGAATTAACGTGAATTATCGACAGTTGATCAACCTGCTGCCGGCAGCGTTCGGCCTGAATGTGTGTAAACTGAATTAATTTACTGGCCAGACAGTTTTCCACTTTCACACTAATCTACACTTGTAGAGAAATTCTCATGTTTATGGAGAGCAGTGAACATTAACAGTCTGTAGAAGGCTGAGTGGACAAAAAGGACAACAATATAATACTTGGGACTTGAGTTTCTCCAGTTCAAGCTACTTTCTCCTTCTCGTCGGCAACATTTCAGAGGGAAATATTCGGCTTTCTACTTCACACATCAGTCTAAGAGCTTTTTTAAAAATGCAGATTTATCACAATATATAATAATCTGATAGTTACAGATTGAATCAGAGGTTTCCAGCCTTTCTGCCTTTTTTCTTCCAAACATCATCGTGTTCACATTCCAGATGTCCATGAGCTATAAACAGCTCAGAGAAGTACTGATTTTTTTCCCTTTTAAACATTTCATTTCAGTCATTTCAATAAAATTATCCAAGTTCTCAGCCAAAATCAAAAATCTGAGAAAAACTAAGAGGAAATGTGTCGATCAGTAGGTTCAGTCAGAGGGACAAACCAGCTTGATGAGTTTTCTTTTTATTTAGCTATGTTGGTACTTTTTTTATGACGTTTTGGTCAAAACAAGTTTTCAAACCATAAATCATTTGAAGTCCGCTCCCTCGCTGCCTTAAAAGTCTGAATAAACTGCACTTTGGTGGATTAATCAGTTCAAAGTCATTGCACGAGCTGTGTAACATCGGACACCACATGTTCAGCTCGGTGCATTGATCTGCTACGTATTAGAAGACATTCTGAGTCAGTGACATGACGAGAAATAACAGTGAAGATTTTCTGAGATGTTGTCCTTCAAACAACTTTAAACTTCAACATGTGAAAAAACTTGCTGAAAGTTGGATAATGTGCAATTAAAAGAAAATAAATGTTGAAAACTTTTTGCTATATCAAGCTGCAATCTTTTTAGATATGTATATTTTATGCTAGGGCTGCACAGTGTCCTAGTGGTTAGCACTTTCGCCTTGCAGCAAGAAGATCCCTGGTTCAAATCCCGGCCTGGGCCTGGGATCTTTCTGCATGGAGTTTGCATGTTCTTCCTGTGCATGCGTGGGTTTTCTCCGGGTACTCCGGCTTCCTCCCACAGTCCAAAAACATACTGAGGTTAATTGGTTACTCTAAATTGTCCGTAGGCGTGAATGTGAGTGTGATTGTTTGTCTGTATATGTAGCCCTGCGACAGACTGGTGACCTGTCCAGGGTGTCCCCTGCCTTCGTCCGAGTCAGCTGGGATAGACTCCAGCACCCCCTGTGACCCTAGTGAGGATCAAGCGGTGTATAGAGAATGGATGTATATTTTATGCTATAAAAATTTCAGACAGATGCGAGATGATTTTGCAATACCAGCATGTAAATGGACTTGACAGCAAATCAGGATCAGACTTACAGACTTTATACGATTTCCACATCACCAACTAAATACATGTGGAGTTCCCATGGCAACGCAATGCACACAGTGTGTGATACTGTAACTAAACGGCTTCATTCAGTGGTTTTTGGTAACGTGCAGAATCAACAGGTTTACAAATAAAACATTTTCCCTCAGCTGAGGATCTCTATCACTCATTAATCAGCTCCAAACACGCTTCTTACAGCCAATTTAAATCTGAAACTCAACAAAGGTTAGCTTCACAGCATCAGTTACCATGGAGGTCTAGCAGGTTAACAGAGACAAACCTTCATGACACTGAAAATTCAGACTTTAGGCTCAACGTAACTCGCCAACCCGCTAATCTTGCGTCGTAGTTCAGCCCTCAGATCTTGTCTGTGGAAGAATGCAGGACATGTGAAGTTTGTAACACCCGTTTCCTGTCAGATTTCTGTTTTCTGACCGTTTTTCCTCTCTCTTTTGTCTGCAGCACCACTCGGGCCGACTACCTGAACACCTTCGAGTTCCTGGACAAGTTGGCGGATAACCTGAAGGTGAAGCTTACCAGCAAGCTGTGATCTCCCCTCCGAGCTGCAGCCGTTAAAGACAGACACACACATAATCCAAACACATCACAACATCTAGCCAACCTGTGAGCTGCCACAGAGAGCTCAGGACTGCAGGAGAACTCTGAGTTAGTGGAAGGAGGGCGACTCGTCTGGGATGAAGGAGACTCTGACCACCATCATCATCACGACTAATCTGAGAACTCCAGCATCTGCAGCCTCCAGCTCCAACCTGCTGGCTCTTGTTTACTCGTCAGTATTTGTGTTGGATGGGGGACTGAAGGAAGTGTCTGGACCTTCACTGCCTTATTCGTTTTGTGTCAAATCATCATCATCAACAAAGCCTCAGCAATGTCGTGTTTTTAGAGCCTGAATCTCACTAATGAATCACTGTAGCAGAGCGATGAAGCATTCCTGAAAATTTACACCACGAAACACAGAAGTTCTAACTTTGTAAAGAAACTACTATTAGTTTTTGTACTGTTTCTGCTCAGTTGTGTATTTATTTGTCCTCCCGGTCTGTCTGTGTGTGTGTGTCTGCATTAACGTCCAGTATAACACATCATCTCCTGCCAAATAATAACAATCATCTGTTGGTTTGTAAATCAACATTAAACACTTATTCATTCCTGATGTGATAACTCGTAATAAATGAGTTTTTGAGAGACTGAATGAGTTTTTTGTGTTTAAGATGAGAAACCACAACAAAATAAGGAAAAGAAACACACACACAGCACATACATACACTTAAAGGATTAAACGAAAAAGAATCTACTGTAGTATTAAATAAAAAGATGCAAACTGAAGCCGCCGATAATTAAAGGACAAAATTTTCCACTTTCTTGAACTTGTAGTACGCGTTAATGATGACTATTCAATGAGAAAGTAAATGTTTTTCATGGGAGTCACATTTAAGCAATCTAGACTTCCTTATTCAAGTTTACGGGGGGCGGGGGGGGGTCCACTCCTCTTCAATGGCTGTGTGAAGTTGCTGGATATTGGCAGGAACTGGTACACACTGTCGTATACGCCGATCCAGAGCATCCCAAACATGCTCAGTGGGAGACATGTCCGGTGAGTATGCTGGCCATGCAAGAACTGGGACGTTTTCAGCTTCCAAGAATTGTGTACCGATCCTTGCAACATGGGGCCGTGCATTATCCTGCTGCAACATGAGGTGATGTTCTTGGATGTATGGCACAGCAATGGGCCTCAGGATCTCGTCACGGTATCTCTGTGCATTCAAAATGCCATCAATAAAATGCACCTGTGTTCTTCATCCATAGCAGACGCCTGCCCATACCATAACCCACCGCCACCATGGGCCACTCCATCCATAACACTGACATCAGAAAACCGCTCACCCACACGACGCCACACAAGCTGTCTGAACAGTGTAAACCGGGATTCATCCGTGAAGAGAATGCCTCTCCAACGTGACAGATCATTTGCCCACTCAAGTCGGTTACGATGACGAACTGGAGTCAGGTTGAGACCCCGATGAGGACGACGAGCATGCAGATGAGCTTCCCTGAGACGGTTTCTGATGGTTTGTGCAGAAATTCTTTGGTTTCGATTGTTTCAGCAGCTGTCTGAGTGGCTGGTCTCAGACCATCTTGGAGGTGCTGGATTTGGAGGTCCTGGGCTGGTGTGGTTACACGTGGTCTGCGGTTGTGAGGCTGGTTGGATGTACTGCCAAATTCTCTGAAACGCCTTTGGAGACGGCTTATGGTAGAGAAATGAACATTCAATACACGAGCAACAGCTCTGGTTGACATTCCTGCTGTCAGCATGCCAATTGCACGCTCCCTCAAATCTTGCCACATCTGTGGCATTGTGCTGTGTGATAAAACTGCACCTTTCTGAGTGTCCTTTTATTGTGGGCAGTCTAAGGCACACCTGTGCACTAATCATGGTGTCTAATCAGCATCTTGATATGGCACACCTGTGAGGTGGGATGGATTATCTCAGCAAAGGAGAAGTGCTCACTATCACAGATTTAGACAGATTTGTGAACAATATTTGAGAGAAATGGTGATATTGTGTATGTGGAAAAAGTTTTAGATCTTTGAGATTATCTCATAAAAAATGGGAGCAAAAACAAAAGTGTTGCGTTTATATTTTTGTTGAGTGTAGCAATAATAAACTGAGAAATACTCAATCTATTTTAAAATTGCAATATTTTGCTCCTAGTAAACACTGAATAATTTTAATTTTTTATTATTGCTTTGAGCAGCTGGTGGCCAAAATAAAGTGATTTTTATTGATGTTTCTGAACATTTGCGTTATTTGCAGCTTATCTTGTTGAAAATTTACTGAACGTTGTGCTGTGTGCTGCCATGAGTAATTATAATTAATAAATAACATCTATTTGTAGAGCACCTTCCTTTCAAAATAAGTTTATAAAGTGCTTTGATATAATTTTTACATTCAACACACAATGAAAATTAATTAAAGCTCATAACTAGGACATTAAGCGTTCAATATAAGATCAAGTAATTGTGTGTTCTTCTACTTACTTTTTCAGGTGAAATCCATAGACTGTATATTAAGATATCTTTATAAACAGTCTCTGGTTAAATCTAGTGTCTGATTGGTTGACAGTGTGGTTGAGTGGTTATATTGGGTGCATTTTGCCTGTTTTCTCAGCAGATGGAGCTGCTGCATTAGATCCCTCCTCTCTTCTGTACATGGAAGCATGATTACATGTGATGAGTCACTACACTATCCCTGGAAGAGAAAACTGCACTAAGAATAGAGCAGCAAGCAGCCTGCACAGCTGAACTAATGGATCCTTATAACAGCAGAAAACAGCTGAACTCCAGCATGAACTCTGACCAGACAGCAGCAGATGTGTCCGGAAACGACCAAACATCTGGAAATGTGGACAAAACTACAGCTGACAGCAGAAACACACAACCAGCAACCAGGCAACCGCAATAGTAAGTCTCTAGTTTCACTAAAATGATGTGAAATCTGAGAAAAGCAGGCTCTGCTGCTTATTAAAGTTCCACCAAAAAGGCTGAATTAACTTTATAAATCTCTATTATGTCTGATTTGTTCTCCGTTTGTATTATATTTTAATTTCTGACCCATTATTTGTGTTTATCTGCAAGTTTATATAACTTCACTTTCAGTTTCATTTCATGGGTTTGGAAACAGAAACGCTCCCTTCACTGTACCTCGTAAATCCCTATGCTGTAGTGAAGTCTGGAAGAAAAGAGGATACTTTTGTACCAAGATCAAAACAAAAGACACAAAAATAGTTGAATATTGTCTACAAAAAAATTAGGCTATATATTTAAAAAATAAAGAAATCCATCAACATTAATAATCATTTTAAATCCACAGCAGCTTCTTGATTTTTTTATCCTGATTCCAATTTTACTTGAACGCATCAGCATGCGAGAATTAAACAATGCTGCATTTTCTTGAAGTTTTCACCCAGACCAAACATTCCTTTATTGTTCTTGCTCTTTTCTACTCTTATTGTTAATGTGTTGACCGTAATACTGCTCTCACTGATACTACTTATTGATCCGGTACTTTAATGGTACTCTTATTGAACTTTCTAAAATGTTTTTCCTTTTTTATTACTTTTTTGAGTGAAGAAAAAATAGGAGCAGATAGAAATTGCCTTTATTTTCGCATACATATTGTTTATAAATGAGCATTATTTTAAACCAGTCACTATACTGTAGTGTATAATAAGTACAATGACTATTTACAGCAAAAGAAAGTGAACTTCTGAGCAAATCATCCGATAGACACTGAATTTTACTAACAACAAAATATGGTGCAATTTGTTTCAGTAAACTCTACAGCAGTTTATATGACTTAAAGCTCCAAATGAGCAGATTTTAAGTAAATGTCAGTTCATTGTCTTGAAAAAAAACCCTCTTTCTTTCTTCAGAATAAGATGCTTTCTATTGTCACATGTTGTTCAAATAAAACACATCAGGTGTCAGTCTTCCTTGGTCACCAGAAAAACCAATATCGATTGATTTTCAACTGTATTATTTTAAAACATTAGATTTCCGGTCTCTTTGATGATAAATAATGGCTCTGAAAAGTCCATACTGTTCCACCTTTATAGTAAATGAATTTTCTGTACTGCAACACCACAAAAGCTACTCGAGGAACATGATCAAGAGCTCTAGACATTGAAACCCCTCAAATCCACAAGATCCACAGCTAATGTCAGCTCTAGTGGCTGTTTTGATGGTGAAAACATCAAGAAAATGTCATTAAAGGCAGATTTTTTTCAACCCAGGCGTACGAGCTTCCTTAAATGCAGCAGAGTTTAATGTCAGATTATACTCAGGCATATCTGATTATAATAACAAGTCAGAGCTTTTTACCAACAAGTTCTCTGTGTTTCAGTGCAGGAGGATACACCGTCATCCAACCAAATGAAGCTCGACGAAGCCAGATAAAAACAAGTAACTACAACATCCAACCTGAGCTCATATCGTCTTCATACATGTTTAAAATTTTCTCTAAATTAACATTTTTTTTTGTCTCTACAGTGGCTCAAAAAGAGGAGGAGGCGTTTCAGAGATGGAAAGAAGCAAACAGACCTCCTCCTGTGCATCTGAATCCAGAGAGACTCGGTATTTTTATTTTTTATTTTTAGCCAATCAAATTGAATTTTGCTTAATTATCTTCACTGACTGACATGTTGATCGATACAGGAGGTCATGTGAGTGAATCTGAAGCTAGACAGAAGCAGCTGGTGAATCTTCGCTGCTCCAAACTGCAGAAAAAGGTGAAAAACATTTAGCACAATAACAAAAATGCAGCTTTAGATACAGTTAAAAGTCATGTAATATCAAGAACGTGGTGCAGAGAAGCTTTGAGCGCCACCTTGTGCTTTTTGTCGTGGCAGAATTTTAATGCTGAATGTCGTTTCCAGCTGAAAAAGGAAGAGTTGGACAGAAAGAAGAGACAAGAAGAAGAGGAGAAGCTGCAGAAGATGAAGGACGAGCAGAGAGAGAAGGTGAGAGCAAGATTAAAACAACCAGAATTGTTTTTTAGCCTGCTAGTGAAAAGACGCCGTGATGCTAATTCGCAAGGATACAGAAATATTTAACAAAGCCGTGGATCCAGACTATAAGCCGCATCAGTGCCAAAAACTAATCACTTGGCCCTTGTGTCATTTCTGACTTTCCCTGAAGATTTCATCCAAATCCGTCAGTCCGTTTTTGAGTAATGTTGCAAACAGACAAACAAAAAAACGCTGATCGTCACATAACTCCGCCTCCTTGGTGGAGTAATAAAGTATACAGGAGGGTTGCTTGGGTCCAGTTGCAGGAATGTGGGACAGTTGAATGTGAAGCTTTTATGGAACATGAGCTCATTTTAGCTTCTACCAACAATCTTCATGTGATACTTTCAGGGAAAGTCAGTAAATTCAGACAAACTACCTGGATACAGTCTTTTCTCGAAATTGCATTCATCTGTGACTGCACATTGGTCACACTGCACCACTCAAGTTTTAAAAAACACTAAGATATGATAAAGCAGCCAATGTGTAAAAAAACACTGAACTTTTTTTTGTTGATGCATCAACTTTCTGAACTGCAGTGTCAAAAAAAGCTCATCCTGTGCTGTGACCGATTCAGCTGAAGCAGTGAGGAGTCAGAAATGACAATAAAATTCAACATTCCTTGTAGTATAATTAAAGGAGAGCTATCAGATATTCTTCATAAAGAAGAACATTTTTCTGAACCTTTACTCCTAATCACAATCGTATTTACAGAATGTGCTCAGACATGACCAATGTATGTGCAAACTGACACTTAAGATGGATTATTCAGCCTCAGAAAATGCAATATGAAGTGTTGATGTGCCAAAATTATGAGCTAAATGACTAAAGATCAGTGCAAAAAAATGTATAAAGTAATTCTGGATCAGTGTTTACAGCAGATCAGATGTGTTGGATCTGAATAATAGAAGACTGAGCTTTGTTTTCCACAACGAGAGCTAAAGATAACACCTGCAAACAGACAATTCAAATTAAGAAAACATCCTCCCTGATGTGATTAAATGCACTGCAGCCAAACACAAGAACTCACAGATGAGAGTGGGAGAAAAAAGAAAGACTGCTTATGTGTTGTTTGGCAGTTCTAAGAAGATGCTCCTCTCATGAACCTATAATCAGTCAGTGAGGATTAAAATCACGTTCAGCCTGCAGATGTCAGCAGCGTTTTCCTTTACAGCCGACGTTACACCGCCTGATCAACCCTCCTGTTAGGTTCATTTCTCAGGAACAACAATGATGTTCCTGGGTCAGTTTGACCTGGGGCATTGTTACGATCCAACCTCTAGGGGCTGGCTGGATGCAACAAAAAAACAGGTGGTATTGGTTTAGGTGAAGGGATTTATTGCTTAGTAGCAAAAGGAACATAAAAGTGACAACAACACACAAAACTGGTGGGTGTTGCCAAAACAAAGAACGGAATAAAACATAACGAAGGCTAACAGAGTTTGTAACTAAGCTAAACACAAAGAAAACAACTAAACTCCCTAGCCAAACCGAACTACAGAAGCAACACCCACCACCAGGAACAAAAACTAATACAAAAGGTGTACAAACGAACTAAACAAAACTGGTGCCTCACACTCATTGATTTCACAGTTCACAAAGACTCTAAGACAGAGTGGCTTCTTCACTAAAGTGGCAGGCTGCTAATTTGAGCCTCAGTCTCCGCTATCAGTAAGCTCCACACCAAGATAGCAGCTGCCAACAGAAACCCAAAGCGTCAGCAGAACCCACCAGGAGTATCTACCAACCGAAGTGTCTGCGGTACCTGCAGACCGAAACACAAACAAAGTGCCACACACAAAGAGGCACCAGGGTGGACTGGTCAAAGTACCAGCCACCAAGACAAATGGCATGGTGGCAGCTATATAGCTTGCAGGTGTGGTGCCTGGCTGCCTCTGGTTGGTCCAAGGAGGAGGAGAGCTGGAGGATGGCCCAATCAGAAAGGTCGAAGGGCGGGGAAAACCAGACTGCAGTGCAGGTCGTCAGCTCCAGCGTCATCAGCTGAAATGGCCAGCAGCTGGGGTTCCAAAGACTCTGCAACAAACACAGCTGAGCCCACACATTTCCCACTCAAAGGCCCTACAAAACACCACCTCAAAACAAACGGCACACCAATACTGGTGGTTGTAACAGGCATGTATATAAATGGCAGAAACTGCAAAAATCTCAGTTAGCATTGTTTCTATTTCACTGTAACTCCATTAATAAACATTTCTATCAGTATTTAGTTCAGTGGTGTTCTTCACCTCTCACAGATCCTGGTTCAATGAGGATAACTCACTTGTTTTTCATGAAAAAAAATGCATGTTAAAACTTTTTTTAATGTACACTAGAAAGACTTAGATATAAAATAGGATAGTTTTACATGGCATTGATTTTTAAAAATTTTATTTTACATTTAGAATTTTTTTTCTTTTTATGCAGCTGAAAAATTAACACAAGACACATCTTCTGTTCAAGGTGCAAATATGTGTAATGAGCCATTTTCATTTTATATGTTGATTACACTTATTAAACCAAGCAGAAGAAGTTTCATGCAGAAAAAATACTTTAAACATTTTTTTAAATTATTTTTGTACTTTAAAATGGGTCAGTTTGACCCACAGTTTAGCAGGAAGGTGAAAGATGTTGAGGGTTTGCAGCAGGCGTGAACTAACCGTGACGTCACCCGTTGGTTTCAACGCCGAGAAAATGAAGCCCGGATTTTGCATTTCCTGGTCGCCATTTTGGATTTTTTGGAGCCAGTGACGTAAAAAGCGTCATCAAACAGGCTGGACCGGAGAGCAACTCGGGGCAGGACCAGTCAATGGGACTGTCAATCAAGTATAGCCACGCCCCCTGGCTCCGCCAACTTTAACAATTTATTTAAAATTCAGTATTGATTTATTTTAAGATCGGCCACCTGATCTCTCATTTTAACCATGAAAACTAATGGGAAAAAAATCCTGAGCTGTAGAAAATCAGTCTATCAAGTTTTATTTTTTCCAAAAATGAATTGGGGACGGCGTGATAGTGCAAGTTTGTGACACTTCCCAGTGGGCTTCAATTTTTTTTAGCCAGATGCTACGTCCATCTTTATATACAGTCTATGGTTTGCAGCTCCTGTCAGATGGACTGTTGTAGTTCTAGTTGCAGCTGATTAGTGCAGATGTTTCACTGCTGACCTCTAAAGGTCAAAGGATTGAACTTGATGATCCTACAGCAGCTTCTTCTTCTGCATGGCAGAAACCTACTGCCTGTGGCTCATTAATGCATCCCAACACTGTTTGGTTTGAGTTTAACACGAAGCAGCAGCAGTAAAACACCACTCAGGGAATTATTAGGAAGGTTAGAGAGGAACTGCTTTACTGTAAACACTTAACGGTGCGAGAAAAAAAAGATCCAGGAAATATCTGCAGCCAAAAACCGAATGAAACTAAACCCACCCAACACTCACAGGCATGGACATATTTTTGTTTTGTTTTGTTTTTTTCCATATTTTTAGGGGTAGTTGTTGTTTTTTCTGGATTTTTTTTTTCACCTATTGAAAAACACTTATTCCCAGCAGGCCTTACTGCATATTTGTAGCTTTTTTTTTTTTTAAACTTTTTTTTGGCATATACAGTTGTAAGAAAAAGTATGTGAAAACTGTGGAATTACTTGGATTTCTGTATAAACTGGTCAATAAAATATGTTCTTATCTTCATATAAGTTATAGCAATAGACAAACTAGTACCGCACAAAAAAATAAATGTTTTCGTGTTTTTATTAGACACAACATGTAAACCTTCACAGTGCAGGGTGGAAAAAAAGTACGTGAACCTTTGGATTTAATAACTGGTTGACCCTCCTTTGGCAACAATAACGTCAACCAAAGTTAGATGAAGATCGGGACACATTTTATGACCAATTTATGCAGAGGTAATCCCAGAGGGTTCACATACTGTTTCTTGCAACTGTATGCATTTTCCACAGCGCCCTCTATAGGTTATATGTATCCTCTCATATGTTAAACAGAATCTGGTTTAATTCACATTGATTAAGTGTTTACCACAGTTTTATTCAATACATGTTTTTTTTACATACATGCTCAAATAATGAATTAGTATTTTTTCATGGTTGTCTGCACTTAATCTATCAAAGCAAAACTTTCTGGATCTTGCTTTTTTTTTGCACTAAATGTGGACAGTTTTTTGTATTTCCCTATTTGAAACCACTTTGGCTCAATGTCAGTTGTTTTAAACGTGATGTAGGAATAACATGAGTTGACTTCTTCTACCTGTCCTCTTGGATCCCATGCAGTTCCACAGTGTAATCTGGAAAATCAAATGAAATGCAGACACTAAGGGGCTTGTTTCTGGTCAAAAAAACACGAAGAAATCGAAGAGAATTCAGAGGAAAATTGGATGCTTTTGACTCATCAACATTTTACTGTTGCAAAATCTTACAAACACTCTTCAAAATAACGTTTGGGACGATGCTGCAGCACTTACAGACTAAAAACTTGAAAAGTCACTGCTTCTTGGCACAACAACAAGGCCGCTTTTATATTGAAACCATCATGTCAGTCATGTTTTTCATGTCAGACAAGCACAAGTAGCTTAATGACTGTAATTAGAGAGCATTAGTCGGGGTTTTCCTGCTCAGAATGAGTCTGTGTGACCTCATTTGACAAAAATCTGTGGATTTCCCTGACATTTCTGACCATTTGATTGACAAAATGTAAATTATGCTGCAGTTAATGACATCCTAAATAACTAAACTATTATCTGTGATTATTCTTTGGTGTCGCCTAAAATCTCTTTGGGAGGCTCTGTGAGGAAAAACATCATCATGATCCTGGAAATATATTCTCCAGGAATCATTAGAGCCTATAATAATCATGCAGTGTGGGACGTTAAGCTGCACAACACTGGAAAAACGATATTTTCTGAGATACAGGATCTGCTTTAGTAATAAGAAAACTATCTTTAAAAAGCTTGAAAAAGCAGTTTGGAACATTTCTCATGTGGCACAGAAAATAAGAAAATATTCGCTTTTAAGAAGGAAAACTCTGGTTACTGAACTGTAAATATAGATTCTCTAGAAGACAAACCTCAGATCATTTTCACCAAATTGCTTGAATAACTTCATGTTTAAAGAAATAATCACTCCAGGCCATTTTTAGAGGGGTTAATTACCACCAAAAATAAAAATATACCTTTAAAAAGCTGAAGAAAAAAACAGTTTGGAACCTTTTTTATGTTGATTTAAACATGCTGATTTAAACAGTCAGATTGTGCTGTTTTTAGTCAACATCTTCCTTTCTATAATCAACTTTCAGCTTTCTATAATCAACAATCAACTTTCAGAGTGTCTCTCCAGTTTGTTTATCGTTTTGCTGTGCACATCTGGAACCTACATGTCAACAAACTTTGTATCTTTTAAATAAAGTTAAAATTGGACTAAATGATGTCCAGACAAGCTGCTCTTGTAGATCACTCATTTCTTTAGCCAATAAAATTGTAGCAAAAAGTTAATTAGCACCAATTTAAAAAAAAAAAATCTTTTAAAACCTCTTTCATGTGGCGTAACACTGATAATGCCTCCTAAATGGTTGTTTTTGCTTTGGATGGCGTTCCGATTTGCTGTTGCAGAGCTTTGTGGTGCTGTTTTTGGTCAACATCGTACTTTCTGTAACCAAAATATGTCCATGCAACTGGCTTCTTTTTGGAACTTTTAGGTCAACAAACTTTTCTTTTTTTAAATAAAGTTGAAAAAATACCTTCAAGAAGCTTTAAATTAGAATGAATGATGTCCAGACAAGTTACTCACTCTTTAGTTTGCATCAAGTGGCAAAAAAGTTGTAGCAAAAATTAAATGTAAAAAAAAAAGAAATATTTAAAAAACCTGCATGTCAACAAACTCAGTGTCTTTTCAAGAAAGTCTAAAAAATACCTCCAAGAAACCTTAAATTTTAATCAGTGACATTCTACCAGACAGAGTTCTCTTGTAGATTCGTCGTGCAGGTTTTCCTCTTCATCAGGCAGCTCGAAAGGAGTTGTCATAAAAACTAGCACCAAAAAAATATCTTGCAAAAACTGACAAACAAAAAGTCACTTTGGAACCTTTCTTATGTTGGAAAACACTGACAAAGGCTTCCTAAATAGTTATTTTTTTGCTTTGGATTGGCTTTATAGAAGTTTGAGGTGCTGAATTAAACGGTCAAATTAATCAACTATGCTGTTTTTTGGTCGACATCGTCCTTTTTGAACCAGATATTTTCATATAACTGTTTTTATTCTGCAACTTGTAGAGTTTCCCTCTTATTTCTTGACCAACAAACTTTGTGATTTTTAAATAAAATTTAAATTGGGCTAAATGATGTCCAGAGAAGCTACTCTTGTAGATCAGTCATTTCTTTTGCAAAAAAAAAAGTCATAGCAAAAAGTTAATCAGCATCAAAAATTTCCCAAAAGCAGTGTAGAAATCACTTTTATGTGGCCTAACAGTGACAAATTCTTCCTAAATAGTTATTTTTTCTTCAGATTGGCTTTGCAGAGCATTATGGTGTGGAATTAATTGGTTAAATAAATCCATTGTGTAGTTTTTTAGTTGAATATTTCCATGCAAATGGTTAATTTTTGCAACTTGTGGAGTTTCTCTTCTGTTTTCTGATCATTTTACTGCACACATGTGAAACCTGCAGGTCAACAAACGTAAAAACTCCTTAAATTAGAGGAAATGATGTTCTGTTAAACAGATTTCTCTTGTACATTTGTGATTTCTTTTGTGTCAAGCAGCAAAAGAAGTTGTAGCAAAAAATAATTAGCACCAAAAATGTCAAAAAAATATCTTTAAAAAGCTGAAAAAAAGATGATTGGAACCTCCTTAATGTGGTGTAATACTGAAATTCTTCTTAAATAGTTGTTTTCGCTTTGGATTGGCTTTCCAGAGCTTTATGCTGCTGAATTAAACGGTCAATAAGTCTAATATTTCTATGAAACTGCTTTATTTTTGCATCTTTAAGAGTTTCTCTCTTATTTCTTGATTCAAAATGTGGATCCTGCAGGTCAACCAAACCTAAAAACTCCTTAAATCGGAGCAAATCAAAAGCTTGAGTTGGTGAATCTTGTATTTCTTGCAGCCCTACTGGGATGCACAGCCTGAGATCTTTCACGGTTTCCTGAGCAGCATCATTCCTTCCACTGGTCATGAGCTCACCGTCAGTCATGCATGTGTGGAAACGTTTGGTGTGTTTTGTGCTGCAGGCCGAGCGTCTGGAGCAGCGACGGCAGCAGGAGGAGCAGCGGAGGAAGGATCATCTCCGGACGGATTACCTCAGGTCAGGCCTGGATCAGGTTCACTCGTCACCATCGCCCTGCGGTCGGTTATTGTGCTGTTTTTGTTGCTCTGCGGCGGATCTCAGCAGCATCAGGTGACACCGTCTGCCGACCTTTACAAAGGAAGCGTCTGATTCAATGCAGACCTGCAGGATAATTATCACCAGCGAGCTGCGAGTTCTGCTGGCAGGGAAAGGGAAAACAGAGCATATCGGTTGTAAATATCAGAGGAAGTATGACACCAGGTTCACCTCTGAACGCCCTCGTTCACCTCCAGCACCTGTAACCCTGCTCATGTTAAAAGCAAGAAGTTATGCAACTGCATAAGGCAGATTAACTGGAAAATTTCGAACAGAGCTTTGTTGCATCGATGCATCTCTAGTTGGCACAAGATGAAGAACTTCAAAGTGTCTGTTTTGAAATTCTTCATGAGCTGCAACCATCAATGGATTAGTTGTCAACTTTTACATTATTCTGCAACTATTCTGACATTAGTTTCATCATTTCTACAAGAAAAAAATGTTTAAAGTCTCTGATTCCAGCTTCATACGTTTAAATATTTGTTCTTCAAGGAGTTCTGTCAAGCTATGAATCCATTTCTTCTTGTTTTGGTTTGTTCAAATCCACTAAAGCTGCAACGATCAATCAAGGACTCATTTAGATGTCAACTTTTATACAAGTCACCATTAGTTTGAGTGTTTTTTTCATGAAAAACAGTCTGAATTCTGTGATTCCAGCTCTTAAAATGTGAATATTTTCCAGTATTTCCAATATTTTCGTCTTTTACATTTAAAACCACTTTAGCCAATGTCTATTTGCTTAATAGTTGACAGTTCAATGATTAATCGATTGATCACTGAGCAAATCACCATTGGTTTAAGTGGTTTTGAATAAAAAACATCCAAATTCTCTGAACCCAGCTTCTTAGAATAAATTATTTTTACTGTTAATCGAGTGTCTTTCCTCTTCGAAGTTCTGTCAAGTTGTGCCTCCATTTTTACTTGGTTTACTTTGTTCAAACTCAGGAGAGCTACACCAATGAATAGATTAAGCATATAGTTGTAAACTATGAATTGCCACTGGTTTCAGGGATTTTTAATGAAAAAAGCTGCTGATTGCAGCTCTTAAAAAGTAAATATTTTCTTTTAAAACCCCTTAAACCATTACCAATCTGTTTAATGGTTAAAAACTAAATGATTAATTGATTGATAACTGAGCTGCCAACCATTAAACAAATCCAAAATATTCACATTTTTGCAGCTGCAATCATAGAATTTTGTAAAACTAATGATTATTGTCAATTAATGTAGATTATTTTCTGGATTAATCGATTAGTAGTTTGGTTTATAACATGTCAGAAAACGATGAAAAAAGTTGACGAGGGATTCCTCAAATGTCTTGTTTTGTCCAAAGACATTCAGTTTATTGTCACAGTGGAGAAAGGAAATCTGAATATATTCACATTTAATGAACTGCAATCACAGAATTTAGACTTTTTTCATTAAGAACCACTTATTCCAATGGTGATTTGTGTAATAGTTGAAAACTGAATGATTAATCGATTGATCTGTGCAGCTTCAGTGGGTTTGAACAAAGCAAAACAAGTAGAAATAGAACTACAGCATGACAAAACTCCTCTAAGAAAAGACATTTGATAATAATTTGACAATATTTTAAAATATGAAGCTGGAATCATAGAATTTTGCACTTCTTTATATCTCCTCAAACTGATTAATTGATATCACAATAACTCTAGCCACTACCACAGTATACAGTACAATGTAGTACTATTGTTTAAGGTGGGTATTGTAGGTTTGCAGACTTTTAACTTGCACATACAGCAGTAAAACATTAAAGGAAAAGGGCAAACCTTAATTAGTACAATATGGGCTTTTTCACCTTCTGAAATGCCCCTGAAATCCAAATGAGTGTATTTATCGGCTAGAAACTATCAAAAAAAGAGACAATATTGTCAGATTAGTCAGATTGTCCTTAAACTTCTCATCTGTGGCTCAAAATCATGTTTAATCAAAGTCATTTGTCATGAAATATGCTTCTTTTTTAAAATGCCAAAAAGATATGCCATTTTCTCTAACCAGAACCTGAAAAAAACTAAAAATTCTGCACTTCTCGGCACAGTAGAGAAACGAACTGAAACCAGCAGTCCCATTACAAAAACTCTCAGATTCTCGGGCTGAATTGCAGGCAGTGTTCACACTACATGGAGAGGATGTATGAATGGAAACTAGTTAAAAATGTCAACTTTTCTTAATATTTTTTAAATGATTTATGGCATTGGCACATTGTCATACTCAGAAGACATTTCTCAAGTTCTCTCTACTTATACTGATGATTGTACCGTTTCCATGGAGGTGCAGGACTTTATTTTGCAGTGAAAAATGAGCAAACACTGAGTCAAATAGTGACAGGACTAAATAAATACAACGCCCAGAAACTGCATGGAGTTCAGTGCATGGTTAATTACTACTGGTGTGAACATGCTCACATTTGATAATTAGTGCTAAAAACAAGATACCACTAAAGAATGTCATTAGCTGTCAGGTATTTAGTTCCCGACCACAGTCGTGCACAAAATTAAATTCAGGCCTGATGATTGCAGCACATGAGTCACGTCAGGGATCACCAAGTTAATTACGGTTCATCCTGAGGGGATCGAAGCCGCATGTTAACCTGCTGGAGGCACGAGAGGAAAGCACAAAAAACCATGACAGTGGGCAGGATGACGGTTTTTTACCACCTGGGAAATGCCCATGATGTCTCCGACGCCACAATGCTCGTCTTAAATGCACAGTTTCCTTTAAAAATATGAACTACAAAGCTGGGAAACCTGTGGCACAATATGAGAACACATTTTTACAAAGTGAGGCATGATTTTTAAATTCTTACCTGGTAAATATTGTGAGATATTGTGTTAAAAGTCAAAAATTTGACTTCCTATGAAACGGTTATCTGAATATACACTGCTTGTCCAAAAAAAAAGCGGCCACTTGGATTTAACTAAGCAAATAGGTAAGAGCCTTCCATTGGATTATTACTGCAGTGATACGTTTCAGCTGCAACAACTTATTTAACCCTAGCTGATGCAGTGAGGAGCTTCTCATTTCTTAAACAACTATGTCGGAAGACAAATCTTGTAGTCCTGGAAAGGATGTTAATTTGTCTCAGAGGGGTCAAATTACTGGTCTGCATCAAGCAAAGAAAATAACTAAGGAGATTTCTGAAACTACTAAAATCAGGTTAAGAACCGTCCAACGCATCATTAAAACCCAAAGGATAGTGACGAACCATCATCTTTGAGGAACAAATGTGGTCGGAACAAATTCTTAGATGATTCTAGGTGACAGTAGAACTCATGACTATGTTTAATAGTGAAAGTAAAAGCATTTCCACATGCACAATGTGGAGGAAACTCAAAGGATTGGGACTAAACAGCTGTGTAACTAAGAAAACCACTGATCAGTGAGGCTAAATGGGAAAAAAAGGCTTCAGTTTGCTAGGTAGCATAAATATTGGACTCTGGAGCAATGGAAGAAGGTCATGTGGTCTGATGAGTCCAGAATTACCCTGTTCCAAAGTGATGGGGGCATCAGGGTAAGAAGAGAGGAGGATGAAGTGATGCACTCATCATGTCTAGTGCCTACCAGCCAATGGGGGTTAGGGTTATGATCTGGGGTTAGTCAGGTTTAGCAACGTTAAGTTCCCAAAGAATGAGGTCATCTGACTACCTGAATATACTGAATGACCAGGTCTTTACATCAGTGGAGTTTTTCTTCCCGGATGGCACCGGCATATTCCAAGATGATGATGCCAGGATTGATGGGGCTCACATTGAGAATGAGTGGATCAGGGAGCACGAGACATCATTTTCACACCTAGACTGACCTCCACAGAGTTCAGACCTCAGCCCCATTGAGAATCTTTGGGATGTGCTGGAGAAGACTTTGTGCAGCAGTCTGACTCTCCCATCATCAGTACAAGATCTTAGTAGAAAATGCATGCAACTCTGAACAGAAATATATGCTGTGACGTTGCAGAAGCTGATGCCATGGCGAACGAGGTCCAATGAAATATTAGAGTGTGCGACTTGTTTTTTGGCGCAGCCAATGTATCATAAGTATAAGATTGACTGTTTAAAATGTTGATGAAATACATCAAAAAGTCAGTTAAAACTGAGAAAAAAAGACCAAATTTTACAAAAAAAATGCACTACAGAGCTGAGAAACCTGCACAGACTCTTCATGGTGAGCATCTCTGACATTTAAAAACCAGTGGAGTCTTTAAAGAGTTCAGAATGTATTTTATTGGACGTAGACACAATAATGTCAGACTGTCTACTGTCCGAACAAGGTTTTCGGTTTGTGAGGCCACTTTAAATCAATTACCCCAACAGCCGCAGTGTTTTTGGAAATGCGATACCTCGCCGATTCCGAGGGGAAATGGCTTGTCGAGTAGCATCTCTGGCTTCCTGTCAAGAGAAACAAAAACGGGAGACAGTGAAGATGTTTAGAAGAGACGTTTTGCAGACAAACAAACTTGGTCGACCTCGTCTTGCCAGATTCATGACTCTGGCTTTCTGTGTGCCTTTATTTTCAGGTCGCAGGAGGCTTTTCTTCAGAGGTTTGAGCGGCGAGATGTGGCAGCGTCCAGCAGCGCCGCACATACGTCATCCAGGGTGAGCCGGCGACCACAAGGCCTCCGTTGTGTTTGTATACATCGCAGCATCGCACACATGTCGGATCTCGGGGCTCATATCTGTGGCGTCGACTCTCTGCGGTAGTTCACACTGACAGATCGGCCTCTCTCGCCTGTTTTCTAAGCAAACATTTTCATGTGCCGGGTTTTCATCATCCGACGCTTTAATAGCGACAGTGCCTCGGCAATTATATCCTGGTCAGAGCCGGAGCTCAGCGGGATCAAAGGAAAACACTCCGAGATTCAGGCCTCTGTCAGTCTGCTGCCTTTGCTTCGGCTTCACTGTTTTTTCTTTCCTCTGTCTGCTTCCTTTTTTCTCCTTTTCTCAGCCGCTCTTCCTCTTCGATTGTTGGTTTTCCTGGGAGGGAAGGAGGAGTTGAGGGCCAGCAGAGTTCAAGGGACTTCCCAGAGTTCACAGCGAGCTGAGACGCAACACGAGTTTCTGTAAAACAAAGTGGAATAACCTGCCACGGTGAAAGTACCTGCAGAGAAAAAGAAAAAAGCCCCGAATTATCAACAATTACTCACATTCCTTACCGGTTACATAATGTAGTATGGAAACCAAAGTCTGCCAAGTGAAAAAAAAAAATAGAAATGTAATAATTAGACAGTTAAAGTTTTGACTTATCAATCCATAAAGTGAGATTATAAGGAACGTTTATGAGAATACATCTGAAATATAAGATCTACCTCTATCTAATTTAAGATCGTCTGTTCAAAATGTTGCTGAAATAAGCACAAAAAACATAAAAATGTTAAAATTGTAATAAAAAAGCAAATTTTAAGATAAAAAGAAGAATTATCAAATTATGCAAATTATATGTCAAAACTTTGACCTGTTAAGGAAAGAATTAAGAGATAAAAACTCCAAAATTAGAAAATTTACTGATTCAATAATATGATAACTAACCTAAATCAATATGAAAAGGACATAAGGTCATAAAAGTCATGAGTAAAACTTGCAGGATACAAAATTATGAGATAAAAATAAATTCTGAGTACATTGTGAGAATGTATCATAAGTATAACATTAACTGTTCAAAATCTTAGTGAAGTATGCGCAAAAAAGGCATAAAACTTTAAAATTTAAATACAAAGAGCAAATTTCAGGATAAAAAGTCAAAACACTGACCATGAGAGGATTATCAAATACTATAAAAGAATACAGCAGAAAAATAAGATCAACTGTTCAAAGTGTTGATGAATTGAGAAAAAAAACATAAAAGCATTCAGATTAAAGTAAAAGAAAAATTATGAGATAAAAAGTAAAAAAAATTCGACTTAAGAGAAGGAAAAAGTCAAATCATGCAGAAGATGCAAGATACATTGTCAAACCTTTGACACTGAAAATAAGAAAATATGATATAAAGTCAAAATTTTCAATTCAGAAGTTTTTTTCACTATTCAGTACTATGATATGAAAAAGTTAAAATATGACAAAGAAGCAAAAGTGAAAAAAAATACAATATAAAATGTCAAAATGTTAACTTAATAAGTAAATGCTGAGCTAAAATATATAAAAAATTCAACCCAACAAATGAGATTTTAAAAAGTCAAAACTATATGTGAAGTAAAAGTTTGACTTACAGTTGAAAAATATACAATAAAAAGTGAAAAACACCTTCAACTTAGTAAGTAAAAACTAAGAATTAAGAGATACAGACAAATTAGAAGGTTACACTTCAAGCTTTTGGCTTACCAAGTTCATAATATAATGAGATAAAATGGCTAAACTCTGCATTTGTACATGGAAATTATCAGATAAAATTTCAACAATACTACTAAATCTGATTATTTTGATTTAAAATGTTGACTTTTTAACTCATAATTCCTACTGAAGCATCTCACATCATGTCTTTTGAATAATATGGCATTAATGGGCCTCCATATAGGGAAACTACTTGCTCTCACTGTAAATGACTTTAGTGTTAATCAGCCTTCTCTCTGGGGTAATTACTGCTATAAATCCTAGAATAAATAGCTGCTGTAAATCTTGAAAGTGAAGAGGTCACGTTATTCTTAGCTCAGAAAACATACTTTTATTGGAGAGTGTTGACAGGTTCTGTTGGAAAGTCAGACATGTTGCTAATAATAATAACAGTGTTGGTGTTCCTCCACCCAGTGATGTTAGAGCCTGAGGACACTGTTTCTCTGCTGACTGACAACGCTGTCAAAGCTGCAAACACAGTTCCATCTGTGGACAGAGGAAATATTTTCTTCAGGGGCTTTTCTCATTGTGGTGCCTTTTCTCACATGGAAGACCTAATGCAAACCTTTTACAAGACAAGTGAGATGTGTGTGTCCATAAAACTGTCAAAACAAAGGAAATATGAATTAGACGTGTCTTTAACTGGTTTGGAGCAAATAAAATAGGCTGTGTAGTGTTGGCAGAAGGTGGCGCTACAGGCTAAACTGACTGACAGTAATACTATATAGAATATATACTACTGTGTACTACACCAGTAAAAAGTTAAGTATGTCCCAATACATACTAAATCTGGGAGAATTATTGTTGAGAAAATTTCTTTTAATCTGGATTTGAGTTCACCAGAAGGCATGTGGGAGACTCTGAAGTCAGCTGGAAGAAGGTTCTTTGGTCCAATGAGGTCATTTTTTATTCATGAGGCTAAAAACTATGTTTGGGGGACATCAAACACTGTATATTGGCATGGTGGTGGCAGCATCATGATATGAAACATGGTGGTGACAGCATCATGGTTTAAAGCATGGTGGCGGCAGGATCATGACGTGAAGCATAGTGGTGGCAGCATCATGATATGTAACGTGGTGGCAGCATCATGATGTGGAGAGGCTTCTCAACAGCAGGCCCTGGGAAGCTTGTAAAGCTAGATTGTGAAATGAGTGCATTAATGCAGAGGTAAAGGGAAAAAGTTGAGTTGTTAGATGTGTTATTAAGTTATAGCATCATTTTTGTTCTCCCACAGTGCTCTCTGCTTGCCAACATGAAGCACCTGCAGTCCAAGTTATGCCTCCTCTGGTCATGTTAAACAGCAGGTAGCTCAGGTTGATCTACGACCTGAGTTGTGTATTACTGAGGAAAATAGTATCGGCGGACGGTAAATATATAATGACTTGGATCTTATTGTTGCAAGAACTTTATCTGGGCATCCCTATCTTATACCATAAGGATTCTTTTAACAATGGACACATGGCTACTATTATGGCTTGTTTACATAAGTCACTGAACCACAGACAAAATTTTCTAGCTCACTATGATTCCTCTTCAAAATAGAGCCTCCACCCAGTGTCCATTTATAGTCACAGAAGTCTCTGTCATGGTGCCCCTTTACTGGCTAATTCCTCCCCAATGCTCCACCTATGGCTGGAGGCCATTCAGCGTCACAAAAGTCTTTGTCATGGTGCTCCTTCACAACCTAAAGTCCTACAATGCCTTCTGCTTGCCAACAGGAACCACCTTTAGTCTGAGTAATGTCTCTTTTGGTCACTACAGCATTAAAAAGAAGGTAGCTCAGGTTGATCTGCAATGCCTGAATTATGTATTATTGAGGAAAGTAGCATCAGCAGAAGGTAAATACCTAGTGATTTGGATCTTTGCAAGAACATCATCTGGGCATCATATGAATTCCTTTGACAATGGACACATAGCTGCTATTGGGACTTGGTTTGCATAATTCATTGAACCACAGATAAACTTTCCTGGTTTGCAATGATTCATCTTGTAACTGTAACTTCCACCTAGTTACCAAAGTCTTTGTCATGTTCCCCCCTGGCAACCTAAACTCCCATAATGCTCTATGCTAGCCACTATGAACTGCCTGTAGCTGGAGGCCATTAGGCATCACAAAAGTCTTTGTCATGGTGCTGCTTTGCAACCTAAAGTCCTACAATGCTCTCTGTCAACATGAATCACCCATAGCTAATCTGTAATACATTTTCTGACATCTTGTTGCAAACATCCTTCATTTCAAACACAGCAAGCAACAGACAGGAAACGAGATATTATTGGAACACTCACAAAACCAGTTACAGTAATAAAGAAGTGTCTGTTTTAAGGTGTGACTGACAAACACAAAGATTAAATCGATGATTCAGATCACTGGATGAAATCATAGTTTCACACAGCAACAGTAACTCTCCTTATCTCACTTCTTTATTCATTTCATTTCATCACCTCTCACGTCTTCAACTCTCCCATCTCCCCTTGTTTTATCTTGTCCTCGTCTACATTCTTTTTCTCTTTTTGCCTTTTTCCTTCCCATCTCATCTTGCATCGTTTGCCTCCAATAGTTTCTTCCCTTTGGTTTTTCTTTCCTCCTCTCTCCAGTCCTTCCCTATCTTGCCTCTCCTTCCCTCCGCCGACTCTCCCAGGCTCTGTCAGATAGACGTCACAGATTAGGAGATGAAAAGCTTTGCGGTGGCGGAGCAGCAAAAGTCAAACTTCTTGATGTGGTTCTGACCAGGACCCTGGGATCTGTTGTTCTTCCAGCGATGGCTCCATAAGACAGACTGATCTCCCTCCATATCCTCTATTTGTAGGCGTGTGCACATGTGTGATGGGTGTGAGTGGGAGATTTGATGCTGAGCTTTGATGCTGTTCACACAGGTGGGCTGGTTGCCTCCCTGAACCCAGTAACTCTGCTGGGAAGGAAAACACAGAGAAAATAAGGGAGAGAAGTGTGAGAGCAGTGAGATATTATAAGTTTTTCTTCCAGTAAAAGTCACAGTATTGGTTATACATTCAGCAAAAACATGTTAAGGACCTCGAAGAAAGCTTTGAAAGCTGTTTCTTGTTTGCCCTTGTCAGAGTAAACTCTCTGAACTCCAAGAGGTTTGTTGCGGTATTTTTGTTTAGTTTTTTTATTTGCTCCTGTCACAATTTCACTCACTGTGGGTTAATCTTTCAACGCAAAAAATAAGCTCTTGTACCTCTACGAAACTTGAATGGAAACTGCTCTGCGCCTTGATTTTGTTATCTAGTGTGATTTTGAATCTCGGTTTAGTTATTTTGTATCTGGTTCTTGTTGTTTTTTGTCATTTCCTGTCTCATTTTGGCCATTTTGTATCTCACTTTTGTTGTTTTGTGTTATTTTATGTTTCATTTTGGTCACTTTCTGTCTCGATTTGGTTGTTTTGTGCCTTTTTGTGTCCTACTACTATTGTTTTGTGGCTTTTTTTCCCTCGTTTTGCTTGCTTTGTCTTCTGCTTTTCTAGTTTTGTATCTCATTTTGGCCATTTTGTGTCTTGCTTTGGTTGTATTGTTTTGTGTCGTTTTGTGACTGCTTTTACTTGTTTCAGTCATTTTGTGTTACATTTAATCAACTTTGTTTCTTGCTTTTGCAATTTTGTACATTATTTTGGTCATTCTTTAACTCCTTTTGGTCATTTTGTGTCTTGTTTTAGTCATCTTGTGTTTTTTGTTTGTTTGTTTTGTCTTCTGATTTTCTAGATTTATACCTAATTTTGGCCATTCTTGAAATTCTTTAGATAGCATTGTGTCTTGTTTTTAGTGTTTTGTTTTAGTCATTTTGTTTCTAGTTCTTCTGTTTTTTGTCATTTTGTGTCACATTTTGTTTGTTTTGTCCCTTGTTTTTGTGATTTTGTACCTAATTTTGGTCATTCTTTAACTGTTTTGGTTGTTTTGTGTCTTATTTTTGTTATTTTCGTCCCCTTTTAGTGACTTTGTAGCTTATTGTTCCTGTATTGTGTCACTTTGTCTTGTTTTGTCTCTTGCCTTTGTAGTTTTGTATCTCATTGTACTTGTCTTATGCAAAATTTGGTTTATTTTGGAAAAATTTGCAATGAGACGTTAAGTTTAAGCATCGAAGTGATTCATTTTCCAGATAAAACCAAAAGTCACACATGATTAGCTTAAGGACTGTCAGAGAGTTGAGGATTCACAGGTTTGTTTTTACAAAAAGTTTCTGGCTCTGATACAAGGTGTAATACATGGTGTACACATAAAACTGTCATAATACTGTAAATACACAGTTAAACTCAACATTTGCTGGGAACTAAATAATCCATTATCCATGGTGGTCATGCGTGCAGATAAAAACAGCACAGACTATAATTTCCATGTAACTTTAACTATAGCTCCAAAAGCCTCTTTATCAGTTGTAATTGAGTACTGGTAAACTTGATAATAACCTTTACTGCAATAAGATTGTATTTTTTTATCTTGTTTTCACTTCCCCGAGGGAACATTACAATGTAAGCTGTCTCGCTGTTGAACAGACTTTGGTTTGATTTGTGTTTATTGTCAGGGCGAGGACGTGGAGAGCAAACAGAGAGCGAAGGAGTCGAAAAGAAATGAGAGAGAAATGCAGCTGGAACACCAGAGGTATGAAACAACACTTGTACATCTCCACATATTTAGCTTAAAAAAGCACAGAACACAGAACACTTGAGAACTCTGAGGGAGAAGTCGGAGCTAAATAAGGCAGTAACAGACTCGGCAAGATTAATCGTTTGTTTTGTTCATCCCTTTGGAATAAAACCAGCGTAGAGCGGCCAGGTCGCTGAATGTTAAGTGGCTGCGAGCAGTTTACTGACCTCACTATATTTTAGTGGGTACAGGAGTTTAAAAAGCTGTCAAACACTCCTCGCTCACCGCCATTTGGAGCCTGCAGGCGCGTCAAGTTGTAAAGTTTAATGCGAGCCATTTTTATAATTTGACAGGGTGAACTCGGACTTTCTGGACAAACTCGAAGGTCGAGCCAGAGGGAGCGAGACGAAAAAAGAAGCAGAGCGTCCATATGTGGCCACGGAGGACTTTAAACCAGAGACAACAACTGGTCACGTCCAGCTTCCTCACCTGAAACCAGAACCGAGCTGGACTGAAGAAGCTGGTGAGCTGATGTGTGAATAAATAACCCCCCAGTCTGCTGATTCTCACGCCTTTTTTTTTTTTAAAGCCTGGCTCAATGCTGGTTAACCAAACCTACATCAGACAAGGGTTGCCCACCTCATCCTTTTTTAAGGGTATGCTGATTGTGTGTTTAGTCTACGTCAAATCAAAGGCTTTACGTGCGTCAAAAATGCAGGCCGGAAGTTATGAGTAGTGAAACGCTCGCTCCTGGCATTTAAATCCTGCTGATACATGTGGGAAAAAGTGCGTCCGTAGGTGAGTAAGAACGTTTTTTCCCTGCTTTTTCCTGGATATCAGACACATTTAGGTGTGTGAGTTTGCAACCCAGTCGCAGAGATCAGAGCTGGACACTCACATACTGTATCAGTCAGGGAGGGAGTTTTTCTGGAAACCCGGCAGCACTGACAGACTCTGGGCCTGCAGCCAGCAGACATACCAGAAGAATGAGCTCCACCCTTTAATAATTCACCTGTATTGACACCTGACTGGCTGCACGTATCTGAATACCTGCAACTCACAGCGCAAAATGTCAAATTCATTACATGCTGCACAGGAGCATATCCTGCTACTGTAGCTGCACGTAATGAAATTCATTGTTCTCGTTCATTGTTCGTGACGTTTGTTTAACTTCAGTTTGCACAAGCTGACAGGGGTTTAGATCAAGAAATGCAAAGAACAAGTGTTTTAATTATTGAATTATTGCTCCATCGTCTCAATCCATCAAGGCCGTCACTCTTTGTTGGAACAAAATTAATGATTCGAACTACAGTTTACTGACGTGCAAATTCAGAAATAAACATGTATAAGCAGTAGAGAGTGGGGTGTAACAGTAACAAATAGGGCTGGGCGATAAATCCAATTAATTCAATTAATTCGCCTTTTTAAAACCTAATGATTTGAAAATTTGTCAAATCGTAAAATCGAGGCGAGCTTAAATGTATAACAACAAATATTCTTCTTCTGTCTTTCATGACTTGTGCACTGGCGTTTGCTTCCGCCTCTCATCTCCTTCCACCAAAATACTCACACCCCCGTCATGGCGGACAGAACAGCAGACCAAGAGTTGGTCGCGAGAAAATGGCCTCATGTTACATCAATTATATGGAAGTGGCTCGGCTTTGACGAGACTGACATAGAGCAAACTACAGTCATGTGCAAGATTTGCAAAAGTACTGTGAAAACGAAGAGTAGCAGCACAACTAGCCTCTTTCAGCACCTGGCAGAGGCATCCTAAAGAATGGGAAGAGTGCTCGCAGCTACAGGAGTGCGGCATGGCTAGCACTAGCCATAGCAAACAGACCGCTAAGAAACAACAAAAATCGATTAAAATCGTAATCGTTCAAAATGATTTTATTTTTTGGCCATATCGCCCAGCCCTAGTAACAATTTTTCAGTGCCAATACATGCCAATTCTGCATCCCAAAAGGGAACACGTGATGTAAATTTAGGCATCTACGCAAATTTGTCAGGGTCCACACAAGACCAAAGTTTGTGACCGTGTCAGATGTGCATACTGAAACTAACGTGCAAGGAAAACTGTGACGAGAGACTCTCCAACATTCACACTTTGATAATTCTTCATTAACAGAGTTGGAAGTGAAGTAGACACTGCAGGACTTTAGATGTGCTTTGATTTTCACACTTTCCATTGACAGAACCCAAACACAGTTGTAAAATCTCCAGATATCCCATGCTGTGCCCACTCAGTGTGCTTGCCACTGTAACAAGCTGCTATATCCTTTAAAAAATGCGAAGTCATAGTCTTTATAAAAGGTAATGCAATAGTATTGATGAGTATCTATTATAGCATGGACAGAACAATGTGCCGACCAAAATTTGTGACCGTGTCGAATGAACATACTGCAACTGCACCAACTGCACATGTCCAAGGAAAACAGTGACAAGAGACTGCACAAGGAGATTCTACATCTTCCACATTTATAGTTCATCATTAACAGAGTTGGAATTGAAGTAGACACTGCAGGACTGTGGAGGTTCTTTGATTTACAGTTTTTCCACTGACAGAACCCAAACACAGTTTTAAAATCTCCAGATATCCTGTGCTATGTCCACCCGCTGTGCTTCACACTGAAGCCAGCTGCTATATCCCTAGAAACTCCAACATCCCAGTCTTTATAAGGGGTAATGCAATTGTATGAAACTGATGAGTGTCTATTATAGTATGAATAGAACTACCTTCAGACCAAAATTTCTGACTTGTCTGTATGCACTGCAAGCACACTAACTGCGCATGTCCAAGGAAAATGGCATCAAGAGATTTTACAGCAAGATTCTCCATCATGCACATCTTTATAGTTTATTAACAGAGCAGAAACCGATTTAGACAATGCAGGACTTTGGTTTACACAGATTTTCCATTGACAGAACCCAACACAGTTGTAAAAACTCCAGATATCCTGTGCTATATCCACTCACTGGGCTTGGCAGACCCCAGGAATAATCACGTAGTACTACAGTCCAATCTGTAACCAGTTGCTATATTCTTACAAAAAAATGCAAAGTCGCAGTCTTTCAGAAATATTCCTTGAAGCCTCGAGTGTTTGATATGAAGAGTAATGCTACTATTTTTAACCAGCGAGTATCTGTTCTTGCATGGACAGAACTATGTGCAGATCAAAATTTGTGACTGTGTCAAATGTATGTACTGCAAGCACACCAATTGCACATGTTCAAGGAAAACCGTGATGAGAGACTGTTACGAAGGTAGTAGGAGAACCCAGGCACAGACACAGGGAAACTGGCAGACAGGTGATTATGAAAAATGATTTTATTTTACTAAATAATTAACCAATACATAATTGATGAACAGGACTGGGGGAAACTGAACTAAACCAAACCACTCAAAACTAGACGAGCCCTCAGTAGAGGGCAGAACCACGCCCTCTACTGGCGAAAACCCTGTCCTCCCTATACAAATGATGCAATATGTATCAATTTTGATCATCGTACGTATCTCCCTTCCTACTTAATCTGCTGACCTGTAACTCCACAACGGAGCAGGGGACCTTAGACTGATCTTCAGTGCCAAGTTTGATTATCCTGACTTCAGCACTTGCAGAGATATCGGAACGGACATAGCCACATACATACATACATACTTACCCAGCCAGATACCGCACTGAATGCAGTAACCCCGCTGACGTTCGTCAGGCATGGTTAACAACTACTAAAACTACAAAACACAAAATACCAAAACTGTGATAACAAGACTAAGCTGAGGAGGGGTACTCAAATGGGGGAAGACAGGCTTAGGGAATCCAAAAACAGACGGGGGCACAACAGAGTCCAAGAGGGGAAAGTCCAGGAGTGGGGGAGAGCAGAAGAGTCCATGTAGCAGTCCAGAGGTGGCAGGTTTGGTGGGGAAACAGATTCTATGGTCTAACAGAGACTAAGGCCACATCCACACGAAGACAAAACGCTTAACAGTTTCAAAAATGGTTGCCTTAAAGACGAAGGCGTCTCAGAAAATGTGTGCGTCTACATGAATGCACTCGATACGCATGGAAACGCTGTAAAACACATGCCAGACCTCTAGGGGCACTGTAACGATATGACGGAAACACGCGCAAACAGAAGAAAAAAACAGTAGGCATGTGCACTTGTGGCAAAAGTTGTAAACAGAGACCAAGCCGGGAAGCATGAGTGGGCAGTAATGTGTCCTCGATAATTGTTTGTTCAACTCGGTGGTGATTGAGAAGAAGGAGATTTTACTGCAATAGGGATAGTAGGGTCACTAGCTTCATCAGCACATTTGCTACACTGTACACCGCCATTGTTGTTGTTGCCGCGTGTGGTGCAAGCATGTCAATGAAGTTATGAAACTGCGCATGTGTGTCAATGAAGATACGAAACTATGACGCAAGCATATCTGAAAAGTAGCGGAGAGCCAGTAAACACGGAGCTGCGTATACGGCATTTCAAAATCTTTCTACTCTGAAACCTGGTTTCAAAAATGATCATTTGCAGACCCCCAAAACGCTGTCTTCGTGTGCATGATACGCAGATTCGGCAAGATACTTATGCGTTTAGACCTCGGTTTGTCTTCGTGTGGATGGGGCCTAAGAGATTTATAATTGATTTAGACACTGCAGAACTTTGGAGATGCTTTGATTTGCAATTTTCCACTAATGGAACCCAAAAATAGTAGTAAAACCTCCAGATATCCCGTGCTATGTCCACCCACTGTGCTGGACACTGTAACCAGCTGCTATAGCCTTCAAAAAAACGTGCTAAATCACACCCATTCAGAAACATGCACAGGAGCTCAGAGTGTGTTTTCCTGTGTGTTGTCCTATGTAGTCTGTATGAGTGATGTGAAACCATAAACAGCTCAGGCACTGAAGTGTTGCAAACTGCCAATGAGAAAAGACTCAGAGTGTAAAGAAAATGTAAAAAAAAAAACATAAATCACGCATTACAGGGTTGAGCAACATATTAGGATTTCAGTTACCATTAGTCCCACAAACACTGATCACCAATATGTCATTTTTTGGCAAAAGGAACAACAATGATGAGGTTGTTTGTCGAGCTGCAACCCAAGTGATGCAGCCCTAGACACTGAAATTTGCAAATGCCTCATCTGATCAAAATTTAAAACCCATATTGAAAATCACAACTTTTTTTCATTTTTTGTGTATTTTTTCCTTAAAGAATGACTAAAACAATTATTTGTGTATCAAAATAGTTGTTATTTTTCCGCTCTATGACCTTATCAACCACACTGGGCATGATGCCATTTTTCTTGTTGATACAAACTCGCGTTTCCTCTCTAAGTTCCATTTATTCATCTATGATAGGCCTCAAACTCAACTCAACAACATCTGGTTGCTGTACATAAAAGTCCAATCACAGTGAGGCACACATTTAAAATTTGGAAAAACTGAGATGTTTGGTATTGGATTTGACTTGTTACTGACAGGGGAAGAGTTGAGGCATCAGAATCGGTCTTGGTTTTCTTAAAATCCAGCTCAAAACCCAGATTACAAAGCGTCTCGTCCTGCCTCTCCGGAGACTTTCATTCTTGATTAGCTGCCATCTGAAAAACTCGCCACAGCAGGACGACTTCACTCGTCTTTGAGGTTAAAGCTAAAATACCCAAGAATATTTCAAATCTTCAGTCTTGTGGGCACAGTTCTGCATGTCACAACGCCACAACATCCTCAGTCCATGACAAACCGCCGCCTGTATTTCACCAACATGATGATCATGTCGTTCTGCTCTGCCAAAACCTGCCCGAACCAATCTTGCCTGGTCGGTTGAAGGCCTTCACTTTCTGTCCCTCACTGTTTTTTCAGTCCAGCGTTTCAAAGTTTCTGGCCTTAGAACCGGTCTAGAATATGACGGAGAACCACCAGGATTCTGATTCTGGACTGTGTAGTGAGTAGTGTCAGGTTGCCTGGAAGAAATTACTGCAAATCCTCAAATCCCCTTTTTCCTCTCCCTTCTTTTAGTGGATTTTCAACCAAACAGCAAAGGAAAGAGCATTTTGGCGATTGACTGACAGACTTTGGTGACTGATCTTTATCAAAATAAACTGTCCATTTTAAATAAAAAAGTTACTTTTTTCACAGTTTAAGTATTGTTTTCGAACAATTTACTATTATTTTAGGGATTTTCCCTGTTTATTAAACTATAGATACTATTAAAAAAGCAATGTTGAACCATAAAATTATACAGTGTGTTTTACTGTACTTAAAATGGTTTTATATATATATATATATATATATATATATATATAATTTTATACATTTTTGCCATTATTTGAAAGAAAAATTATGTATATAGATTTTTTAATACATTTTTAAAGTGTTATTTTGCAGATTTTCCCTGTTTTGTCCCTTATGAGAACTATTAAAAAGGGCAAAACTATAAGTAATGTTCATTTTTATAAATAGTAATTTGATCTTGGCTGTTTAACTTTTTTTTTTTTTTACTGTGTGTAAGTTTGCAAAAACTTTCATTATTTCACAGATATTTGCAGTTATTTGAAAGAATATATATTTATATTGGGCTGTGAAATGGTAAATAAATTTTCCTACTGATAAAAATTTGTAAAAACATTAATTTTCACTTTAAATATCAAAAAAGGAGCAAAACTATAATGTCCACATCAAAAATCTCCATTTTCACAAATAGTAATTTGCCCTTTTACATTGTGTGACTATAAAATTAAACAGTAACTAAAAACAAAAAAGTAAAACAAAAAAGTTTGATTTACACATTAATCATGAAAAAATGGCCAAAATTGTAAAAAAAAATGTCCACAGAAATCTGTATTTTTACAGACAGTAATTTGTTCTTTTACAACTTATCACCACATACCTTTTTTTAACTGTATATTTACAAATATTTGCTGTTATTTGTAAGAATAAATATATATTAAGGATAGTGAAATGGTAAATAATTTGAAGCTGTTATTTTACATATTTTCTGAGTTTTGTTAAAATACAGATAATATCTAGTTAATATCACAGAATAAAAGTATTAATTTACATATTAAAATAACAGGTCAAATCTATAAATAATGTTCACATGAAGAAATTGTATTTTTACAAATAGCTTTTTCTTCTTTTACATTGTTTAACCATAAAATTACACAGTTTTTACTGCATTTAAACGGTTTAAAAAAACATCATTTTGTTGATTTTTGCTGTTATTGAATAGAAAAATTATGTATACTTAGGACAAAAAAGTAATTGTTTAAAATGTTGTTTTACAGATTTAACTCTTTTTGTTAAGTTACTGATAAAGTAAAATCACAGAAAAAATAAATAAATTTACACGTTAACTGTTAATTAAAGACAGGAAAAAAATGTAAATAATGTAAATTTAAAAAGTCCAAATAACAAATCTTTTATGATGTTCAACAGTAAAAATTACATTACTATTTTTACTGTATTTAAAATAGTAAATATTTAGTATCTTACAGATATTTGTTGTGATTTTCAGTTTTTGAACATTACAGTATTCCAGTTTTCTGTGTATTTTCCCTAGTGCTCTGCTGCAAAATTTTCAAACTTTTTTTCAGATTTTATTTTATTTTTCTGTTTTTTTTTGTTTTTTTTAACAACGTTCTATTTGATCTACACAGAGAAAATAAAACTCGTGATGTCAGACCTCCAACTGTACATCAGAGTGATATAAAGTCCTGTATGTGAGAATCATCAAAGAACTCGGCTCCTCATGGGAACAATAAGGAATAAATTGTGCTTTACATATGTGGGTGACTCGTTTCCTGTGTTTTTTCCAGAGCCTGAGCCTGACTTTGACTGGGCTTTGATAAAACTGACGAACAGGTTTCCAGACTGCAGCAAAGACTTCCTCGAAGACATCCTCCAACAGTGCAACGGCAACTACGAGGAGGCCTTAACGCTTCTCATCTGCTCACTCAGTTGAATTCTATGCAGCTTCAATGTAGGAACACTTCCCTTGATGTTGTGTTTGATACTTTACGAGATGATTCAAATGAAAACATACAGTTAGATCTGGAAATATTTGAAGGGTGACACATTTTGCATTTTTGTGGCTCTGAGCACCACCACAATAGACGCAAGGGCAGACTTTAATGGAATGGGTTGAACAAAGTATCGCTCACATGAAACATTTAGGACAGTTTTCACCAGAATCTCCTATTTTCAGGGGCTTAAATGGATCTGGGTAATAAATAAAATGCTCATTCTTAATAGTTTGTTGAAAATCCTTTGCAGGCAATGACTGTCTGAAGTCTGGAACGTGACCAAAGATTGGGTTTCCCCTTTGTGAAGCTTTGCCAATACTTTACTGTGGCTGTTTTCAGTTGCCTTTAGTTTCGTCTTAAAGAAACAAAATGCATGTATGTATGGAGTTGGGATCAGCTAATTAACTCACTCACTGCAGAAGTATTCCACTTCTTTACCCTCAAAAACTCCTGGGTTGGTCTCGCAGTATGTTTCTCGGTCATCTGTACTATAAAGTCTCGCCTTTCCATTTTTTCTTGACTAACCGCCATCCAAACATTAGCCACAGCGAGGCGACTTCACTAGTCCGAGGTTAAAGCTAAAATATCCAAAAATATGTCAAACCTTCAGTCTTGGCAGTGCAGCTGTGGGCACAGTTCTGCATGTCATAATGCCACAACATCCTCAATTCATGACAAACTGGCCTGGATTTTACCACCACAATGATGATGTGTTTCTGTTCTGACATACATATAGGGATGTACTGAATCTGGGCAGACACTATACACTATATACTTTTACACTTCGCGATTCATCTTGCTAATTCTGTCTTCTGTCATCCATTAACACTCACGATCCTTTGCCACTAGAAGCCAAGCATGTCCATCAAATCACACTGCCTACGCTGTGTTTTCCCGCCAAATTGTTTGTCTTCCCGCCATTCTGGTGCAAGTTGCTCTTAGGTTCACCTGTCCAAAGAATCTTGTTCTAGAACTGGTCTGGCCTTGTGAGATGTTTTTAGGTAAAGTCTAGTCTGTTTTGGTTTCTATTTAAGGCTTTTAATTGGTTTGTGCCTTGAAGTGAATCCTCTGTGTTTGCTCTCATCAAGTTTTCTCCGTGATAGGTTTGGATAAAAATATGTTTTCCTGGAGAACTTTTTTCCAATGTTTGCTTGGTTTGATGTTTGAATAAGTTAGGTTATTCTCCGTTAATAATAATAATAATACTGTAGGGTTCTAATGTTATCCTAGTCAGATAAAGTTGTACTTTATGTCATCTTTGGTAGAGTTTTAAACCGTAATATTGATAATAATCAGGTAGATTCACACCATAAACCACACTGGAGGGTCTTAATCTCAATATCTGATCTTGTTGGGTTAATTCATGAAGCCAGTTTTATGTGTAATGTTCCTCCTAGTGAGCTTTAATTCCTCTAGTTGGGGTGCGAAAACCTACAAATTAAAGTTGAGCATCTGCACTTTAAGCCCATATTTGTTATACATCAGTAACTACAAACATATTTTTACAAACAGCTAAAATGGCAAGCATTGTGTCAATGTCCAAATATGTAAGGACCCAACTATACAATGGAGGTGGATGAGTGTAAATGTTTAATAACTGACACATTCCTGTACAATATTTATGCCTTGAGATTGTGCTATGAAAATGTGAAAATTAGGAATGTTAATGATAAGTTGATTAATTGCTGTTAATAATATAACCGATGTATAAAATATTAACATATTAGGCACAAGAAAGACCCAAAGAGTTGGACACTAAGACACTAAGCAGAGAGCATTGTGGGTGTTTAGCTAGTAAAGGGGCACCATGATGCAGACTTCTTTGGTAGTTAATACCTTCGGACTAGCGCTAATGTGTCAACACGACTAAAGAAGTCTTCCTATAATTGAGTAACTCGTGCAACAAGGTCAAATTTTGCAGGATATGTCACATTTTTGTGGTAAAAAAAGGCTTAATGGATGGAATGTGCATAATGTACATCATTTGTTTTAATGACAAATTGATTATTAATTAATAATGCTGTAAATACCCTCAAATTAAGGCGGAGCATCTGCAGCATATTAAAGCCCATACTTGTTATATATATATATAATGTATGTAGCTGTGAATATATTCTATTAGAAGTTAAAATAACAAAGATTGTGTCATTGTTCAAATATACGTGGACTTGACTGTATAAGTAGATGAAAAAGCTGGAAGAAGTCAGTTCTACGTTGTTGGTGGTCGAGTGTAAACAACAGCAATGCCAACAGATACCTACAGAGTAGAAGGGGCTTTGTGTGATCTGTTTTCGATTACGCTATTAATCATCGACTGTTTGGTGTCTTGTATCTGTCTGCATGCACTGGTGAGTCATGGCGGGTTTCTGGCCTGACACGGAGCTGAATTGATGTTCGTTTTCACCAGTTTGGTTGAAGGTCATCGCCGTGACTCATAATCTTTAGATCATATTTGGTTCTCTTAATTAAAACAGTGTGTGCAGATGGGGGAAAAAAGAGAAAAGCTCTTTCCAAATACACAACGCTTTTTGTTTGTTTTACAATCAAAGTCGTGTGTGATGTATCTACAACAGGATGACAAAAGATGTAAATCCACTCAGGACTCTCTTCAGGAAGGAATCTGGTGGTTGGTTTCAGTGCAAAGTCATGATGACTAAAGAGGGTAACAACAAGAAAAGCCTTCTTGTTGTCTTCATTCACCACAGATTAGGTACAGTAGCTACGTCAGTCTGGGTTTCAGGTGTTCAGTGGGCTCATACCCAAAGAACAACGAACAAATAGCCCAACACGAACATCTGAAAATCCCTTTCTACTCTGGCGTCAAGTGAAGTATTTTAAGATTTCCTTTCTTCCTTCTAGAGATCAAATCAACACGTTGTCCTCTTGTGACAATAACGCTAGAACGATATTTTTACTATTTTAATTTCCTGGAAATGTCTTTACTGAGTGCCAGGAAAACAAATTCCTTTCTTTAAACCAAAGTAAACAGTAATTCAATTCAGACTTGTGATCTGACCTAAAGACTCTCAAGGTTACTGATGTGAAAGATTCTTCCAAGTAAACCTATTGGGAAAAGATTAGAAAAATACCAATACACATAATTACCAAGGTCTTTACTTCCTCAATGGCCTAAAATGAAACTAATAATGAAGTATGAGTCATGTAAATTTCAAACAACAGCCAATGTGCCAAAGCACTGTCCAGTATAAAAGAACCTAATTGGTGTTATGAATAAACCTAAAAAGTTTTGTTTTTTATGGTGTAATTGTAAACATGAACAGGTTAACAGAATATTGGGACATTTTGGAACAAATATTGGATTTTGTTGAGCATTGTGTGGAACAAAACTTGCTGGCGACTATTTTATTTAGCGTAGGAAAAGCCTGGAAATGAAGGGGAAAACACAGAATTTGCCATTCTTAACTTTTTGATGTGCAACATGGGTCGAAAATGACCCAAATCCAATGGAAAATGGATATCTCCTGACTGACACTGCGCATCAAAGGGTGAAGGGTTTAGTTCAGGCAACTGGACTTATTCTTGTGATCTTGAAGACGTTTCGCCTCTGACTTCTTCAGTTCTAAAAACTAGTTTGGAGAGTCCCAGCTATTTAACCATTAGAGGTGAAGTTGGGGCTAAGGCTGATGGTATCTACTGAAAGACTAAAGACATCTTTCAACAACAGGTGTTGACTCCCAATGAGATATTAATACGCTAATAAAGGCGGGGGGGGGGGGGGGGGGGGGGCCTTTGAGAGTCGTTGATTTAATGGCCCACTGAGTAGCCTCCTACCCATGACTGAGAGATGGTGTCTGAGGGCTCCCGCTCTGTTCAGAGTGGGTCACTCAAGACGAACATAAATGGCCTCTTTCACTCCTTTCTCAAACCATCTGTCCTCTCTGTCTAGAATATGTACATCTGAGTCCTGGAAGGAGTGGCCTTTCTCCTGTAAATGTAAATGGACAGCTGAATCTTGTCCTGAGGTGCTGGTTCTTCTTTAGTCTTTCAGTAGATACCATCAGCCTTAGCCCCACCTTCACCTCTAGTGGTTAAATACCTGGGACTCTCCAAACTAGTTTTTAGAGCTGAAGAAGCCGCTTGGATGAGAGGCGAAATGTCTTCAAGATCACAAGAATAAGTCCAGTTGCCTGAACTAAACCTTTCACCTTAAGATGACCTGGATGACTGAGAACCTTCACAGACATGCACATCAAAGGGTTAAAGTAGGGCTACACTTGAATATTCAAGGATTCAGATCAATTTTTGCAGGTATTAAGTTCTCAATTTTGTGTTTCAGATATTTGTTGTCTGTGACTTCTCAATAAACACATCTTGGAAAAAAATATATTTTGCCAGTAAATTCTTGTGCTGTATTTGCATTTATACTTTGTTATTATACATTACCTGCAGTGCCTGGTTGCTTCACCTCGGGGAACATTTTACTGCAGTGTGTTTTTGTTACTGTAACAACCCAATTTAGGTGGTCACTAAGAATACATGCAATTCAAGATTGGCAATCAGAGAGCTTTGAGGGTGTTTAGCTAGCAACGGGCAACTTGACAAAGACTTCTGTGGCAGTTAATGACTTCCGACCAGAGCTCATACACTACTCAAAAGTTTGAGGCCACTTAGAAATGTCCTTATTTTTGAAAGAAAAGCATTTTTTTCAATGAAGCTAACATTAAATTAATCAGAAATACAGAATAGACATTTAATGTGATAAATGACTATTCTAGCTGATTTTTATTGGAATGTCTACATAGGGGTATCGAGGAACATTTCCAGCAACGATCACTCCTGTGTTCTAATGCTACATTGTGTTAGCTAATGGTGTTGAAAAGCTAATTGATGATTAGAAAACCCTTGTACAATTTTCTTTGCACGTGCATAAAAGTGTGAGTTTTCATGGAAAACATGAAATTGCCTGGGTGACCTCAAACTTTTGAACGGTAGCGTATATCCAAGACAAGTATGGAAACCTTTCCACAACTACTGCAAACTGATCGATTTTGCAACATGTCAAATGTTCTTGGCCAAAACCTTATTCATCACCGATAGAATAGTGTTTAATGTACATGATTGTTTTTACTATTACTGATTACTGATTAGGGCTGTACAGTGATGTAGTGGTTAGCACTTTCACCTTGCAGCAAGAAGATCCCCGGTTCAAATCCCGGCCTGGGTCTGGGATCTTTCTGCATGGAGTTTGCATGTTCTCCCTGTGCATGCGTGGGTTTTCTCTGGTTACTCCAGCTTCCTCCCACAGTCCAAAAATATGCTCAGGTTTATTGATAACTCCAAATTGCCCGTAGGTGTGAATGCAAGTGTGATTGTTTGTCTGTATATGTAGCCCTGTGACAGACTGGCGACCTGTCCAGGGTGTCCCCTGCCTTCGCCCGAGTCAGCTGGGATAGACTCCAGCACCCACCGCGACCCTAGTGAGGATAAAGCGGTGTATAGAGAATGGATGGATGGATGATTACTGATTGAACGCGCTGCCGAAAATCAGTTAGCTAATGCTAGCTAGTTTACCAAACGTTAACAACATATCAGGAAGGTGGCTTCAAACATCCATCTATACACCACTTTATCATCACTAGGGTCACGGGGTGCTGGAGCCTATCCCAGCTGACTCAGGCGAAGGCAGGGGACACCCTGGACAGGTCGCCAGTCTGTATATACAGATGAACAATCACACACACACCTATGGGCAATTTAGAGCAGGGAGAACATGCAGAAAGATCCCAGGCCCACCCCGGGATTCGAACCGGGGATCTCCTTACTGCAAGGCAAAAGTGCTAACCAGTACTCCACTGTGCAGCCCTGGCTTCCAACAGTTGATCTTTAATGCTTTAGTTATTGTTCTGTTATCAACACATTAAATCTGAGCCACAGCAAACTCTTGCAAGGCACAAACAATCATTTTCGCGTAACTGGCTTTCGCCAAAAAGTTTTTACTTTGCTGTAGAAAATACTCTATTTCGAGTCAAAATCTTGCATGAATAAATCCTACTTAAGTAAATGTACAGAAGCATTAGAAGCTAAATGTTAGATTATTAACAGTGAGGCATCAGAGTGTCAGTAGAATTTTAGTGTTGTAGCTGCTGCAGCTACTTATATCTAGGTTTATATACAGGAACAGCAGATAAATCTGACGGCTCCAAACACGATCAACAGGAGAGGAAAGTTCAATTCCACAAATCTGTTTTCAGTTTTTCTCTAGTCTTTAAATTTCATTGAGATATTGGACCTTTTTGTTGAAACAAAACCATGTGAAAAAGGGAAAAATCACTATTTGGTGGAGCTTCATCTGAAATGCAAGCCTAACTGCCTTTTGGAAGAAAAGGCTAGAGACCGCCAATTTAATCTTTAACTATGTGTGGTATTCTAAAAGCTTGTTATATTATCCACTGGCTCAGATCTTCATGTGGAAAGTAACTACAGCATAGTGGAGTACAAAAGTACAGTTTTCCCCTCGGAGATGTCGTAGCGTACCTCAAACACAACACTCAAGTACATTTAATCAGTTACTTTACGCCATTTTAAGCCCAAACATGACAATTTCGACTTCAATTGGGTCGAAATGAAACTTTTGATTACGTTGGAATGAGGGTTTATGTTGGGTGGGGACAGATGAGGTCAGGCAGTTACACTAAATGTGTGTGTTTTGCAAAAATCCAGGGCGCCTTTTTTCAAGCGTATCACTATCCGGTAAACAGGAAAAACCTCGGCGATGAACCGGCAAGAGGTGGGGACCCACTGCTGCACTGTCGCCTAATCAATACTTTGCTGCCGAGCCCGTCTGATGAGACTCTGGTGTGGGAAGGTATCGGGTGATGTCTCCTCGGGCTCCATGGATCTCTTACAGGACGGTTCAATCAGCTCAAATGGAAACAAGGCCCGTTCCAAGAAAGAAGTCTAGCGAGTTATCTGGATAAAAAAGCTAAAATCCCCTCAGATTTGTTACATGGATGCATGTAGATGAGTGTTTCGCTTTGGAAAAGGTCCTGAACTTGGCTGTGCTCGCTGTGCAAGTCATGATATCATGTGTAGTATTTTGCGAGGGGAGACACTGGGTATTCTTTGTGTCTGCTGCGATGAATTAATGTCTGTTTGAGAAGGTCCCGATGAAAAATACGACGGCATTAGTCATTTGTTCAGACAGCTATGTCTCCATTCAGTGCCAGAGCGGAAGGTAGCGTGACTTTTATGTTAGGGAGGAGGCTGGGATGGATGGAAGAGCCTGACTTCAGCTCCAGAGACACGTCAGGTTGCTTCACACTTCTGAGAAACTTCAGGGGGAAGCACCAAAACACACCAGAAAAGAAAAAGTTAATTAAAAGAGAAAATTTTACTCAGATGTTCTGTCGTCCAGTTGATATAAAGCAAATGTTTCTTGTGTTTACTGGAGTTGGCCTTTAGCTGATGAAACAAAGATAGCTGTGGTTAGCTGAGATTAATGTACCAGTCATACAGAAAACACCTGTTTCAGGGTGTTATTTAGCCGCTTTATCCCCCGTAATATATTCTGGAGCCCACACCAAACGGCACACAGATCAAAATGAATGAACAGCATATGAGGGAAACCATCTACAAATATTCTTCTCAGTAGTTGGAGACCAAAACCAGAGCAGAATTTGTGCAACTGACAGATGAAGGTAACACAGAACCAAACCAGTGAAAGAACATGGTAAAGTTGTGGGTTGAAATGAATAAAAAGTCACCAAAACACTATGAAAAGGTGAAGGGTAGTACAGAAGTATGTGCTCCATCTTTAATATTGCACAGCCCTTTGGATTATTCAGTTTGGTGCAATTATAGTCAGATTATTTTTCGTTCAAACAATCAAAGTATGCAACCAGTAATGTAAAATGTATCTTCTAAAGACTAAAGACATAGGATGTAAGATGATATTGGTGTCTTCTCCATGCTGTGCTGTTTAGGATAGTTGTAGTGGTATATTTGCATCAGTTGGTGTTGGTATCAGTTGTTCTTTTCATTCATTGTTCTATGATGAAATTCAGTTTTTTTTTTTTGCATTACACGTCTTTTACAGTTTAACTCCATTTTTCTCTTTATTGTAATATTTTCTCTTTTTTACGATTGTAAGTCAAAATACTGCGTACATTTTGTTTTTAAAACCTTCATTATTGTGGTTTTTAATATCTAAGCGGCAACTATTAAGCAGCACAGTAGTCGGTGCCCGTTACTAGCAAGCCCTACAAAGATCTATACTTGTCAACTTGAACATCCTTTAGCTGGAGGTCATTAAGCGTCACATATGTCTTTGTCATGGCGCCCCTTTAAAGCTACACTCTCACACTGCAATCCAGTTGATGCCTCCATGGGTCGCTACAGTGTAAAACAGCAAAAGGCTGCACCTGGTGAAACAAGCAGATACTGCAGCTGATCTACAACACATTTTCTAACATGAATGTCCTGCTTGTTTAATTCCAGTTTCCACAATTCTTAAATATATTCGGGAGCTACCATAATTTTCTTTTGAAATGAATGGCATCTGTGACCTCTTATGTGGCAGGAGAGTTGGCCAGTTTGAAAGAGTAACGAAGTCTGGAGTACAGTTTTCATCTAGAAGACCAGAGTGCATCCTGTGAATCAAGTTTGGTTTTCTTTTGTTTACTTTCGGCTTTCACTCGCTTTCTAGTTCGGCTTAGGCACCAAACTAAATGATTATATTTAGGTAAATATCATGCTTTATTGGCTTTTAAAAGTTGAAAATTTAGTTAATGTTAGGTGCAAAAAATTTTTTTAGTGAGAAAAAAACATCACGGTTTGTGTTAAAATACAACCTTTTCACTCCATGCACTACACGCTTCTTCTCCATTTTCTGGGTCCTTTCGGGGCCCCATCTAACATATGATTGGTTGGCTGAAAAGAAGAGACAATGAAGCAGTAAAATAAAGGCAAAGAAACATACTGAAACCAGAAATGAATTTGTTTTCTTCATAAAGTAGTCAACATGCACTATTTCATCAGTGAATGTTTTCTTTCATTGCCTAAATTCTTACAGATTAAGCATTACCACCCCTTGTTCACAGCTTCTCTCTGCTGTCCCTTAGTTGTACTTGTCTGAACAAATCATTGTAAATGTCTTGAGGAAGGATTAGTCCTTCGTGTCTGATCAGCATCTATCTGTCAGGTGGTTTCCTTAACAGCGACTCTGCTCAGCTTCACCCTTGTAGTTTTAGTCAAACCTCAACCACAGCTGTGGCAGCTTCTAAAAGGCTCATATGAGTCATTCTGGCCCTGACAAGTGACCTACTTTGGCCTGTAGGCGCTGCATGTTTCTTGTCCTGCATGTGAACAATAGTTTTTACACAAAGACTCAACGGAGGATCAGGAGGAGCTTTGCTTGGTCCAACAGGAGAGAGAAAGAAGGAGGCAGGTGCAGGAGGAAACCGACTCTTTCCCAGAGCTTCAAAGCTGGAGGTTTTTGCTTGCACAACATCCAAACTGCTCAAAACAAACACATGTTTGACACACATGTAGAGCGCCGACACACGTGGAGGTAAACACACAAAAACACCCACAGCAGTCCCAGCGGAGTAAAGGATACTGATCCTTTCCTGTCTGCTGGCCGGTGCTGGTACACTGTTATTGTTGAACTCAGATGAGTCAGTGCACAGGATGAACTGCCTTTTCACTCTCATGCTAATACTCAGCTCTTCCGTTTCCGTCCGTTGGTGTGTCTGCGTGTGATAAATGGACTCCAGTGAGATCAAAACAAAGTGGAATTTATTTGAATAAACTCAAAGGCTTTAACTTGCATTTATTACCTACATGCATCTCTGTCAGGCCTCACAGCTGTGAAAACCATCACAGCTGAGCTCCTCACTGTGGAGCTGAGAGTGAAAGCAAACATTTTAGTCTGTTTAAGGAATTAGCTTCAGGTTTGATGCACTCTAAAGAAATTAAGTTTTTGAGTGTAATTTTTTTATAACAATTTACCAATGATTTACAGATCATCCGTGTTTTGTTCAATTGCAGATAACAATTAAATCATATAAAAATATTAATTTTCATCCATCTATCCTCTATACACCACTTAATCCTCATTAGGCTAGAGTCTATCCCAGATGGCTTAATGTGAAGGCAGGGGACACCCTGGACAGGTCACAAGCAGGGGTGGCTGGTCAATAGTGGGCGCTAGGGCGCCACCCCCTCTGTCTCACATCATGTAGAGTCACAGCCCTTCCTTTAATAAAGCGTTTTTGAAATTACATTTACATGTATATCCTATGTTTTTAACAAGCAAAATGGATAATAGAGACTGTAGAGAGTTACTAAAATGTATAATTTGTAATAAAAGTCAGATTAGAAATGTCCGACATTGTCTGGGGCGCACTCATCTTCCCCCATTGACTCTTGTTATAACTTTGACATTCGCAGTTCATTCCTCTTCAATACTAGCCTAGCCATGCTACACCCATGTTTCTGATGGCACAAGGGTCTAGGGAAGCTCGACAGGGAGGGAGGCGGGCTAAAAGGTTGTCTATCAAATCCCTCTGCAGCAACTGGGTAGGTATACAACCAATCAACGCAACGAATAGGCTGACGTAGTTCCGAGAGCACCGGTGGATTGTGGCTAAGTCCCATTAGCTTCCCAACCAGCGGAGCCCCGAAGCCAACTGGTATATTAAGGATTTGCCATATCCCGTCGGCATAAGTCCAAATACGTCTTTCTTCTCAATGAAACACTTCAGTGCCGTCCTTTGTTTATCTTTCAAGTTGAATTTTAGCTTCAAATCTTTAAGGGCTGTGGCCAAAGCCGAGCGGAAAGATAACTGTTTATTGTGCGCTGGTTGTTTCTGTCAGAATCGTCACGCCTCTGTCGTCACTTCGTTACGCCCGCCTTCTGACTCTACACTTCATGGTGATTCGTCCGGCCAGTTTTAGGAGGATCCAGCCTCAAGCCTTATAGAGGGTAACTAGACCCACCCTGGCAGAGAATTAAATTTGTTGCCGCGGGTTGTCTAGCGCGGCTAGGCTACTTCAATACAAGAGATAGGAGACAGCGGGGCGCAGGCTGACCATGCCCTGCAGGTCAGCCTGCGCTGAACTGTCGCTCATCTTCAGCAACACAGAGTTCAGTAGTTGCAATGGTGTTGTGACTCTGTACCAGCTCTTCGTGAGCAACAATCTTCAGGACACCTTCTCAGAAACTGTGTCTCTCCTGAAGATTCTCATCACGACTCCAATGACGACAGCTGAATCTGAGAGGTGCTCAGGGGTGGATTGAATGTTTTCATTCGGTCGTTTGACCAAAGGGCTGGTCCACAGGTGGGCCGGTGCACTGGTATTTATTAAATAATTTTGTTTATTGGGCACCTGATGCCCGTATAGCTCATTGGGTTAAGCAGGTGACCCATATACAGGGGCCGGTCTCTGATGCAGCGGCCTGGGTTTCATTCCGGTCCGTGGCCCTTTGCTGCATGTCTTCCCCCTACTTTTCCCCCCATTTCCTGTCACTCTTCACTGCGACTACCACAATAAAAAGGCAAAAAAATAAAATTTGTTTTTTTATCCATATGTGGCCGAATTGGATGAGCGTCCAACAATTCATCAGCCCTGTACAGGCACGCAGGCACGCAGGTCCACATGCGTCATACACACGCACGCTCAGCCCCGTATGGGCTCTGGAGGTGCTTCTCAATACTAAAAAGAATCAAGACCTTCCTCAGGAACACGATGTTGCAGGATCGTCTTAATGCACTGGTCATGCTCTCTGTGGAAAAGAAACTTGTCAGGGAGACCCCAGATTTTAACCATAGAGTCATTGAGAAATTTGCATGTCTCAAAGACAGAAGAGCAGAACTTGCATACAAAAAATAACACAGATGTAGAGGTGCTGGCTTTAATCTCTAAAATGTGAGGATTTACTTTTTTGTCATTTAATAATGTAGATAGAAATGTTAGTTGACACAAGTGGCACTTTAGACTGAAAGCCTGTTGATTTTCATATGTTCTGAAATCTGAGGAATTACTGTTTTTCTTTATTTTCATTGTAAATATTTAATGTTAGTTGAAAGAAGCACTTTGGGCTCAAAGCCTAAGATAAGATAAGATAGGTTTTATTTGACACATGCACAGTTATACATAGTATAATGCCTAATGGTTTCACTATTTTTTTATTGCTTTGGTCTTAAATCTGCAGATTTGCTGTTTTCTCATTGTCATGTAAGGTTGTTAATGTAAACGTTAGCTCACAGAAGCACTGTCTGCTTTAAGCCTTATAGTTAAGTTTTTTTTAACAAAATGTCCAATGTTTGTTGGTTTCACAGGTATGGATTTGTTTTTGTTTATTTGAGTATGTAAATATAAATATGTTGTTCCAAAGATTTTGCTGGACAGAAGAAGCACTTGGCACTCTTTGAAGCTGGAAAAATGAATTGTTTCTTTTTTTTTTACTTTTGAAGTAAAAAATAGATTTGCATATTTATACATTCTTAATTTGTTTAATTATAGAAAATGAGGTTTTAAGGGTTTGTGTGTACCAATTACACCTTATCTGGAGCAAATCATATCAAACACTGGGGAGATAAATTCAAATTCACTAGCTGGTAACATTAACGTGCATTTAATTGTCTATTTGACTCAGCAGTAGTGCTTAGGTGTACCCTCGTAGCGGTGCACAGTAATAGCACATCAAATAGCTGTGAACATAATTTACATCAATTCTTGTATTCCGGTGTTGCCGACTCTGCTATTTGGTTTCGTAAATGAAGTGCGCCCCCCCCAAGAGAAAAATTCACCAGCCGCCACTGGTCACAAGTCTGTCTCAGGGCTACACGTAGAGACAAACAATCACACTCACATTACACCTATGGACAACTTAGAATTATCAGTTAACCTCAGCATGTTTTTGGACTATGGGAGGAAGCTGGAGTACCCCGAGAAATCCCACGCATGCAGACAGAGAACATGCAAACTCTATTCAGAAAGATCCCAGGCCCAGGCCAGGACGCCAACCAGGGATCTTCTAGCAGCAAGGTGCTGGTGCTAACCTCCGAGCCCTAATAATGCAGCCCTAACTGGCATACAAGTAACTCTGAAATCTGTATTTTTACAAATTGCAATTCATTCTTTTTCAGTGTTTGGCCTATAAAGTATTTAAGTATTTAAATCAACAACAAACAGCATTATTTTATCAATATTTGCCATTTTTTAAAAGAATAATTATGCATATTAAGGATTGAAAAACTCTTCCTGTTTCGTTAAATTACAGAAAAAATCTTGCAAAAAAAATCACAAGAACAAAAGTGTTAATTTACACACGTGGACAAAATTGTTGGTACCCCTCAGTTAAAGAAGGAAAAACCCACAATTCTCACTGAAATCACTTGAAACTCACAAAAGTAACAATAAATAAAAATTTATTGAAAATTAAAGAATCAAAATCAGCCATCACTTTTGAATTGTTGATTAACATAATTATTTAAAAAAACAAACTAATGAAATAGGGCTGGACAAAAATGATGGTACCCATAACTTAATATTTTGTTGCACAACCTTTTGAGGCAATCACTGCAATTAAACGATTTCTGTATTTGTCAATGAGCGTTCTGCAGCTGTCAACAGGTATTTTGGCCCACTCCTCATGAGCAAACAGCTCCAGTGGTCTCAGGTTTGATGGGTGTCTTCTCCAAATGGCATGTTTCAGCTCCTTCCACATATGTTGAATGGGATTCAGATCTGGGCTCATAGAAGGCCACTTTAGAATAGTCCAACGCTTTTCTCTCAGCCATTCTTGGGTGTTTTTGGCTGTGTGTTTTGGATCGTTGTCCTGTTGGAAGACCCATGACCTGCGACTGAGACCAAGCTTTCTGACACTAGGCAGCACATTTCTCTCCAGAATGCCTTGATAGTCTTCAGATTTCATCGTACCTTGCACACTTTCAAGACACCCTGTGCCAGATGCAGCAAAGCAGCCCTAAAACATTACTGAGCCTGCTCCATGTTTCACCGTAGGGACAGTGTTCTTTTCTTCGTATGCTTGGTTTTTGAGTCTATGAACATAGAGTTGATGTGCCTTACCAAAAAGCTCCAGTTTGGTCTCATCTGTCCAAAGGACATTCTCCCAGAAGCTTTGTGGCTTGTCAACATGCATTTTTGCAAATTCCAGTCTGGCTTTTTTATGAGTTTTTTTCAGCAGTGGTGTCCTCCTTGGTCGTCTCCCATGAAGTCCACTTTGGCTCAAACAATGACGAATGGTGCCATCTGACACTGATGTACCTTGGCCTTGGAGTTCACCTTTAATTTCTTTGGAGGTTGCTCTGGGCTCTTTGGATACAATTCGAACGATCCGTCTCTTCAATTTGTCATCAATTTTCCTCTTGCGGCCACGTCCAGGGAGGTTGGCTACTGTCCCGTGGGTCTTGAACTTCTGAATAATATGAGCCACTGTTGTCACAGGAACTTCAAGCTGTTTAGAGATGGTCTTATAGCCTTTACCTTTAAGATGTTTGTCTATAATTTTTTTTCGGATGTCCTGGGACAATTCTCTCCTTCGCTTTCTGTTGTCCATGTTCAGTGTGGTACACACCTTTTCACCAAACAGCAGGGTGACTACTTGTCTCCCTTTAAATAGGCAGACTGACTGATTATGAGTTTGGAAACACCTGTGATGTCAATTAAATGACACACCTGAGTTAATCATGTCACTCTGGTCAAATAGTTTTCAATCTTTTATAGAGGTACCATCATTTTTGTCCAGGCCTGTTTCATTAGTTTGTTTTTTTAAATAATTATGTTAATCAACAATTCAAAAGTAATGGCCGTTTTTGATTCTTTAATTTTCAATAAATTTTTATTTATTGTTACTTTTGTGAGTTTCAAGTGATTTCAGTGAGAATTGTGGGTTTTTCCTTCTTTAACTGAGGGGTACCAACAATTTTGTCCACGTGTGTATGTGTTAACTGTAAAATAAAAACAGGTAAAAACTTCCAAAATAACATCCTTAACCAAGACCAGTATTTTTACACACGGTGATTCATGATTTTGCTTTTTTTTTTTTAAATGAAAGATATTTCTTGAAAATGTACAATTTCTAAACTGTTATGTTACAGATTTCCTATTTTGTTAAATTATAGATAATATCTAGTAAGATCACAGAAAAAAGTACTTTAGTTTATGTAAAATTAGCAGCAGCTGTTCTTACAAACGGTGATTCACTTTTCAACGGCACCTGAACCAAAAATGGCATGTTTTTACTCTGTTTGAATCATAAAAAATACAAAGATTAAAAAATGATTTTTTTCAAAATAACATGATGTTTTATTTTTTTAAAGAAATGTTATATTGAAGATTATCCTTGTTTTGTTGAATTACAGATAAATCTGAGTAAAATCACAGAAAAAGTATTAATTTACAAGTTGACAGTTATTTTCATGTAAAGACAAAACTGTACACAACATCCCGATAAAAAATCTGTACTGGACTATGAAATGACATTTTTTTTAGGTATTTAAAATTACTTTAAATTTTTTTTCCTGTTATTGTAAAGATCTTGAAAAGTGGTTTTAAAAATGGACTTTTAATTCTACAGATTGTTCTTTTATTTTGCAGATAATAGAAAAAAAAACTATTTACATGTTGACAAGAGAAAAAAATGCCAAAATTGTACATAGTGTCCCTGTCAAAAATCTGTATTTTTACAAATGGTAACTTGTTATTGTTTGCCAATGACATGGCACTATTGTTACGAAATTTAAACTAGAAAAAAGTTTTGTATTTATTTTTTTGTCTGTTGAAAAATGAAAGATTAAAAAATAGTAAATCATTTTTCAAAGTATTATTTTACAGACTATCATTTTTTCAGACACTGTCAAGTTTTTGTTAACAGGATTAGCTTTTAAAAGTGCATATTTGACTCTTACTGCAGCAGCACTTAAAGTTTTACTTCCCTCTACTTGTTCCCCCTTCAGGCTATTGTCACTCTGAAGTCTTGCGACCACCCAGCGGCTGTCTGAGGATGAACTGTCCCGCGAGGACGACCATTACCTCAGCACATGGCTCAGAATCACACATGCATGGATGCAGAGGCCTGCAAACATGTGTGAGGCTGAGAGTCGGGGGATTCCCAGAGGGTGGTTCACACTGAGAATGAGGTCACCTCGAGCTGGAGTGTTGCTCACACACACCCCAAAACTTCTGGGTGAAAAATACGCTGAAATATGTCCACTTCAGATACACCCCGACAGTCGCACTCAGCCCCGCAGCTCTGGAGAATATTAAATATCGGTTTGAGAAGCATAAAGTATCTTGATATGTCGGAAATCACCCCCATTTGTTTTTACAGCTCTGGAGATCGCTTATTTGAAAGGCTACGGCGCATCCAGTTACTGCATGAGCTCATGTGTGACCAGTGATGTTAAAGTCACACACTGACTGCCAGATAATCGCTGTGTGCAGGTCAGCGAAGGTGAATCAGCAGCAAAGTTCCAAAAGAAGATCAGATTTAAGATCCCATCAGTCACATCAGTATACAAGACCTGAATGTGGGCTTAAAAAGTGGAGTTATCACCTCCACAAATCAGTTTCTCCAAACAGAAAAACCTCTGAACCCTTTGTTTTACAGTCAACAGCTGATTTGTCACTGAAATGACTGAAGGGTATTTTATACAAAGTGCTGATAGAACTATTCTTAACTACTTACGCCTGATGTTAAGAATCTGAAGAACAAATTAAATAAACACAGCCTTATTAAAGATGATTTAATTTAACCTTCTGAACCCCTAAACCTGCCAGTGCATTTCAAAGGCGTGTTTTCTTTTAAAATCTCCAAAATTACATCATGTATCTGAGTAAGAAACTGGAAAAAGTGGGAAATATCACTGGATGTTCGACTTTTTGACAATGACTTTCCATTTTGTCTTGAAAACGAACCAAAACTAGGCTTGATATTGGGGTATTTCACCAAAATGAAGCACCAGATTGTGCAATAAAACTAAAAATTCCGTGTTTCTTATTGAACTTGTAAAGCTATGACTAAGCTGCAGCCAACAGCTATGTGACAAAAATTCTAAGATTTCTCAGCTGAACTGCAGGCAGTGTCTCCACAAGGCAGAGAGGAGATGATAGGGAAGACAGAGAGGAAAAATACAATGTACTGGATCAATAAAATAAAAGCAGCATGGCTCAAAAGCAGAAAATAGAGGAGCAAGTTGATAGAAGAGTAGAGACATAAAGGTCATGGAGGCTATACATGAGTAAATTGTTAAATATCAATGGAATATGGACAGAAAACGACCACAAAATGACATAAAACATCAAAAACAAAACAGAAAACTATCAAAACATCAATTTTTTGCATTTTTTCTTGTGGAACGAATAATCAAACAATTCAGATTTTTTTATGTTTTGGATTATTTCTGTCACTAACTGTGTCATTCTGCACAAAAGACATTTCTGAGTTGTATTTCCGTCTAGCTATGATTGTACTTTTTCCATGGATGTGCAAAAGTTTATACTGCAGTGAAAAATGAGCCCACGGTGAGGAAAAAATGTGACAGGAGCAAAGAAAAACCACCCAGAAACTGCTGCATGGAGTTCACAGGGTTAATGCAACATGTTTAAATGACAGACAGAAAGTTTCCATCTTGAGTAAGTTCTTCAAAGTACCAGAAAAGAGCCAGTAGTCTGCTAATATGTTGGTTTTGAATGGGTTCCTGTAGCGTAGCGATGTCCATCCGTGCAGATAATAGCAGGTTTTATAGGTCTTAGAGTCCAGTTCTTAAGATATCAGCCTCTTACACTTCCACCACAACACACAGAAGTGGAAAAACATGACATTTGAAAAACATCAGCAGCAACGGTTGTTCCCAGAAACAATGTCCTGGTTGCACTGGCTAATCCACAGACCTCACTGGACAGCTTCACTGCGACTATTTCTTTAGTAGAAAGTAGGTCCAACGAAAACTGTTCGGATTGAGGTCTGTGGATTATCCAGAGCGACCGAGGCATTCTTTCTACAAATAGATGTACCTCTTAAGTTTTTCAATTGTAATTTTTCAACACTTTGAACACCACAAACACAGAATTCCAGGCACCTCCATCATTGCGTCGGGGGTGGTGACAAGAAAACTCACAGGAGGATATTTCAACACTTCAGCACATAAAAACCAAAACTATCTGCATCGCTAGCTGCAAGCAAGTAAATATGTTTGTTTTTTTATGCGATTCATGCACTGACCATTTAAATTATTTAGGTTGCAGCTGACTGATTGCGGCCTACATACAAAGAATTTCCGCATCTAGCAGACAAGTCCTGCTCTGTGCCGTCTGGTTTTGACAGCACCCTGCATTGCCACTCTCAGACTTTACATATGGGGCGTAGCGGTCTGTACCGACTGTCATAAACATGTCCTGCAGTGAGAAATGGGAGGAATATTTCAGGAGAAACCTCAGACTGACCTGGGAACAGCATGCCAGTCCATGCAGCTCAATCGTGTAATCACTTGGAAATGGTTGAGAACACAAATAGACGTACACAGGAATGCCAGCATGCGATGTGCATACAGACGCTGCTGCCGTTGCCGTTGTGTGTTCCCTCCTTCTTTCCTCTGGTTCTCACACACATATACACAATATGCACTCGCAAACAATGTCAAACCACAACTGAGTCACTTTGTCCCTCAGAGGAAACTGGCTCCACAAGGAGGACAGCGAAGGCACTCCTCATCTGTGCGTGCATGTATGGCCTAGAACTCTAAATTTGTAGTAATATGCAAGAATGTAACACACTTTTAATTGATTTGCATTGACAAAAAGTTAAGCCAAGCACATGAAGAAGCCGCAAAACAAGCTGTTTCATGTGCCACTGTGATGTCAACCTATTGTCCTCACCTAAAATAATACTTGTGTTCTGGTCAGACGTCATTAAGTGCCACAGAAGACTTTGTCATGGTGCCCTTTTACTACCACAATGCAGTCTGCTTGGTTGGTGCAAGGATCCCAGCAATTTTAATTGATCAGTGACAGCAGAAAGTAAAGCCAATCTTGTAAAATCACTGGTTGGCTTAGCACATAAAATAATACTATGATACTTGTGTGCTGGTAGGATGTCATTAAGCATCACAGAAGACTTTGTCATGGTGCCCCTTTACTACTTAAAACCATATTATGTTCTCCACTCACCAACATTGAACTGGACACCTCCTCTTGACAATACAGTATTAAAGTACCGTTAATCTACAATTCTTAAAGGAGCATTAATCTAGGAAAATGGGATCGGTTGTTGGGAGGCATTAAATATTAAATGACTCCTACAGGGAGCAAAAAAACCCAAACTTCATCAGGACATCCATAGTACCATTTAGACATGTCAAAAGCCTGATCCTAACATTACAGCAATTTAAATTGATTAGCACTGGCAGAAACTTAAGCCAGGAATGTGCACAAAGATGCAAAAACATCTATTTTATATATCACTGCACTCCAAAATCACTATCTCAGCACTTAAAATAATGCCAGTGCATTGGCTGTACGTCATTAAGCATTACAGAGGTCTTTGTCATGGTGCCCCTTTACGTACTAGCAAAACCTACTCTGGTGACTACTGAATGAGAATACAACAATTTTAATTGATCAGTATGAGCAGAACATTAAGCCAGACCTTTGACTGAATCTGATTTATATGTCACTGTGATATAAAGCAATTGTCATAGCACCTAAAATAAGACTTGTATAACTCTTCTGTGCTGTTCGGTCATCATTAAGCATCACAGAAGATTTTGTCACAGTTCCTCTTTACTAACTAAACCTCCACAATGCGTTGTTTCCCAACCACAGCCAGTACCAACGCCTTCTCTTATCAATAAAGTCTTAAACTATGGCTTATCTAGAACACCTGAAGGCGGATTACGTAGAAAAATGGAATTAAGTACTGGCAGACATTAAACAGCTATTTCATATATCACTGCAATGGAAAATCATGCAGTTAAAATAATATTTGTATAACACTTCTATGCTAGTTGGTGGTCATTAAGTATCACAGAGGACTTTGTCATTGTACCCCTGTACCAACTATATCATATGTCACTGGTATGGTAATGGTAAAACCATTGCCCCAGCGCTTCAACTGATGTGGATGCACTGGCTGAAGGAAATTAAGTGTCACAGAAGACTTTGTCATGGTCCTCCTTATTAGCTGAAACCTCACTCTATTCTCTATTTGCCAACATGGAACTGCCCACCCCTGGGAAAGAAGTTTGGGAAAATCCCACAGGGCTACAAATGTGCTTGTGCACTATTAAGGATCAGGTAAGTCTTTGCCATGGTGCCCCTTTATTAGCTAAATCCTCACAATGCTCTCCATTTGCCAATATGGACCTGAACACCCTCACTGGTTGTACAGTGCAAAACTACAGCTGATCTACAACAACTGAATGTGTATTATCAGCAAAAACCGTTATAAGTAGATACTATATATTAAATGATAAATATTAATTAACTAGATCTGAACATCTCTGGCAGCATGTAGAAGTTACAGGGGGTTTTGATGTTTAGATTCCTGTTCCGTCATGGAGGCGTCTGATCATTTAAAATTCTTTCTGCAGCAGAGCACCAAGCCAAACATCCAGCCAGAGTCATAAAGCATCTCGAGCCACAAGAAGAAATACTGCAGCAGATGATACAGTGGAAACCGAGCCCTGATCTCATCATCATGTCTGGGATGTCAGTCTGGGATTACATATAGACACAGAAGACGGTGAAACAGAGAAAATCCACAACAGAAGCATGGCAGCTTCTCCAAGGTCCACGGAACAAGGTGAAACACCACTTTATTTTTTAGTACATTGTAAAAAAATGAAAGTTTATAACAACTGTATTTTGTTGAACAAATTTTTTATTTTGTTGTTAATGTTATTCTCCAGTTTTCTTCTATTTTGTTATATTACAAATAATAACCAAAAATATCACAAAAAAGAAGTATTACTTTACATGTACTCCATAAGGAATGAGGCCAAAACTTGTAATTCTTTATTTTAAAATGTTTGACAGTAAAAATAGACTGGTGTAAATTGCTTTTAAAAGAGAAAGAAATATTGTTATTTTACAGATTGTTGTCATCTGAAATAAAAAGCATGAATATTATGTATTTTAACCCTCCTGTCATTCTTCAGTTCAAATTGACCTGTTTTAAAGTTTTAAAAATGTGGGGAAAAATATATATTTTCACAGTGAAAACTTCCACATTTTCAAAAAAAAATTTAGGAAATTTTCAAACATTTTTTGGTGGAAAACAACAAACTGCAAAAAAAATGTTTAAGAACATTCAGAACAAAATCAACCAAAATTCAGTGAATTTTGCTATCAAATTTGAGGATTTTTTATTTTAAAAAAAATAAAACTTTTGAGGGAAACTTTTCTGGAATTTTCTTCCTGAAGATTTTGCTAATTTTTATAAATTTGGGGAAATTTCTTCTGAATTTTTGGACTTTTTTCAGACAAGTCAACAACATTTTTTGGTAAGCACAACACGAGGATTAAAATGATAAATAATGTTACACTGTTACTTTACAGATTTTCCGGGAAAAAAAGAGTTAATTGTAGGAAAAAAGGCCAAACTGTGGCATTAAAAGATGCATTTTGGTAATTGAGATTTGCCCTGTTTTGTGAAATTACAGATCATATCTAGTAAAATCACAGAAAATAAGTATTAATTTACATGTTGACTGTAAGAAAAACTGTAAATAATGCAATAAATGTTGTAGAAATCTGTATTTTTACAAATAGTAATTTATTCTTTTACAATGTTTGACCGTAAACTTACACAATGTTTTTTATGGTTTGGAAAATGGTACATTATTTACCAATTAATATAAAACTGGTTTCATAAATTTACTCTATAATGTTAAATTTGGTAAATCACAGGAAAAAAGTATTATTTTATATGTTGACTTCTAAAAAAAGTAAAACTGTAAATAATGTCCATATCAACTTGCAGTAGGTTTTACTAATAGTGTATTCTTCACTCATATTGTGACCATAAAACTGCAGTTCTACTGTATTTAAATCCATTAAAAATACAATTATTTTACTCATATTTGCTGTTATTTTTACCATTTTCTCCAGTGTTCGAATGTTCCATTATTCCATCATTTTTCTATTTTCATATTTTTTCCAGCCCACTTCCTGACAGACTTTCCCTTTTTTTTTTTACAGGTCACAGTTACACATCTATTCAGTGTAAATAATCATTTTTCTAAATAAATAAATCATCAGCATCTACACGAGTACTCTCACACGAGCCTGATAAGACACATGAAACCACATTAACAGTAAACATGAGGAGGTCATGTTTGGAGTTTGGAGCGATACGACGGATCCTGAAGCAAAAGTATGCAGAGTTTGTGGCTCCTCGTCCTCCACGGTTTCCTGTGTGGTCCATATTTTATGTCTCGCGTTACACAGGCCTCGTCTCATCCAGCATCCATTACACAGACGAAACCGGGGTCAGAGCGCAGATATTACCCTCGTAATGATGATTTATGGGCTAATTCATAATGCTGTGACATCTCAGAAAATGCAGAGCAGTAAGATAATATACACTCATCTGTTTTCGCTGAATCTTTTGGCGTTCAGATCCGTCCAAGTGCAGTTTCACGGCAACAAATCCATAGGAAATACAACATAACCCGAGGAAATAAAACGAGAACCTTTTGGCCTCGTTGCATTTATACCAAAGTTCCCACAAACGGTAGGCGGCTGTGCGTGGATCAAGAATAACAGAGGCGGTGACGGGGAGCTGCTCTGTCAACGGGTGTTTTTTAATCGCCGGTGCCCTGACCTCAGACTGATCTGTGCATCCATTCTCTTCTAATGAACATGAGTCACCCTGTTTATAATGGCAGACTCCAGGCTAATCTTTGGCATTAAGGCAGGTTTACAAGTTCAGCTCCTTAAAAGATGCACATACTGGGGGGGGGTTAAACCGAGGTTAAAGGCTGCCGGGTTCACGCTCGCACACATGCACGCCACGACAAAAGCCTCACACAAGGTCAACACGTTCTGCTGATACTGGAGAAACACGTGTTCTCGCAATTTACCCCTCATGCAAGAAAGCCAAAATAACATCTTTCCAGCTTAGCAACTGTCAACAGCGCGACCAAAGGCAATGTCATCATCGCATTGGTTCTAAGTTTCCTCCACCCACAGATTGGTTTGCCCGGTGCCTATTTTATTGCTTACACTCAGGCACAAACAAACACACACTAACACACATGCGGTGGGATGAAAATGACTTAAACCACTAATCATTTCAGGGCCACTGTGTCGATTCCCACTCTTTAGGCCGAGAGAAACATGGCAACAAAAAAAAAGACATAGAGAGAGTTGTTTGTTCTGTTTAACCAGGCTTCATATCCTTAGAGAGCCAAACATAGAAAACGGTGGTCGACTCTTCTTATGTTGTTTCAGTCATCAGCCTGTTGAGGAGGGTGTTAATGTGTGCTGTCCTATATGCTATTCTGAGTGGAGTTTTGGGAAAGGCCAAGCGAGACGACAACGTTTGCACAGCGACTATGGATGCAGACCTACAGTGCAGTGTGGCTGGTTAGCGCAGCGTACAGTATGTGGTCCAGTGGGAGTTGACTGGGAGTGTAATTAGAGGCTTGTTTCAAGTGGAACAGACCTTACAGTAACAAGGCTGTGACGGTGACAGATTGATGGCGTGTAATGGGAGGTTAGGACAACACTGGAGGTCCTCCTCATGAATGGATGAGCATTTTGCCTACTGTACTGTAGCGGGTAATGTACACGAGCTGTCCTCGAGTCTGGGAAAGAAGTTTGGGAAAATCCCACGGGGCTGCAAATGTGCACATGAAGCACACAGCTGGTTGTTGCACTGACACACTGCATATTTTTAGAGATAACAGTGCTCGCTGTTTGGTAGCTTGAATTATGCAATGCAGCTCGAATATACCGAAGAAAAATACAAACGCAGCATGGGATATTTGATTAAATTCTATCCATTCTTCTCGAACATAGGGGCGTAGGTATTTGTTCTTCCAGCACACAGAGTAGACGTCATGAAACAACAGAGTTCGCGTTGCTGTCGATGCTGCTTGTGAATTGTTGTCCCACTTTTTTTTGAAGGTCCTGGTGAAGTTGTCAGACATTTTGGGGTGAAAGAAATCACATTGTCGCACATCTAGAGTGTCCCACAGATGGCATGGCATGTCTGATAGTTTGACTGATTAAAAATAAATTAGCCAAGAAGGTAGAAGATAAAGGATGTGCATGTCAAAAAATGTATTGTAGTATCGCTGTAGTAACCAGTTGCACCAGGTGGAACCTTTTTTTATTTCATGAGACAAAAGACAACTGTCCGTTTCAACACAGTAATAACGCACAAAGGTAGTTGCTAGCTCACAACAGGGCACCATGACAGAGTCTTCTGTGGTGGCTAATGACCGCTGGCGAGGTTCTAAAGGGATGGTGTTACTGTAGCCAAAGAGCTAATGTGTCTGTGGTTATAAACAGCTCTAAAAATATGAAGTTATATTTACTGTTCTTTATCAATTTCAATGATTACAAAAACACAGATGTATCTTGTCAGTGGCATATCTTATGCCATAAATCCTACACCTATGTGGGCTACCCTTTAAGTTTATCACTCTAACAACAGTCTCTCAGACTATGGACAATTTTGTATTGGAAAGCAGAGACCATTGTGAGGGTTAAGCTAGCAAGGGGCACCATGACAAAGACTTTAAGACTTTTAGGTTAATGACTTTGAGGCTGCAATCACGTATTCAAAATAAACCAGAGTTTAAGAGAATAACTTTATTATGGCCAAGAGGCTAACACAACCACTCCTCTGCTGTTATAACTAGCTTTATTGCCATTTAGGATAAGGTTCACCGTACTTCATCTATTTTAATGGTTAATCGACTGTAGATTGAATTGATAATGCTACCAATTACTGGTTAATAAAACTGTTTAAATGTTGCATTCTTATTTGAGAGTCTGTAAACCATTGTGGACTGGAACATTTTAACAATGCATATTCTAACGACATGAGGAAACATCAACTGATATCAGTGAAAATTTCAATTTCATCTGGATATTGTTGAGCATAGAGACTCTGTAGATTATTTCTCCGATACCATTCTTCATACAACATATAAGTAAGGTTTTCATGTACGACACCAAAAAATACGACATCTGCAACCTCTTCTGTACAGTCAGTCGACAACAAGATTCATCAGCAGAAAGGACCATGGAGCAGATCATGACACAGTAATCCCTCAGGCAATTCAGATATTCTCTGCTTGTTCACACCAACAGCTTCTTCGGTATCTCTGTACCCGATCACAGTCAACTTCAAAGATGGAGGATGCTGGACTTTGGGTGGTGACACGTGGTCCCAGGTGTTGTGGCAGATTGTCTGTTGTAGGATGCCGTCTGACACGATTCCTTAGGTAACCAATGGTGGCGTTGTGGACATTAAAGTGGATCTACAAACATGGCAGAATCCAGAATGACAACAATTCATTCTTGTCTTTTTCATTGTCATTTGTGTCATTTAAAAGAACCTGCATTTTATCCACCTGAACCCCAAAACCAGCTGATGGATTTCAAAGACATGGTAACTTCTTTACCACCACAAATTGTTTTAGCCAGAAACTTTAATAACTGACAGAATTCCATGATTCCTGTTTCGTCATGCGTCCTTTGGATAAATGTATTAAACCTAAGCTTCAAATCATGAGATTTAAAAAATAGAGTTTTATTTTACATGTCTCATTTTTTTAAAAATGCCAAAAATAAATTGTACTAAGGACATTCTGTAAAAAAAATAAAATAAAATTCTGCACTCCTCAGTGCTACTAAAATGCTGTGAGTGACTCAGCTTTGACCAACAGTCACCCGACAAAAATTTGGGAATTTTTTTGGTTGAACTGCAGGCTGTGTGTGCAGGCATAGCAACAAGGACACAAATAAAATGTGAGCAGTAAAATACTCATAGCATGTAGAGCTTTTGGGCATGTGATTACAGTATTTTTTTAGTAAAATAAATTAAAGAAAAATTATAGGATTGTTTTTATGATTTATGGATTTCTACTGCTTCAATTCAATTCAATTCAATTCAATTTTATTTATATAGCGTCAATTACAGTCAAATCGTCTCAAGACGCTTTACAGAACCCATATGCCTGACCCCCAGAGCAAGCCCAAAGGCGACAGTGGCAAGGAAAAACACCCTTTTAACAGGGAAGAAACCTCGAGCAGAACCCGGCTCTAAATAGGGGGGACCCATCTGCCTGCTGGCCGGGCGGGTTGAGAAGGACAGAAGAGGGCAAGGGGGAGGGATGGGAGAAGAAGGAGGGGTGAGAAAGCAAGGAAAACACAACACACATTTGAATACATGCATGACAGGATATGTGACACAGACAAAGTATAAGCTAACATTGAAAACTGACTCATAGTTTACTCTTATGATGTACGGCTCTGACATTAAACATACTCCATATATAGCTAGCAGTAAAATTCAAACAGTATGTAAGTTAGCATAACAGTATATTGAAGGCGATGCAGAGTTGACTCGTGGAAAAAGGGAATTGGAAGCAGAGGGCTGGTGGAAGGTCAGTAGCAGCATCCCACAGTGGACATGGTGGAGACTGGACCAGCTGGTGGAACATCGACCGCAGATCTGAAGCATCCAGCTCTGGGACCAGGGACACTCGGAGAAATAGCACAGGGGGAAACAGAGTGAATGTACTGCAATAACGGTATACATATTAAATGTAAAGGTAGATAGAGAAGGGCTCAGTGCGTCAAGAAAAGTCCCCCAGCAGCCTAGGCCTATAGCAGCATGACTAGAGGCAGAACGAAGGGACGACCAAGAGGGGGTCAGCTGTACAATGAAGACACAAGCCGAACCTCTGTGGGTCACCCAGTCAGCCCCAACTATAAGATTTGTCAAAAAGGAACGCTTTAAGCCTGGTCTTAAAAATAGAGAGGGTGTCTGCCTCCCGAACCCAAACTGGGAGCAGGTTCCACAGGAGAGGCGCCTGATAACTGAAGGCTCTGCCTCCCATTCTACTTTTAGAAATTCTAGGAACAACAAGTAAGCCTGCAGTTTGAGAGCGAAGAGTTCTACTAGGATAATAAGGTACTATCAGATCTTTAAGATATGATGGAGATTGGTTATTAAGAGCTTTATATGTCAGAAGAAGGATTTTAAATTCTATTCTGGATTTAACAGGAAGCCAGTGAAGAGAAGCAAGTATAGGGGAAATATGATCTCTTTTGCTAACTCCTGTCAGTACTCTCGCAGCAGCGTTTTGGATCAACTGTAGATGTTTGAGAGAGCTATTTGGACAACCCGATAATAAGGAATTGCAATAGTCAAGCCTGGAAGTAACAAAAGCATGAACTAATTTTTCTGCATCACTCTGAGACAGAATGTTCCTGATTTTTACAATATTACGCAGGTGAAAAAAGGAAGTCCTACAGACTTGCTTTATGTGTGAGTTAAAGGACATGTCCTGGTCAAAAATAACTCCAAGATTCCTCACAGTAGTACTGGAGGCCAATGTGATGCCATCCAGAGTAACTATTTGCTTTGAAAGCGAGTTTCTAAGATGTTTGGGGCCAAATACAATGACTTCAGTTTTGTCTGAATTTAGCAGTAGGAAGTTAAAAGTCATCCAGGTTTTAATGTCCTTAAGACAATCTTGCAGTCTAGCTAACTGATCAGTTTCATGTGGCTTCATAGATAAATACAATTGTGTGTCATCTGCATAACAATGGAAGTTAATACAATGCTTCCTAATAATATTGCCTAAAGGAAGCATGTATAATGTGAAAAGTATCGGTCCTAAGACAGAACCCTGAGGAACTCCGTGATTAACTTTAGTCTGCTCAGAAGAGTTATTGTTGACATGCACAAACTGGAACCTATCTGATAAGTAGGATTTAAACCAATCCAGTGCTGTCCCTTTAATGCCAATTGAATATTCTAGACGCTGTAATAAAATGTTGTGGTCGATTGTGTCAAACGCTGCACTAAGATCTAACAAAACAAGTATAGAGACTAGTCCATTATCTGATGCTATGAGAAGGTCATTAGTAACTTTCACTAGAGCTGTTTCTGTGCTATGATGCACTCTGAAGCCTGACTGAAACATTTCAAACAAATTATTCCTCTGTAGGTGTTCACACAATTGATTTGCAACTGTTCTTTCCAGAATTTTAGAGAGAAATGGTAGGTTGGATATCGGTCTATAGTTAGCTAACACATCTGGATCTAAAGTGGGCTTTTTAAGCAAAGGTTTGATGACAGCAACCTTAAAAGCCTGTGGTACATAGCCTGTTACTAGAGAGAGATTAATCAGATCTAACATTGAAGAATTAATTAAAGGTAAAATCTCCTTGAAGAGTCTAGTTGGGATAGGATCTAAAAGACATGTTGATGGTTTGGATGTAGAAACGACATTGTTCAGTTCTCCCTGTGTCTACTCATGGTCTTGCTGTTTCCATAGAGGTTCACAACTTTATATCGCTGTGAAAAATGAGCTCACATGAGGAAAAATTGTGGCAGGAGCAAAAAAAAAAAAAAAAAACACCCAGAAACTTCTGTTTGGGATTCAGAGGGTTAATATATCCTTCTATAAAAAAGTGTCTATCAGGTTATCTGATCTTTGTCAGCCACACCTGAACTGGGTGCGGATTAATTCAATGGCAACAATAACAACAGAAACAAGATTTTTTTTTTACTCTTTCTATGAGTCAGAAAAGAAAACCGCATTTTGTTGCATTTATTACGTGACATTGTGGCTAAAAAGGAGCTCAATTAAAACAGAGAAAGATGACAAATTACCCTGCTGTCATATGCTGTGTTGAAACGAGGCTAATTTCTCTCTGTGTAACAGCGGTGTGGCACAGCAGAAACATTCCATATCAGGCTGCACATTATGAAGGATTAATGGAAGACGAAAAAAAAAACAACCTCTGTGGGAAAACAATTTGCCCAGTTTCTGCGGTGAAAGCAGAAATGATTCAGAAAGATTTAGAACTGTACAAATACTCTTGTACAGAAGCCTGATAACATTTCCAAATGTCTAGAATTGCTCACGCTGAAATTCAAAATGATTTGCGAGATCGAAAGGCAGCCCAGGAGCAGGAGAAAGAATAGCACAAACAACTTACAGTACAATGAACCCAAAAACATGGGTCAGCTCCTTTCCCTAAAAACATTCCCTGAAACAAACTCAGTGACTTAATATAGCCGTTCCCCTCGGACCCTGCCCTGACCCAGGCTTGACCATGTCCTGACCAAACCTGTGGTCGCCTGCTGTCTCACTAGGATCCTCACTGATGACTCTGAACTCTCAACAACACTTTGGCTCAGTGGACCCACTTCATCAAGTCAGGAGACTCACAACAAAACACACACACACACACACACACACACACACACATGCACGCACACACACACAAAGCCTCGGCCATGCATGTGCAGAGACACCCAAATGGACACACACACACTATAATGCTTTCTCAGCATACTGTAGCCGGCTACATTTGCGCAAGAGCCAATTCAAAGCAATTATGGTCTTCCTACCAAAAACAGGTCTCTGAAGACTCCGTCTGTCCAACTGCTCTGCACAAAGAGTCTCGTTCCACCGAATCCATCTCATACAATAAATCACAAATGTTACAGTGTAATTGTGATGTATATTTTCTTGCGGTCTCATTTCACCAGTACTAGATTGGCGACATTATGCAAATACTTTCTGTTAAGAATGTTGATGAGTTTTGAAATTGTGTTCACTGTCTGCCCTCCCTTCTGTCCCTTTGTTGTGTTTATTTGTGTGGTTATTGTTTGTCTAAATCAGATATTTAGGGCAGCAGACTGTTGTCTCTGTTTGAGGGTCTGTCTGAGGGGAAAAGGGAGACACTTGTGCAGACTTCTAGTGGATGGGTGTGGAAGGTTTTCCATGTTATTTCAAACAAACTCCTCCCTGGGGAGAGTCAGTCTGCAGGAATCATCTTTTCCAGGGTTATATGGACAATAATATCCTGGTTCTGATATTCTATATCTGAGATGTGACATTTATATGCTACATTATAATGTATACACACGTACTTATCATACTGAATAATAGATATATTGTGTTGCATTGTGAAGCATGGTGGCGGCAGCATCATGTATATACATACACACATATATATACAGTGTGTACATATAGGTATATTTACAGTGTGTGCATGTATATGTGTAAATGCAAAACAATACATTATTAATCTTAATAAATAACATTATTATATTGTACACTTGAACATACTTTTTATCTTTTTTTAGTTGCCTCTTGGGGACAAATAAAATTTTCTGAATATGTTTTTATAGCCTTGTAATTGTACATTTCTTGTACTATTTTTATTTTTATCTGATTGTGTAAATGGGGCTGCTGCTAAATCTTGCTGCACCAGTGAGCCAATTAAATGAGCTATATTCTAATCTCTTGTATTACAGATAAATCCAGTTCTGCATGTGCGATTTACATGCTTCTCTGCATCTTTTAATCTCAATTTATTCTTTGTGCTTCTCTTTCTGTCGTGGTTGTGTCTTTTTTCAGAAGCACATTGTGATGTTTGCTCTTTATTAATTGTAAATCAACGGCACTTAAGCACTGCAACTCTCAACTGTTTTCATTGTCGATTGATCGTCACTAGTTTCTCAATTAACTAATTAGGGAAAAAAATGTACAAGGAGACACAGATTCAACCACAAACCCTTCCATTGTTGCACTAAATCACAGTCTTCCTGGGTGCTATATTAATAAAGGTCCCTTATCGGCCACTTTATTATTCGGTAAACCTGTGAAATTTAATGCAATCTAACATTCAGCTAAATGCCAGCTTTCAATGTGTCTGACTACACAATGCAAACAAATGTGAATGTTTTTCTTACATGTTTCTACATACAGTCATGGAAAAAAATGTCAGACCACCTTTGTCTTATTTAATTTCTAGTTCATTTTAATGCCTGCCACAACTAAAGGTACATTTGTTTGGACTAATATAATGATAACCAAAATAACTCATAAGAGCTTAGTTTAAGAGCTGATATCTAGCCATTTTCCATGGTGTTCTTGATAATAACCAAAATAATGGCTGTGGTATTGTACTGCAAAAACAGCACTTTTAGGCATTCCATGTTTTCTTTTCTGTCTGTTTTCGTCCCATGATCCACACAGGAGTTAGTACTGATCCATAACCATTGTTTCTGATGACTGCAGCCATGCGTCTTGGCATGCTCTCCACCACCTTCTGACATTGTTCTGCTGTCACAGCTGCCCATTCCTGTTTCACAAATTCAAACTAATTTGCTTTGTTTTTGGACTTGTGGGTCTCCATTTTGTGTTTGATGATTTTTTCACAGGTTTTCAATTGGATTTAGATTTGGTGATTGAACAGGCCAAGGCATGGTTCCAATGTTCTGGTTCTCCATCCAGGCTTTAGCTGACCATGTTTTAGCCATGTGGCAAGGGGCATTGTCTTGTTGGAAAATCCAGTCATTGGAGGCAGGAAAGAGTTTTCCAGCTGTTGGCAGAAGACTGTTTTCAAGAGTAGCCCTGCACATGACCTGGTTCAATCACCCTTCACACAACTGCATTTTCCCTGTTCCACCCATACTGAAACAACCCCAGATCATCACTGATCTACCCCATGTTTTACTGTAGGGTCAAGACAGTCTGGTTTGTAGGCTTCTCCAGGCTTCTTCCTAACCAGTAAGTTGGTTGGAGTAGGCATCAACTGAAAATTGGACACATCACTGAAGAGAACCTTATCCCAATCATCAACAGTCCAATCCTTGAGCCCGGCTTTCCTCTGCCTTCCGTTGATGAAGGGCTTCTTCTGTGCCCTGTGTGACTTCAGACCAGCTTCAAGAAGTTGATTTCCAACTGTTCTTGCCGAACAAGTCACATTTCTCCACAGTGCCCACTCATTTTTAGGGTCCCTGGAAGTCTGACAATGATTCCTGAAACAGGAACGGATGAGTGCACGGTCATCTCATGTGGTAGAAAGACATCTCCTGCCACCACCAGCGAGCAATTTGGTAGTCCCATGTTCAGCTTGTTTTTTCTTGGTGTCTTCAAGATCTTCAGTTTTTTCGTTACCTGTCTCTCACTCATGCCAATTTCCAACAGTGCCAAGATGGTTGTCTTTGTGGTTTCACATAATTCTTTTGTTTTAGGCATTATGTGAGAGCTGACAACTTCTGAGTTGTGCTATGACTTCAATGTAAGCAGGAAACCACTCTTGGCCTTTGCATGTGCAGTGCTACTGTACATGCAAAGGCATGACATGAAATAGCCTCTTATATTCCCTGGGAATACAATTGAGCTTAAGCATGTCAAATAGGACATAGACAATTATGTAATCATTCATTGTACTCTTCAGGTAATATACCTTTAGTGGTACCAGGCAATAAAATGAACAAGAAATGGAAGAAAACAAGGGTGGTCTAATAATATTTTCCACGACTGTATATGGCTGTTCAGTTGTGTACTTTTATTATATATTGTTGTACAGATCTACAAGAATTTGCAATGCAGTAGAGACAAAATATATCTTATCTTAATTCAGCAATTCTACTACTATTAATCGATTTGATATCATTAAATATTTCAATAATCAATCAGTCTGAGTATTTTTTTCAGACAAAAATATCAAAATTCTCTCATTCCAGCTTCTTAAATTTGACTATTTTCATTTTTTTTCTCCTCTGTGACAGTAAACTTGATATCGTTGCACAAAAGTAAACATTTGTCATCTTAGCCTTTGGGAAAACATTGATCAAAGTTTTTTTTTTTTTTTTTTAACCATTTCTGACATTTTATACACCAGATAACTAAGTGATTAACAGATAAAGTCATGAACAGATTAATCAGTAAAATAATCTTTGGTTGCCGTTGTTGTTGACATTTTTAAATAATTCTGCTTCATGTTTATTAAGGATTCATGGCTGGTGTTGGTGATGGACTGAGCTCTTCGGAGTCATTGGTATGTTGTTATTTACAAAGCTTGTCTTGGTCTGCATTCTTCATATGTACAGATCTTTATCGGTCAGAAAAATATAGAAAACCATTGTCTTTACCCACAGAACTTATTTCTGTAGCCTGGTCCCAGAGGCTGGAGTGAACTGGGGAAAAGGGCATGTTAGTTAAGCTGCCCTCTTTGCTTGGAATCAGTTGCAAAACTGCCTGAATCCTAAAGAGCTGATCTCACTAGATGGATTCAAAGCAAGTTTATGCGACTTGGAGGAACATTGAGCTGAACACGCTATGACTGACTCACACTGGCACTGCAACGTCATTGACTCTGATGACTTATGACATAGTTTTGTGATTTTATTATACTGTAATGCACCGTTAAGCTTTATGTAAACCTCTTTTAAATAGTTCTGTGTCTGTAGCCTCTGAAATGGTGCTGCTGCCTGTCTTGGCCAGGACGCTCTTGTTAAAGAGTTTGTTTATCTCAATAAGACTTTTCCTGGTAATCGGTAGAAGCTCCGTTAAAGTGGAAGCTATTTGGATTTAACAGGTGTATGAATGTGAATGTCCAGGGCATATAAAATGTTCTCATCCTCTTTGGAAGTTTTGAATTTTAATTGTGTATTAAGATTTATTTATTGTGACTCTTTTGACAAAAATGTACAAAAATAAAGACTCCTTCATGTCAAAGTTCTTTGTTTAATCTCTGTTGGGTTGGACATGGATTATGAGTAAACAGCTCTTTTCAAGTCTCTAATTCTCAGTTGGTTTGAGGTCTAGGCCATAAAGCAATGCCATAACATTCACCTTGTTGTCAATTCACCATTTCTGTGTAGCTTTGGCTGTTTGTTTTAGTTCATTGTCTTTCTGGAAAACAAATCTACTCCAAAGTCTGAAGGTGCATGTCAACTTTATGTGATTTCCCCACACGGCAACGCACCGTATCTGAACATCGCACGGCTAGCGGGCGGTCACTAGCGGACCACAACATTGTCACATGACCGAGCTTTCAGCTTGACAGTCCAGCAGATGAGTCGGATAAACACAGCGGCTAGGCCACAAACTTTCCCTTTTATTTATAAAACACTAATGGTTACGATGCGTGCACAGACACCGCTGTTATAAGCTTCTCCTCTACGGCGAACTGTGTTCAGCACTTTCTTTAAGCACATTACCTGCCCCTGATTGGACAAACACATTGACTCAGGGGCTGGTCTGCTCCTGGATTTCAAGCCGGACCAACACAGCAGCTCCGCTTCAAACTTTGCTAATATTACAAAAACACTTCAGCAAAAAGTATTTCTGAAAGCATTTGAGGCAAGAAATAAGGTGTGCAGCAGTGGAATCTGTCCTCGTTTTAGTTCACCGATGGTTAGTTTAGAGGTTTGAGGACAGTTTCATGATGTGTGGAATCTCTGCACGCCGAGTCAAGTCTACTCCATGCAAATGAGCTCCAGGTAAACACACCGCATTGCAGCTGGAAACACCCCGCGTGTGGCATTCTGATCCGGTTGCAGTGCGTTTCCATCTACGATCTGGTGTGTTTACCCGGAGAAGGCTGGAGTTCATTAGCATAAAGTAGACTGGACTTCTACTTTATGCAAATTGGATGCAGGTGCGGAGATTCCATGCATCATGAAACTGTCCTTAAACCTCTAAACTAACCATCGATGAACTAAAACGAGGACAGATTCCACTGCTGCACACCCTATTTCTCGCCTCAAATGCTTTCAGAAATGCTTTTCGCTGAAGTGTTTTTGTAATATTAGGCAAAGTTTGTAGCGGAGCCGCTGTGTTGGTCCGGCTTGAAATCCAGGAGCAGACCAGCCCCCGAGTCGATGCGTTTGTCCAATCAGGCGCAGGTAATGTGCTTAAAGAAGATGTTGAACACATTTCGCCTTGGAGGAGAAGCTTATAACAGCTGTGTCACTACCATGCTTCAATGTCAATATACTCAGGGCCGGCCCTAGATCATCAGGTGCCCTTGGCGAAAATGTTCAATGACGCCCCCCCGTCCCTCTCTTAACCCTCAAGCGACCAAGCTATTTTAGGGACTAAAATGACCAACTGGGGTCATTTATGACCCCACTATATTTTACACAGGAATATGTCTACTTTATTGCCTCTTTTTGTGCTTTCTTACCTATTCCACTCCACTGAATTTTAAGATGGATATTCTAAAATAACCTTCTTTTATTATTCATGGATTTTAATCATTTTTGACTCAGAGCTAAAGTAAAACCATATGAACAATATGATGCATTGTAAGATAAGATAAGATAGACTTTATTGATCTCACAAAGGAGAAATTTACCGTTACAGGGCTCTTAGAAACAAAAAACAGAGGAGTGCAAAAGTCACGAAAGTGCAAGAACAAGATAATAAATATTGCACATAATAACAACTACACAGTAGTGTTATACAGTCTGATGGCAGTGGGGATGAAGGACCTGCGGTAGCACTCCTTCTTGCACTGAGGGTGTCTGAGTCTCGTGCTAAAGGAGCTGCTCAGCTCCACTACAGTCTGGTGCAGTGGGTGGGAGCCGTTGTCCATGATGGATGACAGCTTGGTCAACATCCTCCTCTCACCCACATCCATCACAGAGTCCAGTGGGCAGCCCAGGACAGAGCTGGCCCTCTTGGTCAGCTTGTTCAGTCTCTTCATGTCCCGCTCTGTGCTGCCCGGGGCCCAGCAGACGACAGCGTAGAGGAAAGCAGAGGCTACCACAGTGTCGTAGAAAGTCCTTAGTAGAGGTCTGCACACTCCAAAGGACCTCAGCCTCCTCAGAAGGTGGAGGCGACTCTGGCCCTTCTTGTACAGAGCATCAGTGTTGTAGGACCAGTTCAGTTTATTGTTGAGGTGAACACCCAGGTACTTGAAAAGTCCACTGTTTCAATGTCCTGCCCCTGGATGTTCACTGGTGGATGTGGGAGTGTCCTTCTCCTGAAGTCGACCACCATCTCCTTCGTCTTACTGGTGTTGAGGCACAGGTGGTTGCGCTCACACCAGTCCACAAAGTCCATGATGACCGACCGATACTCCAGCTCGTTCCCCTCAGACACACGGCCCACAATGGCGGCGTCATCGGAGAACTTCTGGAGATGGCAGCTGTCCGTGTTGTAGGTGAAGTCCGAGGTGTAGATGGTGAAGAGTAAGGGCGAGAGGACGGTGCCCTGGGGCGCCCCCGTGCTGCAGACTACCACCTCTGACGCAATAACATTTATTTAGACACGCTTTTTCTGCCACTTCTTTTAAAACTTTATTCCTTTTGTTTCCTCAATAGTAAAACAAAAGTACATTAAAACAAAATATACACAAACATCTTGTCTGTATGTGTGCAATGTAACATGCAGAGAGGTATTTAGATTAGGGGCGGCTGTGGCTCAGGTGGCAGAGCCGTTCATCCAATGCAAGACACTTTACCCACCTTACCTCCAGTGCTGCCACTTACACTGGTGTATGAATGTGTATGCTGTGTAATGTTGATGGTGGTCGGAGGGGTTGTAGGAGTGGATTGGCAGCCAGTCAGTCTGCCCCAGGGCAGCTGTGGCTAAAAATGTAGGTCTACCAGCTATGGTGCACTGCAAAACACTGAAATATAGCGATTAGAGGTATAAATAAATAAAACTAAGGCCGACAATAGTGAAAAACCTATACATCTTTCTGGGGTCATAAGTGACCCCAGACAAGTTTCCATTATCCTTGTCACACCAGTTGGCCGATCTCTACAAAAAACTATGAGCAGCTGTCGGACAAGTAGATTGACAAATTCATGGCAGGAAACATTTTTTGGGTAAAAGATATGAAAACGGCAAATATAATTATATGGCTGGGGTCATAAATGACCCCACTCGGTCGCTTGAGGGTTAAAGTTTATTGATACAGTCGCTGCATTTACGCAGCTAGTGTTAGCCAACTAGATACCATGTCTGAATAAAAAGTCAAAAAGCACGCTATATATTAAATGCATACCTCTACTTTGGGCCCATTTTTCCTCCTCTTCTTTTTTGCGCTTTCTGAAAGCAGCATCTGATGGCTTGGGACGCCTTTTCATAACAAAATTTGTTGACAGTGTCAATAGAACCACAACGACAACCATTTGTCTCCAATAAAACGTCTGAGATGCGCTACCCATGATGCCCCACTCACCCTGCAATGTAAACAACAGCAGCAGCCGCCAGTCAGGTTAGGAAGAGGTGAGGAGGGGGTGCCAGGAGGTCATTATCACAGAGTTTTGCGAACATATATAAATACATATATATTTACATTTACATTTGTGTATCATTTACTAGAAAACACATGGCATATTAAGTAAGCGTAAATAACGAGCGTTTTTTTAACAGCAACTTCGCATCCCGACACACATTAATGTCTATGGACGCCCCCTCCAGCAGATGGCGCCCTAAGCGACCGCCTGGTTCGCCTATGCGCAGGGCCGACCCTGAATATACCGCCACCACGATGCTTCACGTTATTATGCTACCACCACCATGCTTCACATCACGATGCTTCGATGCTTCATGCCACGATGCTGCCACCGCCATGCTTCACAGTGTGGATGGTGTGTTTGTGATGATGTCCAGTGTTTGGTGTCCACCAAACATAGCAGTCTGATGCTGAAAGAAAAGCTTAATTTTGGTTTAATCTGACCAAAGAACCTCCTGTCAGCTGATTTCAGTCTCTCACATGTCTTCTAGTGAACTCTAGTCCAGATTTAGTATGAGCTTAATGTCTTTATCTTTACCCTCTCCAATAAAGTTTTGACTGGTGAAGAACAGACAACAGTTGTTGTGGGAATAGTCTGTCCAGTCTCAGTTGCTGTAGCTTTGAACTCCTTCAGAGCAGTCATAGGTGTATTGGTGGTCTCCCTCACTGGTCTCTTGCTTTATATCTGGGTTTTTAAGGACGACCTGCTCTAGGCAGGTTTACACATGCAGCATATTCCTTCTATTTTTTGAATGATGGATTTAATTAGTCAGATGAGGCACTTAAAAAAACAATAAAAAGGAAAAACTTCCAATCAGGGTGAATGCTTTTTGTAGGTACCATATGCTTTATGATACTCATGTTTTTAGGGCCATGTGTCTCAAGTGTTTGAAATGCCTGTCGTTTAAGTAAAATGTACTTTCTAGTGTTTGATTTGGATGTATGAGTATTATCGGCATTATTGTCTGCTGAATGTGTAGTACCAGGTTCTGCTACTTTGGCTGCCACTTTTGCTGTTTTTGATGAATTAAGAAGGGCACAGTGGAGCAGTGGTTAGCACTTTCGCCTTGCAGCAAGAAGATCCCCGGTTCAAATCCCAGGGTGGGCCTGGGATCTTTCTGCATGGAGTTTGCATGTTCTCCCTGTGCATGCGTGGGTTTTCTCCGGGCACTCCGGCTTCCTCCCACAGTCCAAAAATATGCTGAGGTGAATTGATTATTCTAAATTGCCCTTTAGTTACTCTAAGTTGCCCGTAAGTGTGAATGTGAGTGTGATTGTTTGTCTGTATATGTAGCCCTGTGACAGACTGGTGACCTGTCCAGGGTGTCCCCTGCCTTCACTCGAGTCAGTTGGGATAGACTCCAGCACACACCCCACCCCCCACCCCCACCCCCCCTCCGCGACCGTAGTGAGGATAAAGCGGTGTATAGAGAATGGATGGATGAATTAAGGTCAGTTTTCTCATGTACAACATACTGCAAGCCGTCACTTGTTCAGAAATTACTGTAAATCACTCTCCACATCTTAGTCTGGTTACAGTTTTTAAGGGGCATCTTTGTCCTGAGGTTTTGTCAAAAAAAAAAACTTAACCGTTCGAATTGCACACACATATTATTTTTATTAACATTTTTAGAATATAATACTGCTATTATGCACTAATTGCAGTAAAGCAAACCATACACAGTAATAACACAGTAGTAAAGCATAAATATTAAAACACTATCATGCTCATAACACCACAAACTCTTTGGCATTAACCTAATGTCATCCAGCAAACTTCTCTGTGTGGTTTAAAGGATCATTAAAATAACCACTGCCACATTCAATTTCTGTTATAATTGTATTAATTTTGCTGTGGTTGATGAATCAGAGATGTTGAGGTGCTCCAAGGCCACACCTTGGAAAAGGTGAGGAGAGGCCTTTATTTTCTGTCTATATTTATATATGTGTCCCTCCTTTCTATTTGTGTGCAGACCAGAAACGCGTAGAAAAACATAAATCTGCAACAGAAACAAACACCATCAAAGCAGATTAATATTCTGAGAAGTGAGATCTGCACCACAACCACACCGCCAAACCCTCTGACACACAAAAACACACACAAGCAGACACATGACGAGTGTATGAGCGAGTGTTTCCTGGCCTTCTGCTGCTCCGTCAGGGACTCTTACCAGAAACAAGTCGGTCCAAGATCCACCAAATCTGTCTGAGGTCAAAGACGTTAACACCTCGCGTGACTGCGTCGTCATTTCCTACAGTAAAAAGCCTCGTCCTGCAGGAAAAGCGACCTGAAATGGGTGGACGGGCTCGACTAATGCTGTGTGTAATTGTCGCAATTTTCGAAGAGACAAATCAAATCACGGGGACAAACTTGAAAAGCCGGCCATGTGGGTACCAGAGCGCTGCCGGCTGACATGCACAGCTGTGACAAGCAGTTGTGCAAGAAGGCCTGTCAGTGCCTGGGTTGAGAAATAGATTTAGACTCCTAAGGCTGATTTGCGAGGTTTTCGGGGTCATTATCCTGCCGCTTTGCGAGCGCAGCAGAAAGAAACACGGTGTTCAGAGAGAAGATTAGAGCCGAGACAGATTTCAAAACCAGTTTTGCCTGAAAAGTGTTTCACTTTCTCCGAAATGTCAACTCTATCGTAACCCAGCAAACCTCAAAACCCACGGGCGGATTCAAAAGTCATGTTTCTTTTTTAAAAAACTGTCACTATTGCACATCTATCAGCCTGACTAACTGATTTTTAACTTTTGAACAGTCATTTAATGTATCAGGTGACACCTAGTTCTGTCACATTAACTAAATCTGGAGGGTGAATATGTGATGTTGGTACGATATACCATGTAATACTCATGTTTTGAGCAGTTTTTGTTAAAATAAACAACTAAAGTTTTCTGAATCTGAATCTGAATAAAGGGGCATCTTTGTCCTATGTTGTTGCAAAAAGCTTAATCCAAACAGGTCAACATGTCTGTAAATGTTTCTAATTTGTGTATTTGACAGCCTTACCATCACTTTTAGCTAAATTTTACAGGATAATGCTGATTATATGTACTAATTGTTTGTAGTAAAGTCATTTAATGCATCATTAGTGACACCTAGTACTGTCAAATTTACCAAATCAGAACTTGAAATCGTGACGTCTAAAATATAAAAACAAACTATTTGCACCAAAATCTGTACAAACCAAAACAATCTGCTTTCCTCAGTGCAACTAAGAAACCATGACAGACTCAGATGTGACCAACAGTAATGCAACAAAAAATATATATTAAATTTGGGTGAACTGCAGGTGTTTACATAAAGAAGACATAAACAAGACAGATTTTACAGTCCTTCATGTGTTTCTGCCTGCAGATGTAATTTATTAAAAAAAAATTTGACTCTCTGAGCCACAGGTGGATTAAAAGTCATGGTTCCACTGTTACATCATCTATCAGCCAGAAACTGTAAAATTTAACAAAATTGTGGGATTTTTACGCAAGAATATGTACAAACTAAAAAAAATCTATTTATGTCTGTAAATTTTATTTATAATATACATGTCAAACCCTGTGAGCCCAAACACTTTCAGGTTGATTTGATTTGCATGTTTCTGTTTTGTTTTTTGTTTTTATTTTTTTTAAACTGCCGCTATTGCTATTTATTAGCCGGAAACTGAAAACAGATTTTCAGCTTTCTGAATTTTCACGTTAAATACACCCAAATCATTTGTTTCCTCCCAAATAAAGACTTTGCTGCAACCTAATTTTAAGAAAGCTTGAAGTTTATTTTTTTACAACTTAACTTTACCCTAATACAAAATGTCAAACATGATTTTGACATTGGACTTACTGTTTGTTCCTTTTACTCACTCTCCAGTTACGCACATATTTATAACTGCAGAAAGTACTCATTTTTCTTTTGTAATCTGTTGTCCTTGTTTCAATGCATGCATTTTTATGAAGTACTTTGAGAGCAAAGAATCCTTTTGCAGACTTGGTCAGTAAAGCTGAAAAAAAAAAGAGAGAGAAAGAAACAGCAGTTGCAGCAGAAAAATTTTAAGAAATGCAGACCTCATCATGTCAGATGCACAATGCTAAAGTAACAATCAAACAAATGTTTTATTTATTTATTTTTTGCACTTTTGCTGAATTTTGACGACCAGTTTAATGGGACAAAGTCATTTTAAGTTGGCATAATCCACAAAATTAAAGCTGCTGTCCGGAGTTTGAATCGCAGCGTCTCCCAAAACGCTGGTGGTCCCACCCTCCCTCCCTCTGATTTCGCCCCTTTATTTGTGCACGCGTGCAGTACATGAGAGAAGTGCCTGGAGTGCTGCAGCATCTTGCCTGTTTTGCTGTTTTCCCCTCTTCTGCATTTAGTACATTTAGTAAATAATAAAGGAATTACGTTAGAATGCTGTATTGAGTCTAACTTGTCCTAATACCAAAATAACATGAATCTGCTAGGACGAACGAGTAAAGTTTCAATATGTGATTACACTCCCTCTCGATGACGTTGTTTATCAAACTTAGTGCATTTACGCGTGTATATGTGTTAGATTGTTTATTTATTTCTATCTAGAGTTCAGAATTGCATGACTCCTCTGACGAAGAGTATGTCCCAGACGCCCCAACATCTTCCTCTAGAGGTCGGGCATCTAAACGAAGCCGTCAGGCGGGCTATGGAGGCCGTGGTCGGGGAGCGACGCGAGCACCCCGACCACAGCATCTAAACGAAGCCCGCAGGCGGGCTATGGAGGCCGTGGTCGGGGAGCGACGCGAGCACCCCGAGCCAAAAAACGTCCTGCAGTCTCTTGGCCTGACAAGCCGTGGGATTGGTAACTTTTCTGGAAGTTGCTGAGCCCTGATGCTCTCTCCTCCACAAGCAAAACAAATGTGCGCGCGGTTGCGTAGTGCGTAGCTCGCCCACCTCTGCATGGGCTTGCTTGCTGTGCGCGTAACCGTTGATTGACAGCATGACAAAGCTGAAGCTCTAACTTGATTGGTCGGCAGCAACCGGCGCTTTTTGGAATAACATGGGGGTCTATGAGGGGAAGGCGGAGCTCAGGAATAAATTTTCATATCGCGTTATACTAACTTTATACTATAGTATCGAACTAGACTAACACATTTAAGCTTTGTTAAAAAATGATACATAAATTGAAAACAAACGGAAACTCCGGACAGCAGCTTTAAACTACAGACGCAGAAAAATAAGTGACATTTGTCGGAAAAAAGGACATTTTTCTTCAGCCACAGCTCGAGCACACTAATATTTAAACACAATCACTTTATTCCACACATTTCATTCTAAAAAAATGCAATTTGCAGGAAATAGAACAAAATGGATCAATAAAATAAGAGCAGCATGGCTCAAAAACAGTAAACAGGGGAGTAAGTTGTTAAAGATACATTCAGCATGGTGAAATATCTTTCTACAGTAGAAACTGTGCAGAGGTTGCAAAATATAAATACACCAAATTCCAGTATTTCACCAAAATCATTTTAGTCTACATAATATATTTTTAAAAATTAGTCAAAAATACATTATTTAGCTTAATCAAATTCTGTAAATTACAAAAAAAAAAAAAACTGCATTCCTCAGGGCAACAATGAAGCCATGATTGACTCATCTGTGATCAACAGTCAACAAAAATTCAGGGATTAGTCAGATGAACTGCAGGCAGTGTTTACACAGAGCAGGGAGGAGACAAGCATGAAAACAAGTTACCTAAGTCATGAAATATCTGCAGTATGTAGAGCCACTGTTTTATTTTCCAGCATTACTAACGCCTGTGGGCACTTGGAAAATCTCTGTACATACTGATTCCAGTTTTCTTCCATGAATAAATAAATCAGAGAAATTCAATTTTAGTTTGTACTTTGTGATTTATCTAACTTCTTACCTAACTGCATGCGAAGCAAAAATGACCACAAAAGGAGACTAAATGACATAAAACATCAAAATTGAAACAGAAAACCACCAAAGCATCTTTTTTTTTTGCAAATTTTGTAACACAAATTATCAAAGAAATTCAACTTTTTAGTTATTTTAAAAAATGATTTCTGACATTCTAACTATTTCATTCTGCACAAAAGACATTTCTGAGTTCTTCCTGCTTGTCATCATGGTTGTTCCGTTTCCTTACAGAGGTGCTGGACTTTATACTGCGCTTAAAAAAATGATCCCACAGTGAAGAAAAATGTGTCAGAAACTTTCTAAAAACTGCTTTGGGTTCAGAAGGCTAAGGGCAAACCAACCCTGGGATGTAAATATGAATTTCAATCATGATCTTTGTGCCTTCCAGGAAGCAAAACACTGTCAAGTATTTTCTCTTTTCAGTGCTCCACTTCTGCCCCAGTTAATGATTTCCTCTGTTTCCAAGTACGACTTTCAACAAGGCAGCAGACGGAAACTTGTAACGCTCAGAAACAGCCAACAGCGGTGGTGACAGCTACGTGACAGATTTTGATTTCAAATGTTTTGTGGTCGAGCTGTATTGCATTCTAGCCTGCTGAGGCAACTGTCAGTAAAGATTAGCCTCCTTTAAAATGCATTCATCCCTGTGTGATTATTGCTTTTGCATAATGGCTGCAGTGGATCCCAAAACCACATCTGCTATTTTGCCATTGTTCTCTGCAAATAATCTCTCTTCTTTTCCTCCCATCTAGATGCATTTCAAAATGGCAGCACTTTGCCTAAGACAGGCCAATTATCTGAAGAGTAAAACGGCAGATTTTACTTTCACACAGCTGATATTTCACTCACGAGAAAAACAGCTGATATGAGAAATAAATTGAGATTTCAAACAATCGGTTCTCTGGCATTTTTTGCAGCTTGGCCAGAGATCAGGACTTTTTAGCTGCAGCCAGACGATGTTGTGTGATTTTCATGGCTTTTTCTTCAGATAAGTCAAATTCAGAGTAACTTTGTGTCCCTGAAAAGGCACTCTGTGGTTTGACTCGGTGTCAAAGCCACATCTGACACAGGAAGCTGGAGAGGCAACGGCGGGACAATACCTGGTTATTCGTGGGCGCTTTCAGCCTCATGACCTTTCTGAAGAAACGCTGCAGACGAGAGGTTTCGCTTTCAAAAAATGTTCGATGTTCTCTGACACAGATTTTTATCATCATGCTACAAGATGCAGATAAAGGGCAATGACTGTTTACACTGGTTGCACTGATGCATCTAAGTTTCTCATTTGTTTCCTTGTACGCTGGTGATATCTTAACAGAGCATGTAAATGTTTGCAAAAGATTATCTGGGCTCAATCTGGTTGAAGTCAGTAAAACATACCTCTTCTTTGGTTGCATACTTCGTGGCAGTGAATGTTATCATTTTCAACTCTTCACTGCTTCATGGAAACATCTTAGATTTGAAATGTCGATGCCAAAATAGCTAAATCTCTGTTCTCAGTTGTGCTTTTGAGACATTCTTTGCAATAAATGCAGAATTTTGGCTGTTTTATCAAGTCTCAGTTGTTCCCCACAGGTTGAGAATGCACTTTTGAGTAGTTAAAATATACAGATGTTCCAAAAAAAAGGCCTCACATGAGTCGATGGATGCTTCTAGTCAGCACTGCACAGAGAAGCTTCTAGTCTCCACTTGGTTACTACAGTGCAGCAGCTCAGACAAGTGTGTGGACAAAAATGAGTTTGAAAACAGTGAAATAATGCATTTTAATGTCAGATTTACTTCAGTTGAGACAGAATAATTTTATCCACCTGAGCAGGTAGCCAGAGACAGACAGACAGATCAGCTAAATGATGACAGATGCATCAGTACTACCAATAATAGCGTTTAGTTGTGCTTCAGAGATTCTTAGTTGGTGTTTATGAGCCCTGAAGGGAGCTTCCACATTGAGATTTGACTTTCTGAGTGCCAGAAAAGCTTTGAAAAGGGACATTCATCCATCCTTTCATTATCTATACACCACTTAATCCTCACTAGTAGGGCTGGAGCCTATTCCAGTTGATGTGGGGACACCCTGGACAGGTCACCAGTCTATCACAGGGCTGCATATACAGACAGTCACACTCACATTCACACCTACGGACAATTTGAATTACCAATTAGCATATTTTTGGACTGTGGGAGGAAGCCGGAGAACCCAGAGAAAATTCATGCATGCACAGGGAGAACATGCAAAGTCCATGCAGAAAGATCCCAGGCCAGGACTGCCAGGCTGTTGGCTCACCACTGAGCCACGGTACAGTCCGTAAATGGACATTATCTTGACAATAAAATACCAAATGACATCATTTATAAGAGCCAGAAACTGCAAAAAAAAAGTTACATTTGGCAGGTTTTCAACTTCCCCGCAGCCCTTGAAGTACTCAAGTGTCACTCTTGCATAGTGCTTCCTGAAAGGGAATCTAAAGAAAACTTTGGATTTCCTGGACTTCTCACTATCCTGACTATGTGAAGTGCCTTGAAAGGACATTTGCTATGAGCTGGCACGACATAAATAAAACTGAAATAAAACTGAAAGCAGTTCTGTTGGGAAAATCAACCAAATTAAGAAAAAAAAAATCACTTTCCTCCACATGTTTCTTTTAAAATTTTGCCAAAAATAAACCATTTGCACCAGATCCTGTAAAGAAAAAAAGAAAAAACAACTTTAAAAAAAACTGCTCTGCTCAGCACAGCTGAGAAGCCACGAGTGACTCAGCTGTGACCAACAGTCACGTGATGAAAATTCTGAGAGTTTTGAGGTGAAGTGCAGCCCGAGTTTAGACAGAAGAGAGAGGAGACAAGTACGGAAACATTTGGTAGAGATTGAGATCTATAAAATAAATACAGCATGGCTCATGAACAGTAAACAGAGAAGCAAGTTGTTGAAGATGCATTCAGCATGGTGAAACATCTTAGTAATGTTGATGTGCAGAGTAGATAGAGCAAGTTTGTAGATGTTGTAAAAATGTAAATAGCAAAACCTATATCATATGTAGAACCACTATTTATAATTTCTTTACATTTTTGTAAATAATAAAAGAAATTCAACTTTCTTTTCTGGTGATTTACCGTATGGCTTGAAATTGTGTTAAACTGCACAAAAGACAGTATTTTAAGTTCTCTCTCCTTCCAGTAATGGTTGTGTTGTTCCTATAGAGGTGCAGGATTTTATGTTGTAGTGAAAAATGAGCCGACAGTGAGTAAAAATGTGACACGAGCAAAGCAGCGCCCAGAAACTGCCTGAAGTTCAGAGGGTTACGAAGACAAATGTAAAGAAAATTGCATTTTTCTTTTGGAACACAAGCCTGTGGAGTGTTTCCTTTTTTTGTTTTAGTGCTGAATGACATGGAGACCGGTGACGTCTGCAGCTACATTCCAGTTTAAGTGGTGCCCTCTTAAACGGAGAATCCTCGCCGGCGCTTTGTTTGATTAAACGCAGCCTTTTTCGCTTGACTTCGTGGTAAATAATGAAACTAATGTGGCCCCGCTCTGTGGGAAATGTCAGGCCCCTCGAACGACGTTCAATAAACAATCCAGCCAATCTGGACCGACGACCAGCGATGCTCTCCTCGGCCGGTGCGTCTAAACTTTTCCCCTCTCTGGCAGAATTAATCTGCACGTTGTTTAAACTAATTGAGATGGAGATAAATCTGTCAGTTGGCCTGCCTGAGGTCAGCGAAGCGAGGTCGGAGTGTTAATGTCGCCTCAGAGCGCGCCAGCCGAGGATTCCCTTAAAGTCGCTGCTAAGAGGAATAACAGTTGTGGTGGTTGCAAAAAGGGTGTATGTGTGTGTGTGTGTGTGTGTGTATGTGTGTGTGTGTGTGTGTGTGTGAAAAGGTTGAATCTGGTTGTGTGCGAGTGTGTGTTGGCTGGAGGGAGTACAGTGACTCTGAAACCAAAAAGAGAGCCCTGCCCACTCCCACAGTGGAAAGAATGATGTGTTATTCTGTAAATGACACTATTGACCAAACAGATGCTTGCCTGAGGTGAGACACTGGGCATTGTGTATGTGTGTGTGTGTGAGTGTGTGTATAAAAATGAATGCATATGTGAATCACCTTGCGTGCAGCAGGGAGCCATCAAAATATTTTTTGAAATTCCTCAGCTACGTGTGTTTTCGCAGGTAGTGTTGAACACCGAGGCCTCCTGCAGAGTGTTTGGTCTGTTGTGGTCGGGGGCAGTGAGGGGGCCGGACCCCTCTTTGGACTCTTTCTAATCATGCTGGCCACAAGAGGAAGCTGTTTACGATGTGTAGGTGTGCGTCCATGTGTGTTCGAAAAACCGTGAGACTGCAGGTGCGGATGAGTGCCGTGTTTGGCTTTATGAGCGAGTAAGAGAGTGAGTAAGTATAGTGTGCGAGAGCGCCTGAGCGAGTGTTTTGCGTGAGAGTCGACCTCCCTTCATGTGGTCGCTGGATCTTGCCACAGTTAGCATAATTGTGTTTACAGTAAAGCTACTGCCTACTTCTTGACTGGCTGTGGAACAAACACTTACTGGATCAGAATCAAACCCGAGGCCAAGCGCTGCAGTGTGGGATCTGAATACACAGCGAGCTTTCAGGTATCAAGGCAACACAAAAGGGCCTCTTCAACATGAATCCTCTTTATGTTGTCAAACTGAAACGTATTTGTATGAAATGAGTAAACCAGCCCCTGACATGTGAAGGATACTTTTTCCCAGGCCCGCCAAGTGTCAAGCCATGCCAGCTAAGATCCATTAGCGAATTTACATTTTGACTTTCTATCAACTCTCAACAGTCACTTGAGTATTTTAAAATGTGCTGTGTGGCCACAACTTGAGTAAGCATTCACCCCCTTGAAAGTGTGTCCTTTTGACTTTGTTTTAACATGGAATTATGTTCAATACAATTTGCCTGTTTCAACAATAATATACAAAAAAGACTCTTTCATGTCAAAGTGAAAGTGGATTTCCATGAAATTCTTCTTCTTCCCTACATATTGTATTATAGTCTATTTTTTTCTGTTTTGACAAGAAAATTACGATATAAATCTCTTTAATGTCAAAGTAAAAACAGATTTCTGCAAAATAATCTGAATTAAATAAAACTATACAATGTAAAATGAGTAATTGCTTAAGTATTCACCCCTTTGGAAGTTGTCCCTATTAGTGAATTTCAACATCTAATCATGTTCAATATATTCTGGCTTCTTTGCACCAAAATGTACAAAGACTCTTTCATGTCAAAGTGAAATTAGATTTCTACGAACTAACGTTAATTAATTGCAAATATAAAACATAAAATGAGTTTTTGCTCATGTATCTGCCTTGGAAGTTTTCCTCTTTGACTTCATTTTAGCACTGAATTGTGCTCAGTAAAATTTGTCTATTTTGACTATAATTCACAAAAGACTTTCATGTCAAAGTGAAAATAGATTTCTATGAAATTCTTCTTCCCTACATATTGGATCGAACTTTGCTGTTTTGACAAAAAAAAAAAATCAGAAAAAAGACTCTTTCATGTCGATGTGACAACAGATTTCTACAAAGTAATATCAATTAAATAAATACCTATAATGTAAAATGAGTGATTACTCAAGCATTCACCCCTTTGGAAGTTGCTTTTTTTCACTGCATTTCGACACTGAATCATGGTCAGTCTAATCTGGCTTTTTTTGGACAAAAATTTACAAAAAAAAACTCTTTCATGTTAAAATGAAAACATTTCTACAAAACCATCTAAATTATTTTTTTAAAAATAAGTGTAAAATGAGCGATTGCTAAAGTATTCATCCTCCTTGGAAAATTTACCCTTTATTGGGGTTAAACTTCGAATTAAATCAAATCTATAATGTAAAATGGACAATGAGTATAATCATACTGCCACCATCGTGCTTCACATCATGATGCTGCCACCACCATGCTTCACAGTGGGGATGGTGTGTTTGTGATGATGTGCAATGCTTGGTGTCCAAGCTTAATTTTGGTCTCATCACACTAAAGGACTTTCTTCCAGTTGGCTTCTGTCTCCCACAAGAATTCTAGTGAACCCTAGATGATAGGAATTTTTGCAAATAGTGATTTTCTCTTTGTTATTCTCCCATAACACTTTGACTGGTAAAGAACGGCAAATTGACATCATTCACTTGGACATGAAAGAGCCTGTTTTGCAAATTGCTGTCCATGAAAGGGCAAACTTTCAGTATGTACGAATACATTTTTTTAGGCTGTCAAAATATATCAAATTATGTGAGTTTGATAAACAAGAATGCCACTAAAACTTGGATTTAAAATACAGCAAAGCCAGGAAATACACATTACAAAACAGAACAGACCACCACCAGTTCATCATGGTGTGAACAAGTTTAAGAGATCAAGATAACCCCCCAACCGCCTGTAAACCAAGATGACTTTCATCCTCCTCCAGTTCACGACAATTATTCTTTTTGTTGGTTAATAAATAATGAGCACAGCACTTTGAATGAATGACTCAGGAAGCATAAAACAGAAGAAATTTCCCTCATAACTGTAAATTACCACATTTGCGATTTTCTCAAGCTGGTGAGTGAAAACCACACTGAAGAGGTTGGTGAGAGGTGCTTAGTGTTCTTAAGAACTCAACTAGTGAACTGTATGAATGATAAACCAACCAGAAACAACTGCACGTCTACAGCCTCATATTTAGTTTCAAAGATAAGATGATGTAACACTGGATTTAACTCCTGTTCCATAAGAAAAGTAAAAGTGCAGTGCAAATATAAAGATTATTAGTCATTTAGTAAGTGAGTAAAACTAACCAAATACAGACATAGATACATCAAGTTCACTGAAACACTAACAGGTAACAGATGTCCTTGTTCATGCAACTCTATTGTAAGAAATTACTGTTTTTCTTTGACCATCACCGAGTTTGGATTTAAATTATTTAACACAATCAGCTTTCATAAACAACAGATTTGATCAGGAATATGAATTTGGGATTTTACTCCAAATGCATCACATATTTCCACTTTTCTCAGTACTTTTAAATGTCATATTTGAATGCGCTGGGTAGCACTTAGTGTCATTTTTCAATGAATCCATGACAGAAAAAAATCCACAAATGTCAGAAATTGATGCAAAGAGGCCAAAGCCAAAAAACTTTCTGCAACTAACAATTACTTTCAATGTCTATTAATGTGACGACGACCGTAAAAAGTGTTTCCCAAAGCCCAAAATGTAAGTGATTCAGTTTACTGCCACAGAGGAAGAACGAAATCAGCCACAAAGGACTCAAACTGATTATCCAAATAGTTTGTGATCAACTTAATAGCTGATTAAGAATTGATTTTTTGTTGCTTCTACTTCTAACATCCAGAAGAACTAAACTAGATCCTTAACTATAGCAAAAAGTCTCAATTATTCATGATTAACTAATTTATTTTCTTAGAAATCACAGTTTCAGGTATCATCATGCACAGGGACGGCTGGTATAAATGGGCTAACAGGGCTAAGCCCTCCCAGGCCAACACAAAAAAGATGAGAAAATTATTTTTCAAATAACTTACAAAGAGATTGTTTTAAGTTTAGGTGAAACCAAAGGTAGCAACAGCATCAATCAGTCAAAAGAAAAACATAGAATATCTCTAAATGGCCTTATTTTTTACAGCCCCAGCAGATACAGTCCGCTTTCATTCATTTCGTTCTTGTAAGTGATTGACAGGTGTCATGTCCCGCCCCCATGATTTACTGATCATTTGGGCTAACTTCAGTCAGCCCACAGGCCTTTGACACAGCGAGAAAAGGTTAAGCTATGGTGGGCGTTAGCATGAACGAGGTGGATTATTTGCTTTCATGTCCATTGTCCGCAATGTTTTTGGAGGAAAAGCTGGAAGGTAAGAGACTGGGATCACATCGGCCATCGATGTGAGCTTCTTTTCAAATAAGGTAGGCCCATGTTGACCTGTTAAAGGACTGTGACACCTTGTCTTTGCTGAGGTCATCTGTTGTACTGAAGGCGTGTTTTGCAGTACATGTCGCCAAACAGTTGTAATAAGACAGTTGCAGCAGGTTATCTGTGGGCAGTCGTTGCAGTTGGAACACGTTTTGTAGTGGTGTGTGTGCGTGTGTGTGTGTGTGTGTGTGTGTGTGTGTGTGTGTGTGTGTGTGTGTGTGTGTGTGTGTGTGTGTGTGTGTGTGAGTGAGTGAGTGAGAGAGAGTGTTGATGTAGAGCACTAAAAAGTATAGTGTACCTGTAATTGATGTAACTGTGTGTATCATAGGTGATGTTGCTTTTGCAGCTGTGTTAACCATTTAATCGTTATTATGCATTTGTTAGTCCACCCAACAAATTTCACCACCAGCCGCCACTGATCATGCAACTACAGGATGTGTGCTTTGAATCGACTCTCCATAAAATAATGCAAAGGACGTGTTCCCACCACTTAAGTAACTGCAAGATACAAAATCTAATTTACCGATTTAGGTAAAACCTTTTATGTCTCAAACATAATTTCGATGAGTTGGGTTGACAGTAATAATGTTTATGTAATTGCATCAACTTAATATTGTGTGTAATTTAGGCTCAAGTTTCTTCGTTAGTTGATTTAATTAGCTTGGAAAATCCAAACTGAATCTCCATGTAATCTCCTATCTCCATGTTAGGAGATACAGGAGAGTCAGTTTGGCACTGGGCGAATTGAATCGCGTTTCCCTCCTGGGACAGTTTGGTATGACCGATCATAGCACGGGAGGCGGGAGTTAATGCTGCGTCATCTTCAGCGCCTGGATTACCCATAAAGATGATGCCGGAGGAGGAGGAGAGGGGCCAAAGCGAATCTTTTTGTGGTCTCTTGGCGTTTTGGATGGCGTTAGTCGTTGCCTCTTTTCACTTGACGTTTCCGACGATGAGGAGGCAGTGGATGGCTCGTTACTTTCGGCTTCTTGCCATTGTTTGTACAGAGGAAAATCCCGTTCCAAATGTGTGAGTAAATTTAAGCAACTTTTACACATACGCACCGACTTGGTTTGGCTCCGATGTAAAGTTATTCCTAACACCGCTAATCATTCGGAAGGAGTCTTTTGTTGCGTACCCTTTTCAAAAATAAGTGTTGTACTTGAGAGTACCTCATGTATTCGCAGATTTTTGTGACAAAACAGCAGTAATCATTCACCGTGACGCTTTCTCGGCTGCATGCCATTGTTGTTTGGACTACATGGACTTCAAGGTCGATTTGTTTGTGCGTCACATCCGTGTTACGCTGATTGGTTCTTTCTCGTTCAAGCTGCATTCGTTAGCCCCTCCTTTTTGAAATCGTCTCCTATCATCACAATGCCAGACTGCCTTTATTTGTATTTATATTAATACATAAATGAAGTCAGTCTGGATTTTCCAGGCAATGGTTTAACATGAAATTCAAGTTGTGGTTACTTGTTGAAACTGGCTTTCAAGGTAAGCATCAAGTCTTTTACAAACAGATTACACTAAATAAGGGCATATTCTCAATTGTGATATGACCAAGAGTTGACTTGTGAGCAGAGTTTATTCTATGCCTGCCAATACAGCCGATAGAACATGGTGTATTATTGAATGCAGCTAATGATAGTTCTATTCAGCAGTCATCCTACGCTTAAATTTAGCAAAATAGTGGATAAGATGGATGAAGTTTCAATTGCAGTTTAAAATGCTTTACAATCAATTACCAACAATTTTCTGAAAGATTGAACTTTCCAGGTGAGTTGTTATAAAGTTCATCTTATGATATAGTCAAAAAAAATTTATGAAGATCTAATTGAAACAAGTTCATTTTGTCAACTTAAACATGACACACATTTCCTCCTAAACATAGAAAACTAGTTTGAACAACTTCAGTTTTATATAATCAACTTAACTGATTGCATAAAATGAATGTGAAATGAGAGGAATGAATGGTTGTATTTATGCTAACAATCATTAGGCATTTAAAAATACTTGGATGTGAAGGAAAGGCCATGACCCTTAAAACAATTTCATTTAAAGGTGTAAGATGCAACATGTTCATTTTCTAGCATGTATGCGACACTGTTTTAAATGAAGACGTTTGTCCGGCTCGTGCACATTCTTCCAGACTTCAGCATTATGTGGAACTTGCTGGGACATGTTTGGTTCTTTATCAACAACCTGTCACAGTAAACGGGAATCACTCTGCCAGGCCTTTGTTGCATCACTTCACTAATAATTCCTCCAAATCTAAACTCTCGGCTGCAGCTTCACATGACACTCGGACGGTTACCGGCTTGGCTCTGAGGCCTGCCGTCAGTCTTGCAGCCAGACGTGTCTTTCTAAAGCATCCCTTTAGGATTTTCCACAAACTTCTCCAAAAAGATGTCACGAATGATGCCAGTCCATCCAAAACAAAGACCGGGGATCAGCAACGCAGCAAGACTTCAAGCTCGAGCAAAATTTTACCTTCACAGATGTCAGAAAAACTCCGCCGGCGGACGGATGATTGATTGAGACTGATTGGTACCTAAAACCATGTTCCCTGCCGAGATGTAATTTTTCCTGAACGCTGTTCTGAGTGTGTTGATTTTGCAACTTGAAGAATCCCCCAGAAGGCAGATTTGCAGAAATAGATACCCGTTAGTTAGATTAGGGCCTGAACCGTGCTCCAGCAGTCGACACTCCGCATGCAAACAACAAAAGAGAACGTTTTCCCACGTGCTTGTAGGTCTTTGAACGTTGCATGAGTCGCAGCGCTGTCAGCGAGTTCATCACCCTGGATGTGTAATTCTAAACATCTGTTTGTGTGTTTTAAATGTGCCCCTGCATGCATGTAATCCTGTGTATGTCTAAGTGTGCGTCTGACGTTGAAACCCGGCACACCACCGCACAGACAGACAGTTGTTGATTCCTGGATTCCTCTCTCTAATCTGCTGTCGCTGCCGTGGTTTACTGCAGACAGGCTGACGGATCGCTGCAGGGAAACGGCAACACATGACATGTTTGTTTCCAATCAGAGGAGGGGATTAGCCGGGAATAAATAGGGTCTTCTTTCTCAGGTGATGCATCTCCGGCTCGACTCATAAATGCGGTCTTGCTGCCGGTTAATCCGGCAATAAGTTCAGCATTTGGAGTCTGATCCCTTCCCAAGGTCAGCTGGATTCTGGTAAAGAGGATGTTTGGCAGAGGTGCAGCGTCTCATGTCAATAACTCTGTGGGTGGAAGTTTTTACTAGCTCTGTGTGCGTCCTGTTGTATAAGTCCACGTGTGCGCAAACGGTTGTGTTTCAGCTCTGCTTTTTTTTTTTTTTTGTGCAAATGTCATTTCGCCTGAGAATTTTCGAGTCATTTTGTTTATCTGCAGAGTCTCACAAACACTTAAGTCATCTGGGGTCAGAGCAGGAACAGCAGCGTAAGAAGCAGTGATGAAATGCAGTTTGGGCAAAGAAACAAAAGCAAAAGACAGTTGAAAAGAATCACACAAGCGTTGCATAAGAGTTGACGAAGGCGGTTCTGCAGGGCGCTTAGGGGAAAATCACGTCATGACTTTGTGATCAAAGTGACAAACCACAAAATGTGTACTTCATAATTTCAGACAATTCCTGACTGCTTCTCCTAATCACCTGCAATCAACTGCAGCTCTGCTTATAAATTCTGAAAATGCCGCCCGTGACAGCGAGTGTAATCAGATAACTGCGATTTGAGGCAAAGGAAAACATGCGGTAATTAAAATGACAGTCTCCATTCTGTCAAATGAATACAACAAACGTTCTCTCAGCGTTCTTCCATTGTTTACGACATGCTGGAATAATCTGCCGCTCAGGGACAAGTGTGGCTTCCTCGGCTGGATCCTGCAAATGGAGGACAGACGTTGGCCGACAGGATGTTTCTCCTGTCAGGAAGCGATCGAGGCTCGGCGGCGCTAACAAGGTTTCCCCCAAACAAACATCTGTTCTGTTCGGTCCACATCATCATGGAGGCTGTTACTGACGATTACTCTGCACCAGGAGAAGCGTGTAATCACAGTTTCAAACCCGAGTAAACATCTTTATCCCTCGTTTACCTTTTGACTTAAATTAACTGGTTGATTTTGGTTGGCGGGACATCAGTCTAATTAGCATGTGGGCTAGCACTGAAGTGTTTACTCATGATTTAAAGACCCTCCTCCAGAGAAAATTGGGTTTGACTTGTTTCTATGGTGTTCTTTCATACACTACAAGACGTATTATGAGTAAAAGAAGCAGCCAACAGAATTTCCCCAAACTAAAGTTCACCGATAAGTCTCAAACACCTAGATGTAGACTTTTAAAGTTTCGTACAAAACAAATTAGCGATGTCCCAATCAAAATTATTTTGCACAAACATGCAGTAACATCGATGTTATTAAAAACTTTCTTTTAAACTAAATATAGTTGTAGAAGAAGCAACCAAATTTGACCATGCAGTCAATCAAACGAGGTCAACAAGGGTTGATTTTGCATAGAATTATTATTTAATTGAAATTAAATATGGACTAAAATTGACAGGTTTGCTTTCTGGTGGATACTTGATTCAACTCCAAATGAAAAATAAAAAAATATGTGTAAGATAAACAGCTTGGGTAGTTAAAATAAAATAAAATAAATAAAAAACAACAATATGATCTTTCACTTTAGGTTTGTTATATAGATTCCTTGGATTATTTGGGTTCACGTATAATTTTGTAAGGTCTTAAAAATTAATTTGTAGTTTGCATGATGTATTAGAGTGTAAGGTCCTAAACTTAATATTTAAATTAGTTTGAAGAATGGAACATTAGCAATATTATAGGGATTTCACTTGAATATAAAGAGGTCAGTTGAATTTGCATAACTAATAATATTGTCTCAAATTTAATTAGTTTTAGTTATGTAAATTCACATAATAAGTACCACTGTAGAGCCTCAATCATATTTAAATAAGTCAACTAAATTTGTGTAATAAATATTTTAGACATGTATAGTCTTAACATTAATATTGAATCTAGTTAGGGTAACCTGCATAATTATAACCACTGTAGGATCTCAACCTTAACATTACATCAGTCAAGAAAGTTTAACTGATAATATTGCAGGATCTCAGTCTCAATAATTAATTAGTTAGGTAATGTCACATAATAAATACTGTAGTGTCAGCCATATTTAGATTAGTTGGAAAAATGGCATCATTTTTAACATTGCAAGGTCTGAAATGTAATTTTTATTTTAGTCACATAAATTTGCATAGTTAATAATACTACAGACTCTTAGCTTTGATGTTTATCTCTGTCAGGTAAGTAAAATTTTTTATATGTTGCGTATGGTTTTAACTCAAATTGACATCATTATTTATTTTATAGGGTCCTAAATGTAATATTTGAGCTTGTCAGGTAAATTTGCATAGTAACCAAAAGGTAGTTGCTGGAGGTACGGACCCATACTTTCCATTTGCCAATCAGACACGCGAGATCTGGTCACGTGACTCCCGGTAGACGCTAGCTGTACGGACCCGTTGCATCGGTACTACAGGTACGGACCCTAAACCTGACCCTAACACTAACCCTAACCTTAACCTTTGCTTACCTTTCAACAGTTTGCAGTGGTTAGCAGCTTCTTGACTCGCGAGACTCGCGTACGGGTCCGTATCTGTCTGGCAAATGGAAAGTGCCGTACCTGTAGCCCACAGGCTACGGGTACGGGTCTGTATCTGTAGACACTACCTAACCAAAATTGTAGGATCTGAACCATATTTAAGTTAATCAGATAAATTGGCATAGTTATTAATATTGGAGGGCATTGACCTTAATATTACATCAGTCAAAAAATGTACAGTATGGTGTCAACCATATTTACATGTCAGGAATTGGCATCATTTATAACATTGTAGGATCTAAACCATGCTATCTATTTAGTCAAGTAATGCCACATAATAAATATTGTAGTGTGTCAACCATATTTAATTTAGTCAGTTAAAGTGACATATTTTATTATTTTTATTTTAAGCACAATATTAATTTTAGTCGGATAAATATGCATAATAAATAACATTGTAGTGCCTTGAACTTTTTTTTTTTTTTTTGTATTTTGTAGGGTTTAAACTCAAATTGGCATCATTGATAATAGTCTTAGTATTACAGTCAAGTAAATGTATACAATTACTAACATTGTAGGGTCTCAATCTTAATATTTAATTAGTAAGGTAAAGTCACATAAATACTATAGTGTCCACCATATTTGAATTAGTCAGTTAAAGTGGCATAACTTATAACATTGTAGGGTTTTTAAATGCATCATTTATTATAGTCAGGTAGGGTCCTAACCTTGTTGTTTAGTCACTTTAATAATACTTTAGAATCTTAACGAGGTAAATTTTGATTTTCTGTATTTTGTAGGGTTTTAACTTAAATTGTCATCATTTTTAATATTCTAGAGTCTTAAACATATTTAATGTTGTCAAGTAAATTTGCATAATAAATAACAATGTAGGGTCTCAACCATGTTTAAGTTAATCAGATAAACTGGTTATCAATATACAGTATATAGATATAGTTATTAATATTTTAGGTTCTCAATCTTATTATTTAATCAGTTAGGCAACGTCACATAATAAATTGTCAGGCTGACAGCGGCCAGCTCTGGTTAGCGCCCTCTCTCTCTCCCTCCTTTCCCTTTGTTTCCCTCCTTAGGTTCCTTTCATTGAACAATGGCTGCAGCAGGTGTCCCTCATCCCTAATCACCAGGAGCCGGTGGAAGCGTTGCCAATCAGCCTCACTCCTCCTGCAATAAAGCCAGACGCCACTCTCCACTCAGTGCCGGATCGTGACACAACCATTACTGACCCAAATGCTCCTGCCTGGTTCAACCTGGATTTGCAATTTACAATCTGCCTTTGTGAGCAACTAACCAGAGCTGCCTTCACCACCTGGTCACCCACCTCCGTCACCCTGCCGCAGCAACCTACCATGGATTCCGTGCACACTGAACCAAAGCCCAGTCCGAGGATCAGAGCCCTAGTTTGTAGTTATCGTTGTCTTTGTTTACGGTTGCTTAGTATTTAGAGTCCCTAGTATCGCTTTAGACCTTTCGAGTTAGTGCTTCGCCTTAGTATTGCCATAGACCTTTCGAGCTTAGAGTGCTTCATTTTTAGTTTGCCTTAGATCTTTCAAGCCTAGAGTGCTTTGCCTTTTGTTTAGCATTTATTGACTTATTTTTGTACTGTTCTTGCCCTGGTGTTACCCTCCGTGAGTCAGCGATTGTTATTAGTCCTCCTTGCCACTAGTTGTAATCGAGTTTCTAGTTTATGAAACTTCAGCCCGATCTCACGGGGATTCGTGAAACTGTCACGTAAGTTTTAGTTTCGGTTTCGTGCGCACCAACACGATTTCGTCATGTTTTTCGTGCCGCTCACCACGAAATGCGCACCAATGTATTTTAAACGGCGGACTTTTCGTGCCACTCAGAACGTATTTCAAAAGAATGTGTATATTATATTTTTAATGTAAAACCGTGGCGAATCCAACGCTATATTTTGCATGACATCGTCCCTAAACATAACCCTAACCATAACCCTAACCATAACCTAACCATAAGCTGGTGGTACACTTACCAATTTGCATAGGAATTTCAAGAATGTCCGGCGGCCGGCGGCCGCAAACGCGATCACACAAGCAATATACGCCGATGGACAGCTTAGATCGTCATGAATCCGCCGGTATAAACCACTTTCAGATGTGATTACCACAGCGAAAAACATTTCGTGGTGAGCGGCACGAAAAACATGACGAAATCGTGTTAGTGCGCACGAAACCGAAACTAAAACTTACGTGACAGTTTCACGAATCCCCGTGAGACCGGGTTGGAAACTTCCTGTAAAACAAACTCTTTAAACGTTTCTGGTGTTCGCTGCTCATTTCCTTCCCCTGAGCTCTCCTAGAGGAATCGTAACAAATAATATTCTAGGGTGTCAACTATACTTAAATTTGTCATAAATTGGCATCATCTAACATTGTAGGGTCTTTAAACACAACATTCAATTTAGTCAGGTAAATTTGCATAATAAATAACATTGTAGGGTCTAAACCATAATATTTAATTAGTCAGGTAATGCCACATAAATACTGTATTTTCATATTTTATAACACTGTAATGTCTTTAAACACAACATTAATTTTAGGTCAGTTTGCATAATCAGTAACACTGTAGGATCTCAACCTTAATATTTAATGACTTAAGTAACATCACACAACAATATTGTAGGGTGTCAACTGTATTTAAATTAGTCAGATAAATTGACAATTTATGACATTGTAGGGTCTTGAAATGTAACATTTATTTTAGTCAGATAAATTTGCATAATCCACAACATTGAAGGGTCTCAACTATCTTTAAGTTAATCAGACAAATTGGCATAATTAATAATATTGTACGATCTTAAATGTAATATTTAATGGTGTCAGGTCTTCTTCTGCTTTTCCTTTCGGCTTTTCCCTTCAGGGGTCGCCACAGCGAATCAATTGTCTCCATCTAACCCTGTCTGCTGCATCTTCTTCTCTCACACCAACCTTCATGTCCTCTTTAACCACATCCATAAAGCTCCTCTTTGGTTTTCCTCCAGGCCTCCTGCCTTGCAGTGGGAAACTCAGCATCCTTCTACCAATATATTCACTCTCTCTCCTCTGGACATGTCCGAACCATCTCAGTCTGGCCTCTCTGACTTTATCTCCAAAGCCTCTAACATGTGCTGTCCCTCTGATGTACTCATTCCTGATCTTATCCATCCTGGTCGCTCCCAAAGAGAACCTCAGCATCTTCAGTTCTGCTACCTCCAGCTCTGCCTCTTGTCTTTTCCTCAGGGACACTGTCTCCAGACCAAACAACATGGCTGGTCTCACCACAGTTTTGTAAACCTTTCCTTTCATTTTAGCTGAAACTCTTCTATCACACATCACACCTGACACTTTTCTCCAGCCGTTCCAGCCTGCCTGTACATGCTTCTTCACCTCTTTTCCACACTCTCCATTGCTCTGGACTGTTGACTCTAAGTACTTAAAATCCTCCACCTTCTTGATCTCTTCTCCCTGTAACTTCACTCTTCCACTTGGGTCCCTCTCATTCACACACAGATAATCCATCTTGCTGTGGCTCACCTTCATTCCTCTCCTTTCCAGGCCAAACCTCCACGCCTCCAGCTTCTCCTCCACCTGTTTCCTGCTCTCACTACAGATCACAATGTCTGCAAACATCATAGTCCATGGAGACTCCTGTCTAACCTCGTCTGTCATCCTGTCCATCACCATAGCAAACAAGAAGGGGCTCAGAGCTGATCCCTGATGTAGTCCCACCTCCATCTTGAACTCCTCTGTCACACCTACCGCACACCTCACCACTGTCTTACAGTCCTCATACATGTCCTGCACCACTCTAACATACTTCTCTGCCACTCCAGACTTCCTCATACAAAACCACAGTTCCTCTCTGGGCACCCTGTCATAAGCTTTCTCCAGATCTACAAAGACACAATGCAGCTCCTTCTGACCTTCTCTGTACTTCTCTATCAACATCCTCAAAGCAAATATTGCATCTGTTGTACTCTTTCTTGGCATGAAACCATACTGCGGCTCACAGATGTTCACCTCTGCCCTTAGTCTAGCTTCAACAACTCTTTCCCATAGCTTCATCGTGTGGCTCATCAGCTTTATTCCTCTGTAGTTGCCACAACTCTGCACATCTCCCTTGTTCTTTAAGATGGGCACCAGCACACTTCTCCTCCATTCTAAGATCCTGTTGAACAACCCAGTCAGAAACTCTACTGCTACCTCTCTGAGACACTTCCATACCTCCACAGGTATATCATCAGGACCAAGTGCCTTTCCATTCTTCAATGCCCTCCTCACTTCATCCTTACTAATCTTTGCTACTTCCTGGTCCACAACAGTCACCTCTTCTACTTTTTGTTCTCTCTCGTTTTCCTCATTCATCAACTCTTCAAAATACTCTTTCCATCTTCCAATCACACTATTGGCACCTGTCAACACACTTCCATCCTTATCCTTTACCACCCTAACCTGCTGCACGTCCTTCCCATCTCTGTCTCTCTGCCTTGCCAACCTGTACAGATCAGTCTGTCCCTCCTTACTGTCCAACCTAGCATACAAGTCATTGTAAGCCCCTTGTTTGGCCTTTGTCACCTCTACTTTCACCTTACGCTGCATCTCCCTGTACTCCTGTCTACTCTCTTCAGTCCTTTCAGTGTCCCACTTCTTCTTAGCTAACCTCTTTCTCTACATCCACTCCTGCACCTCCTCATTCCACCACCAAGTCTCCTTATCTCCTTTCCTTCCAGATGACACACCAAGTACTGTCCGACCTGTCTCCCTGATCACATTTGCTGTAGTTGTCCAGTCATCTGGAAGCACCTCCTGACCATCCAAAGCCTGTCTCAACTCTTTCCTGAAAGTCAAACAATGTTCTTCCTTTTTCAGCTTCCACCATTTGGTCCTCTGCTCTGCCTTTGCCCTCTTCATCTTCTTCACCACCAGGGTCATCCTACACACCACCATCCTATGCTGTCTGGCTACACTCTCACCTACCACTACTTTGCAGTCACTGATCTCCTTCAGATTACACTGTCTACACAAGATGTAGTCTACCTGTGTGCTCCTACCTCTACTCTTATAGGTCACCCTATGTTCCTGCCTCTTCTGGAAGAAAGTATTCACTACAGCCATTTCCATCCTTTTTGCAAAGTCAACCACCATTTGTCCTTCTGCGTTCCTCTCCTGGATACCAAACCTGCCCATGACCTCCTCATCATCTCTGTTTCCTGCACCAACATGTCCATTGAAGTCTGCACCAATGACAACTCTCTCACTTCTAGGTATGCTCTGCATCACTTCATCAAGGTCCAACCAGAATTTCTCCTTCTCCTCCAGCTCACATTTAATGGTGTCAGGTAAAATTACATAATAACATTGTAGGGTCTCAACCAAATTTAAGTTAGTCAGATACATTGGCAGAATTTTTAATATTATAGGGCCTGAAATGTAATATATGTTTTGGTCAGATAAGTTTGCATCATCAAGAATATCGTAGAGTCTCAACCATATTTAAGTTAGTCAGATAAATTGGCATATTATTTCATGCTGTAGGGTCTAAAACGTAATATTTAATTTAGTCAGGTAAATTTGTATTTGAAATAACTTTGTAAGGTTTTAGCTTTGATCTTTGGCTCAGAGGTTGTCGTCTTAAATGTAAATGTGACTTGACTGTCATATTTTTGATGAACTAGTTCTACAAAAAAAAAATATTTTTTTTTTACATCTTTTACGTTCATCAGCAGCTTTTTCTGAATCTTTACCCCAAGTGCACGTTAAACTTTTGCTGCCTGCTCCTTTAAAAAGTCCTAAAACTTGTCTTAAAGAGTGAAATAAGACTAAATAATTTACCGCTCTATGTCATCCATAAAACCCTCCATGGTTGTGAATATACCAGACCTCCTTGCATTTGTTTTAAACATTATTTTTACGATGCTTTTAAAGGGAGCCACAAAGCCACAATATCGTATTTACAGGCAGAACAGGAACTTTCGAGGGATCTCGACTATCTTCCGAACTGCACTTTGTTTTTCCAAAGACAAACATCTTAAAGAATTTGTTGTCTGGTGGCCATTAGCCCAGATTTCTTCACTTTGGTTCATTCAGAACATTTGTCGTGTGATTATCACTAAAGTCCAGATGCTGTAGAGTCTGAACGTGACGCCATCGCGGACACATGGTGGTAAAAGACACACGGAGGTAACCGGCCACAGCAGTAAATGAATATCATCTGTATACAATCCAGTGGTTTCAGTTTACAAAATGCCTGAGTGTGTTTCCAGGAACATGAGCTAAAGTAACAACGCAGCAGAGTGCAGCCGGTGTGAGTTTCCTGCATGCCTCAGCACTCCAGATCCTTTTAAATTTAGGTTCAGACGTCGTTCTGATGAGGCAAACTTCTTGGATTCACACACACTGATGCCAGGTAATTACAGGAAATGCGCCAACAGTTAGGTTTACTGGGGCCAAATTTCGTGTTCGACATGCTGGTCATTTATTTGTTTAAAAAGAAAGTTACAGGTAAGGCTCAGATTATTCATGTGAAAGAAGTGAAGTGATTTTATCTTTTTTACATTAAAAAAATAACTGTAAACATTTTTCATACACTGCAAAAAATTTTACATTTTTTTAAAAATGTTAAAATTTTTTAGCAAACTTTTTTTGAGAATTTACTGTTATTTTACAGATTTTTCTTGCATTACAATATTCATTTATATGTTAATTTTTTAAAATATATATGCTGTATTTTTTAAGAATTTACTGTTATTTTATACATTTTCCTTTTTTTGTTAAATATTTATATACATCTTTTCTGGCAAAAACTGTAAATATCGTCCACAAAGATAATAAGTGAATCTGTGTGTTTTTTGATTACACATTGTATAAAGGACAAAACTATTTTTAAAAATGATTACTTTTAATTCACGTTAAGTACATTTTTGCCCTGTTTTTTTTTTTAGAGTAAATATGTAAATGAATACTTTTTTCTGTGATTTCACAAGATATTGATACAGGAGGTCCTTGGTTTATGACGTCATGAACATACGTTGTTTTGAAGTTACGTTGGGACTGATTATAGGCTGGTCCTTGGTTTGACGTATGGCATTTTGTCGGAGGAACTGGTTCAGTGGAACTAGTTGGCGAGCGGAGCGGTTGAATACATCATTACGCAGTGAGCGGAGCGGATGAATATGTAGTCATGCGCTGAGCGTAGCGGATGAATACTGCATGTACAGTAACCACACGCTGCTATAGATAGACGGCTTTGTTTATATTTGTTGCCACATTGGATTATGCCACATTTGCTAACTTTATTATGGCTCCCAAGCTAAGTCGGACTTACAGTTTACATTTTCGGCAGTATTTTCCTACTGAGCTGTGTTTCAGTGTGAGCTGATGACTGTTTACGTTACTGTAGTTGTACAAATATGTAAAATGATCAATATCATGACACACCTTTGTTTACATTTTCACAGGAATTCCGACTTATGGTGAAAATCGACTTACGTCACACTGTAGGAATGAAACTCAGACGAAAGTCAAGGCCTCTCTATATAAAATTTTGAAAGGGCAAGTTGGCCCAAAAATTTTAGCAGAAACTAAACAATTTATGGTAAAATGTGATTAAATCCATGAAGAAACAAACTATTTTGGTAGTTTGAATGTCCAACTACCAATTTCATGTACTTGCAGCATATTTTTGGGAATTTTATTGGTTTGTAACGTTTGCACAGATGGAAGAAGTCAACACTGCATACTCATGTTTGACTGGTGGCATGTGTGGCAGGGGTTCGATACAAAACTAATTAGCCAACATGCTCAATTAGTTCAACAAATAACTCTGAAAGGAGTGCTTTTGCTCTCTTAACCCGTTGCGCTTCAGTGTTCCGCCCGCAGAACACTTTGAGATCTGCATAAGCATTTCCTTAAATGTCTGAAGCTGCAAATGCGATTATACAAACACTATACACCGATGGAAAGCTTAGATTTTCATGAATCCGCCGGTATAAACTCCATCCATCTATCCATCCATCCGTTCTCTATACACCGCTTCAATGTACACAGCGCGACTCACATTTCCGGGTTCATTATTACACACAGATGAAAATATTCCACAAAAACGGCCATAATCCAACCTTGGACATCCAGACGAAACAAGCCAGTAAACTATTTTGTCCAAAACATGTCTTGAAGTCAGTATATAATCCACGAATAGGTCGTTTTCGAGGAAATGCACCTCGCGATGCGCGTCCAATATTCCCTGTATTTCTCGTCATATTTTTATTTACAAAGAAAATATTTTATTTTTTATTTTTTTGTACTGAAAATGGCTGGAATTGACTGTACCTTATCGGGCTAATGGCATTGTCAATTTCTGAAATGTGGTCCTTCAGTTGGTTCCATTGCTCAGGACTCAGGGAGATACCCTTTTTCCCCATCTTGGTTCATCCAGTACTCTCTGATGTCAATCAGGACTTTATCCTTGAAGTCTGACACTGACATACTCCTTTCCAATCTGAATATGTAAATGAATACCTTTTTCTGTGATGTTACAATATATTAATATAAGATTTTAAAGGTGCAAATTGGCCAGAAATATTGAAGAAATTAAATCATTTTCGGTAAATTGTGATTAAATCCATGAAGAACAAGAAGCTACTATTGTGGTTTAAACATCCAACTATCAATTTCATGAACTTGCAGGATATATTTTTTGAATTCTATTGGTTTATAATGTTTGCAAAGATGGAAAAAGTCAACACTGTGTACTCATGATTGATTGGTGGCATGTTTGGCAGGGGTTCATGTCAGTACAAATTAATAATGGAAAGGGAATTCAGCTGCAGGTTCGTGCCAGATCTAGCGGGTGAATGCACCGAGCCTTGGCTTCATTTAGCAACAACGCTGCAGACTTTGGCTTCTAATGTTTCCTGATGGCTCATCGCTCCTGATCTCGTTCCAAGTCCATTCTTCAACCGCAGCTTTCCCTTTACAAACCTGATTAACCTGTTATGTTCCTGGCACATTGGAGAAAACAGAAACGCTTTGCCAAAAGGTGTCAACTCGCACACAAGTGGACGTTTCACTCACATTTCTGGTCGCTGAACACAAATGTTTTGTCAAGCTGTGACTGGACATTGTTTCGGAGCGTCGACCACGACACAGACAGATCTTTGGCCGCTTTTCTCTGCTCAGCGTCCACGAGTGTAACAGGAGAATTCATCTCCTGATCTGCCCAAACAACCGACAGTCCAAATATTCGCTGACGGGCTGCGAGTTCACAGCGCTTGCACAGGGGGAAAACCAGCGGGAGCAATTTTAATGACACTAGATTACAGATCTGAAGCCGTGTGGATCTCACAGATAGAGAACGTGGGCCTTCCTGGTAGAGCTGCATGCTGGCGGTTAGGATGTGCTGTGGGGTCATATACAGACTTATAGAAAACTGCTGCTCTAATCACAGTACGTGTGTTCCAGCACCGAGATAAAGATCAAACCCAAGGCAGCGCATTGCAGTTCGGAACATCGGCCTAGTTTGACAAAGAATCGGAGAGATCGCCAAATGTGATACTGATTTCCTTTCGAGTGTTGAGGGGAAGTTTTGCAATTTGAGTTATGGAAAGTGAAACATCATGGTAAACTGCCTGCAGCCACAATTTAATACATCGCTCTCCATCTAGAAGAACTTGTTTTTTGCTCCTCAATGCAGACTGAGATAATAAAATTACCCTCTTCTTCACTGTTTGGCCCCTAGCAATTGTCCATTCTTTTAAACACAATCCGTGCAAGTATCAAGCTAAGATCTCCATCATGACCAGCAGTTTTATTGTCTCTCGGACTTGTCAAACAATGCGAGGATTATCAACATAATAATATTTAGACGCTGCACAAACAGCCAGGTGGGGGACGGCCAGCCTGCCTCACCGCAACCCGCTGGACAATCAAACAGTCAGCCCGACAGTCGCACAAACAACCAGCCGGTGACATAATGAGCCAGTTATTGACTAGCCAATGAGAAACTACCGACTGACTCACCAGCCAGACAATAGGAAATCTAATATTACGTGTTTAAGGAAGTCAGACATTCAGTTGCAGAATGTTTTGACCCTTAATCTGTGGCTCGAATTTTTGTTTCACTGTGGAAGTGTTTAAAATGAGGGTTTGTGTGTTTTCCTGCTGGAAATGCTGAAAACAGTGCAGTAGTTTGCTTAGCGTGGCTATGGCTAGGCTGCCATAGCAACTTAAAGGCACATCTCTGAAGTATTTACATTAAGTAATCTGTAAATAATTCTTGATTGTGGTTGTTTTGCATGTGTTTTGGTCATATTTTGTATCGTCGCGGTCATTTTGTACCTCTTTGTTCAGCTATTTGTGCTCATTTTATGTGTCTTTCAAATATTTCGTGGTCGTCTTGGGGTCTTCTTAAAATAATTGGGTTATCAAAATTGGCGACAATTTATCAATAAAGTCTTGACTTCACAAGTAAATCTACTTATGAGTTTGAACTCTGTTTTCATATTTTTTTCTTTACTTTCTCCTCCACCAAACAGCAGAAAGAATAAATTTATTTATTTGTTTGTTTGTTTATTTTGAGCAAACATTTGTTGAATTAATAGGACGAGTTCAATTCAGTTTGGCCCAAAAAGGGAGCAGAAAAAGTTCAAAGAACTTATCAATGTCCACTCCCTCCCACCATAAGTCCACAATAATTTAAATTCAACAATCAGAAAAACAAACAAAAAACAAAAAGAAGCAAAACAAAAGAATGCATTTCTATACAGAATACATTTACAACACTACATAATACAATAAAAGCACTATTGTCCATCTACTTACAGCCCATCAAAAGAGAATTTATTACAATCCATCAACATTTATTTATTTAACTTTTTAAATTTATTTTTAGATTTGTGTTAGAGATTTTACTAACAAATTTCTAGGACGCAGCAAAGAATTACAATCACTGTCCACTACTGTTCCTGCAACAGGTAAATCTGTTACACACTACAAGAATATCACATTTAAGTTGAGATTTTTACGCATCACCAGTTATGTATTTTTGTTTTTTTCTGAGCAATCTCTGCTGCAAGAATTTCTATGGGGGTTAATAAAGTTTTATCTCATCTAGTACATTTGTGTTTGGTCTTTCATGTAAATATACTCACAGTCAGATTCTGAAACCTTACTGAGTCGATAACCAGCTTTGTGTGACCGTTTACCTTTACGGATTTGTTGAAACCAGATGATAATAAGATGCTGCTGGTATGCTGAACCGGCTTCATAGTTCAGGGCTCAGAGCAGAACTGAAAATAATCAGGGAAAAGCAGCAGCAGAGGAGATTTAGTTCAAAAGTGGATTCAAATTCAGACAAACACAGCAGATATTTAGGTTAAATAAGCAAAAACACAGCATTAAATAAACTTATGGATATTGTGAATGGCAAAATTGGCTGGTCAAGTGCAGAAAAGTTGACAACATCCAACAAAAATGACTAAATCAATTCATTAAAAGTAATAAAACACCAAAGAAACAGAAAGAGGCTTATAGGGAAAGCTGCAGAGAGGTGAACACTTGATAACCTCAGACAGGAAACAGGACGTTAACTGGACAAACTGGCCACTAAAAGAGGGAAAATCAAGAGTGTTTATACATAGGAGCTGATTGGAAGACGACACACAGGTGAAACTAATGAGGGCAGGATATCCAGTCACAAAGACAGGAAGTAAAACCACTAGAAGTGCACAAGAGAAGACGTTATAAAAGTAAAACGGAAAAATAAACTTAAATCAACGATAATAAACTTAAAAACAACACATAGCAGAGACTCTCAAAGTGAGCTGAAATGAAACAAATGCACATAAACCAGGCAAATAACAAATAAAATGGTTTGTTTTTAAATTACTTGGGTTTTTCGAGGCCCTTACACCTTTACAGTGCAGTTTGGGAAGTTTTGTTTATCAGACTGTTTCGGCCCAACAGTTTCAGCGAGAAGGACTCATATGCACTAACAAGCTGTAGAGTCTACTACATATTACTCCACCACATCCTCGCACAGTAGATGCTTCTACAATTAACAGCTTTTTTGTGTGTCTGTAGTAGTTTCATCTGTCTTTGTGGCTGTTTTGTACATCTTTACAGTCATTTTGTGTTGGTTTATAGTTGATTTGCATTTCTCCGTATTAATTTTTTAGGTCATTTTAAGCCTTTATTTGACATTTTGACTCTGATTATAATATATTTACACCGTTTTGTTTTCATTTGGTCATTTTTATATTTTTGTGGTCTTTTTGCATCATTTTGTGTTGATTTAGAGTTGATTTGCATTTCCCCTTGGTCGTTTTAAAGGTCGTTTGAAGCCTTTTTGGCATTTTTTGTATCCGATTGTAGTCGCTTTACACGACTTTCGGTCATCTGATGTCATTTTGCTGTTGTTGTGCTGTTCTCTTGGGTCATGTTTGTTGGTTTATGGTTGATTTGCATTTCTCCATGGTCATTTTTAAAGTGGTTTTAAGCCTTTTTTTTAACGTTTTGCTTCACTTTTGTGTCTTTTTTGCGTCTGTCGTAATTTTACATGGTTTTTCAGTCATTTAGTCATTTTTGTATCTTTCTGATCTTTTTGCATTATTTTGTATTGGTTTATAGTGGAGTTGCATTTTCCTATAGCTCATTTCAAGACTTTTTTTTGTCATTTTGCATTAGTTTGGTGTCTTTTTTTGTATGTGATCGTCGTCATTTTACTGTGCTTAGCCATCATTTGGTGTCATTTTGCTGTCATTGTGCTGTTCTATTGGGCCATTGTTATATTTTTGTTGTCTTTTTGCATCATTTTGTGTTGATTTGCAGTTGATTTAAGCCTTTTTGGCACTTTGATGTCTTCTTGCATCTGACTGTGCTCATTTTATTTGGCTTAGCAGACATTTGTTGTCACTTTCGGTGTTCTATTGGGTCATTTTTGTAACTTTATAGTCATTTCGTACATCTTTGGGTCTCTTTGTGGTCATTTTGCATGTGATTATGACTGTTTTGCATCTCTTTCAGTCATGTTTTTGTATCATGGTTGGGTTTTCTTGTACCTCTTTGTCGTGTTGGTACATCTATTTGCGCTCATTTTTTTTTACGTTATTGCTGTTGTTTTGCATGTCTTTTGATTTCTTTTATTTTGTGGTGGTCTTGGGAAATTATTTAAAATATTAATCAATTATCAAAATCAGTGACAATTTATGAACAATCAATGAACTGTTATTTCCAGTATATGTGATGTAACATTTTGCCTGCAGCTGTTTAAAATATACAGCGGCAGGCAGAATCAATAACAATGATACAACATCATGCCATCCTTTTGAAAGTAAATGTTTTATATTTTAAAGAGACTTAATTAATTTACTCTTTTGCTTTTCTTAATTTGTTCGTGGACATGGGGTTCTTTTGAATGTTGGAACACTCAATTTTGTCATTCAGGTTACATCTTTATGCACTGATTTGTCCCTTTTCTGCATCTATTTATGATGGAAATGTTTTTATTTATTTTAAGGAAAACTCATAGTTCAGGCACCAGGTGGCAATTCAAAATGTAATGTAATTTTCACAATAAAAAGTAATGTTTGAGAAATTAACGCTACAGTTTGCATCAGGCTTCAGCAGCAGTTTGTCCACTAGTGGTTCATTTTTAAAAGTAAGGTCAAGCAGTTCAATAGAGCATCGAGGTCTACAGAAGGTGAGTGACCAAAAACAAGAAAGTGCACAGAAGTAAAAGGAAAAGAAGAAGGGCAGGCGTTCATTAGTACATACTTCTGTGAGCTGGGGTTGAGAGATATCGTCCCTATCTCATCAAAACTATTCACTCCCTGCACCACTCCTCGAAACTATGCACGTACAGTGCCTTGTGAAAGTATTCGGCTCCCTTGAACTTTTCAACCTTTCGCCACATTTCAGGCTTCAAACATAAAGATATAAAATTTTAATTTTTTGTCAAGAATCAACAACAAGCACGCCCCACTTTTCAGGTTTTTATTTGTTAAAAAAAAGTTTAAAATATCCAATAAATTTCTTTCCACTTCACGATTGTGTCCCAATTGTTGTTGATTCTTGACAAAAAATTTAAATTTTATATCTTTATGTTTGAAGCCTGAAATGTGGCAAAAGGTTGAAAAGTTCAAGGGGGCCGAATACTTTCACAAGGCACTGTACGTGCATAGTTTCGAGGAGTGCTGCAGGGAGTAAATAGTTTTGAGGAGATAGGGACGATATCTCTCAACCCCAGCTCACAGAAGTATAGAATAAAAAAAGAAGTGCCTTGCGAATACTTTCGCAAGGCACTGTAGTTGCTATGGTTACGTCCTTGTGTGGCGTAGATTGAAAATGAAAGCTGTTTTGGTTACATCTGCAAAACTTTTATTATATGGGGAAGACTTTACTATGCAGTAATTTTCCATTACATTATCTTGCAAATGTGCATTTAATTAAGTGGTGGTGATAGGTCCCTTAAATTACTTCACAGAGTTTAGATTCAGTGGTCATATGAAGTCTTACTTCATGGTTTTTGGTGTTAAAAAGACCCCAGTGCTGCAGAAAATAGCCCATATATCTTCTGCTTCTTGTACGTTTTCATTCAGGGACATGAATGCATGTGTTGGACCAATGTTCAAGAATCACAATAAACCGTTAAATCATATATATGGTCAAGAAAAATATATCATGGGAACCAGCAACTGGAGATTTGTGGCTGTTTTGCATCATTTTAGATCTATTTGTGGTTGTTTTGCATTTCTCTTTGGTCGCTTTATGTATCTTTAAGGTTGCATCTGACTCTAATCATGTTATGCCACACTTTGCAACTACTTTGCAATATTTTGGTTCCCTTTGTGGTTGTTTTGGATTTCTCTGAGGTAATTTTTTGATATATTTGAGGTTGTTTAGGGCCTTTTTTTTCATCATTTTGCATTTCTTCAGTCTCTTTTTGCATCTCATTGTGATCATTTTACATGTCTATAGATAGATAGATAGATAGATAGATAGATAGATAGATAGATAGATAGATAGATAGATAGATAGATAGATAGATAGATTGATAGATACTTCATCAAAAAGGAAATCAAAAAGACCACAGTGCCGCAGAAAATGGCCCAAAAATCTTCTGCTTCTTATATGTTTTCATTGGTGGCCATGAGTGTATGTGTTTTACCAATCACAATAAACTGTTAAATCAAATATATGGTCAACAAAAACACATCTTATGAAACAGCAAACGGGGGTCAGTCAACAACCAACCAAACAACGAAATCCATCTTATAGCCGTTTGATGCAAAGACTAGGCAGAGGGCTAAAAATGAGGACCATATGAACGACATTCCCACTCGTCCATCTGGATTCTGGGTGTGTTTGCTTGTTGTTGCTGGTGGTTTTGGTGAGTCTGGCTGATTTAGGTTGTGTTGACATTGTCCTGGCACAACCCTGAGCTCTGACTCATCCAGCTGCTGTCACTTTGACCGACAACGAGTCACATCTCACAAAGCCTCTGATCCGGCTCCCCGTGGTGTTGTTGACACCACCGAGGCCTTCAGCTGATCTCATCCAGGTGTCCTCAGGTGGATTATGGTGTTGTTAAAGCCGCTTCTGTCTCCATCCAGGTGTCACCACAGCTCAACGGAGGCTCGCTGATCCGTGTGAGGCGTCTCATCCAAGGATTACACCGAGGATTGCTGCTGGATGACTCGGGTGGGGATTCCCTCTCCATGTGTGCGCAAACTATTGTGCACATACTTGAATGCGGTCGTACGGCTGCATGCATGTGTGTGTGTTGCTGCCTGTATTGTCTGTGTCCATTAGTGTAAGTTCGACCGCAGCCTTTCCTGTTTTTAACTTTATTAACATTCCCTCTTCCTCTGGGTGGATTTTTGAGTCCCATGATTAAATCTGTGGGATAAGTGGCCGATCGGGATCCTCAGAAGTGCAGCTCTTCAGTCCAAGCAAAGGGAATTTGTAGCCGGACCGGCGAAATTGAAAAGAAAACATCGTATTAGGTGAAGCCTTAATGATCCCCATAGGGGAAATTAGGAAAAATGAGTGGTCAGGGGTGAGTTTAGAGAGTTTTGAGGAAAGAAGAAAACTCTGCAGAGACTCAAATTAAAATTCTTTGGAGATTATTAAATGGACATTATTAAGAGTACATTTTTTGCTGACTGTAACACATAAATGACAAGAAATGAGTATTTAAAACCTTCTAGATAGATAGATAGATAGATAGACAGATAGATACTTTATTAATCCCGAGGGAAATTCTAATATCAATGAATGCTGCTTGCAGCCATTTACAGATGACATTTGATGTCTCTGCAGCAGTTTCCCTAATATCTGTGGTTGTTTTGTGCCTCTTTGCAATAGTTTTGCATCATTTGGGATTAATTTGTGGTTGTTTTGCATCATTAGAGGTCAATCTTTGGTTTGTTTTACATCATTTTTGATCTATTTGTGGTTGTTTTGCACTATTTTTGGTCCATTTGTGGTTGTTTTGCACTATTTTTGGTCCATTTGTGGTTATTTTGCACTATTTTCAAGTCTATTTGTGGTTGCTTTGCATCATAATTTTTTTCTACCTTTATTAATCCCCAGTGGGGAACTTCTGTTTTTCACATATCCCCCCAATCGAGGGGATCAGAGAGCAGGGTCAGCCATTGTACGGCGCCCCTGGACCAGGTAGCATTTAGGGTCTTGCTCAAGGGCCCATTTTGGACAAATCTTTGGTTGTTTTCATTTGGAGTCAGTTTGCGGTTGTTTTACATAATTTAGGGTTTATTTATGGTTGTTTTACATAATTTAGGGTGAGTTTGTGGTTGTTTTACATCATTTGGGGTCAATTTGTAGTTGGTTAACATCATTTTGGGTCAATCTTTAGTTGTTTTGTATCATTTTGGATTAATTTATGGTTGTTTTGCACGATTTTTGGTCTATTTGTGGTTGGTTTGCCTAATTTTGGATCAGTTTGTGGTTGTTTTGGATCATTTAGGATCTATTTGTGGTTGTTTTGCACCATTTTGGATCAATCTTTGCTTGCTTTGCATCATCTGGGGTCTATTTGTGGATCAATTTATGGTTGTTTTGCATAAATTTGGGTCAGTTTGCATTTGTTTTGCACCATTTTAGGTGTATTTGTGGTTGTTTTGCACTATTTAGGGTCAATTTGTAATTGGTCAACATCATTTTGGGTCAATCTTTGGTTGTATTGCATCATTTAGGGCCTATTCCTGGATTGTTTGCATCATTTTGAGTCAGCTTATTTTGCATCATTTGCTGTCTATTTGTGGCTGTTTCGCCCCATTGTGTATCAATTTGTGCTTGTTTTGCATCATTTTAGGTCTATTTGTGGCTGTTTTGCACCGTTTCGGATCAATATTTGATTGTTATGCATCATTTGAATTTAATATGTTGTTGGTTAACATCATTTTGAGTCAATCTTTGGTTGTTTTGTATCATTTTGGGTCTATTTGTAAATGGTTTGCATCATTTGGGGTAAATTTCTCATGTCGTTTTGCATTATTTGGGTCAGTTTGTGGGTTTTTTGCACCATTTTGGATCAAGTTGCGGTTGTTTTGTGGGGGGGGTGTTTAGTAATTTTGCATTTCTTTATTATCTTTTTGTATTTGTTTGTGATCATATTATGTGTCTTTGGAGCTTTTTTTTTGTCATTTTGCATCTCGCCAGTGTTTTTTGGATCTGATTTTGATGATTTTGAGTCATTGTGTTTGTTTTTACTTATCTCTATGGTTATTTGTTTTTGTTTTCAGTTGTTTTGTGTATATTGACAGTAATTTAGCATCTCTTTGTGGTCATTTTGCACTCGGTTATGGCCATTTTCCATCTCTTTTGATCAGTTTGTTGCTGTGTTGGACCTATTGTGTGTCTTTTAATGACAAGTTGTTATGTGATAATAGTTGTTTTGCTTCTCTATAAGTAATTTTGTGATTGCATTGCATTTGTCTGTGGCCATTTTTTTTTTGCATCACTGTGTTTATTTTTTACCTCTGTATTTGATTATGACTGTTTAAAGTCTCTTGTGTCACTTTTTGTTTGTTCTGCGTTTCTCTGTGGCCACTTTTTTCCCTTATTGTGGTCATTTCTTGGAGTCATTTTGCATCATCATTTTGTAACTCTTTATGTACATTTTGCATCTATTTTATTTGACTTTCTAACATGAAGTCTTAACATTACTGAAGTTTCTGTCATCTCCTGTGCAGAGCTGAACTCAGTGAGAGTCAATGCTGGTCTCCTGAGTCCTTTGTGGCCTTCAGTCACTTAACTCATTGTTTTTGCTGTCTACGTTAAATATATGAGTTCTGATTTCTCCAAATAGTAACATGACAGAAAATGTTTGAGAGGCTCTGGCGGGAAGCAACATTTACTTACAGTATGATTAATGAGACGAGTTGTAACTGCATTCAGCGACATCTTGTCACAATGATTACATATTGGTGTATTTTCTTTGCAATTAATAAGAGCACGGTATTGTTAGCGTGAATTTCCCTCAGATGGTCCCAAAGCTTGCTGAAATCAGAGCTCAGATTGAGCCATGTTTGTTTTGGTTTCAGCACCGATGGTCAGCTGCTGGCTCGCTCCTTAGGAGACTCAGCTGGCTTGTCGGCTTGTTCGTTGTGCCAACAGCAGAGCAAACTGACTACTGGGTATTTCTTAACACAATGACAAGTTTGTTTAGAACAAGAAGTATAACAATATGCTTTTTTTTCTGCACTTGGAGTTGATTAATGTTAATGGCAGCTTGCGTGGAGACACTCATCGTTTTAAGTGACCTTTTCAAACAGCCACAAACACACATATCACTGGCGCAGTCGTGCACAGACACCTGGAAGCTGCCCAGTATAAACACATTCTGATCTACTGGTCATTTAGCAGCTCAACTCGAGCAGCTGAAGGTTTAAGGTCCCGGCTCGAAAATGTCTGCACAATAACACTTAAATGTCAAATGACTCTAACTTGTATTGCTTGGGAGTAACTACGTCACTTGGGGGTGTTTGCTTTAATGTAAAATTAAGACTGATAGTTTAGATTTACTACACTGAAATACACAGGCCTCACAGTAGGAACTCAATACAACAAACTGAGATTCAAGTCTTTCAATACTTCATCTCTCCACCACTGTTTTTGGTGACGGACTCAATCCTCCTGCTCTTTAATGGAGGATTTGTGTTCCTCTACCCTCTTTGTTTAAATACCCCAAAGCTGTTTGATTGGACTCAGGTCAGACCACATAGTTGTCCAGGTTTTAGGTTTCACTTTGTTCTTCTTTAGAAACTGTTGTGCAATTTTGCTGTTGTGTTTTGGAGGGTTATCAGACAGAAACATCCCGCTTCTGTCAAGCTGCTGCAGTCTAGGAATCATCCTGTCAGCCAGTATTTTGGTTTATCCAAAGCTTTTGCACGAATGCGGCCCCATATCATCACACTCCCGCCTCCGTGCTTCACTGTCAGGACGATGCATTCACTGCAGTCCTGGTCAGGTTCATAATAAACATGCTGGATCCCATCTGTGCAGAGCAAATTCATCTTGATCTTATCTCACTAAAGAATGTGCTCCAACATTAATCAGGCTTCTTGCAATTTGCATCATGTTCATCTCCACGTCCACTGGAGCCCACCTTTCTACCTCTCTACCTCCTCTGTCCTTCTCAACCCGCCGGCCAGCAGGCAGATGGGTCCCCCCCCACATAAAGAGCCGGGTTCTGCTCAAGGTTTTTTTCCTGTTAAAAGGGTGTTTTCCTTGCCACTGTTGCTTTAAGGCTTGCTCTGGGGGTTCAGGCATATGGGTTCTGTAAAACGTCTTGAAACAGTTTGACCTGTAATTGGTGCTATATAAATAAAATTGAATTGAACTGAATTTTAGACTTAGACTGATTTTATTAATCCCCAGAGGGAAATTCTGTATTAGTGTCGAACAACAAGCAAGGGTGTTTTTTCTGATGGCAATTTATCGAGGTTGATGTTATGATGTGTCACTGAGCTGTCACCGAAACTCTGATTTCCGCTGTTAAAACCCCTTTCAATATTCTTAATCAGCTGTTGTCTGTTTTCCACAGGTGTTTTCCCTTTTGCTGCACAGACTTTCTACTTTCAGGCCTGAATAGTCAGTACAGTCATTCTGCAGTTTGTTTCTTATTGCTCATGAGCAGGGGTGGACTGGGGCAAAAAAATCAGCTCTGGCATTTGTGGCCTAGACCGGCCCACAACATTATCGGTTGACTGAATCAAGCACTAGGTTGGATTTTCAGAACAAAAATTCAAAAATATCCCTAGAGACCTAACCAAACTTGTTGACAAGTCAGATAAAAACAATTGCAATCCAGTAGAGCAGGGGTATTCAACTAAAATTCAAAGTGGTCCAGTCTGAGAAAATGTATTAAAGCAAAGGTCCACAACATCTTAATGTCAAACCTGAATGAGTGCGATAGCTTTATGTTGATGTAACCTACTAGTTTTATTAGCATCTGCATGTAACCAATAACTGACTATCAAAACCAAATAAATTCAGTACACTTCAAAAAACATTTTGGCAACATTTAATTTATAAATAACTTTTTATATTGACCCTGTCAATTTTCCACTTCTTAGAATGTATACTGACAATTATAATAATTCTGTACTTTTAGCAACTAGTTCTCAGCTGTAAACCAGAAACATTATAGGGATCTGTATGCTAATCAGTCAAAATCAAAATGAGTACTACCAATACACAGTGAACAACAACAATCTGTACCCTTGATCTGTGCTAAAATAATCTATACTCCATACATTTAATAATAAACCTGTGAACAATAATAAACAGTAACAATACTCCATATTCTTTAATTAAATACAATAAAATACAATAAGCAACACTCTATACATTTAACAATACACCTGAGAACAATAATAAACAGTAACAATATTCCATATTCTTAAGTCATTTCATAGTTCACAGCTCAGCAAACATCATAGTGTTCTGCATAGAAATCACAAAAAGCTGCTCTGAATTATCTTTCGCAGTGAGCAGATGTTCTTGTGTTGCAGGTCCATGGTCCAGATGTGGCCATCGAACAGGCTGGGGGGGTCTGGCACCGTGTACTTCCTAAAACACCTCCTCTTTTTGCATTCTTCATATGGGATGGAAATAAAGTAATGCTGGTTTCGCACGTCCATCAAAGACCTGTAAGTGTAAAGCAGGAAGCCCTCCACAATGAGGATGTGAGTCTCCTCCTCCTCCTCCTTGTGGTTGGATTTTGGGACCATCTCTGTGTCCAGGGTGTTATTAACGCCATGAGACTTCTCAAACTCCACCGGGTTCTCCAGCCACGCGAAGATCTGACCCATCATGTCCATGTCCAGAGCAGTGATGGCATCATACTGCTTAAAGCCATCTTCACCAACTTTTATCTGATCTTGGGGCTTGAAGAAGTCACCCTGATGGACCACGCAGCAGTTGGGCAGGTTCTTCATCAGACAGTTGGTGAGGGTGGTTTTCCCTCCATTGGTTACACTGCTGATGCCGATGATGTACTTCATGTTCCCGGATTGGTCAAAGCTCAGAAAAAGAGTCAAAAATGTCAACAAAAAGGGAGCGATCAGATGTGGAAGAAAGCTGACAAAGAGAAGGTTGCAGCAGGAAATGTCAACTACTGGAGTCCTCTATGGTGCTTGAGTTTAGTAAGTAAGGTAAGAGCAGAAAGGGAGCTGCCACTCGGACGTGGTTCTTCCACCCACAGAGGACCTCTTATGGTTGTCACTGCTACACATACTGCCCTAGTTGAGGTTTTAGGTGGAATATTCCTTTTAACCAGCCCCTCAGGTCTCTTTGAGGATTTTGGATGGAATACTCGGTAAACTAACATTTTAGGTGCATGTCCAGGGATTTTTAGTGAAATGTTCCTTTAAGGTGGATGTGTGAGGACCTTGTAGGTGGAATACTTCCTGAAACCAAACTTTTAGGTCAACATTCAAAGATTTAAGGTGGAATATTCCTTTAAACCAACCTACATTTCATGTTTTGATCATTATCAAGTGAGAAACCTCAATCCAGACTCCTCATAATGGTGTTTGAGATTTATGCTGCTGTTATTTGTTTAGTCCAGACTAAATGACAGAAATCCACAACTGTAATTTTATTTCAGGACTCGGTTATTGAATGTCAAAACAATCCATGTGACTCTAAAAACTCAACAGCTTTACAAACTCAAAGATTAAACTCTCCACAAGGATCCAAAATAAGTTGGACTTCTACATGAGAGCTTTAATTATTCTTCATCTACTTCCTGAGAAGTTTGGTCAATTAAAAAGACAAACTTATATTTTCAGCTGAACTAAAGACAGACTTTGTGATTTTTTTTGCTCACATGTTGTGTTGTTGTAAACTTACTCTTCTATTCATAAGAAGAAGAAGAAGAAGAAGAAGAAGCCCTCTGGACTTCTAGTAAGCTGTGTTCCTATTGGCTGTCCAGGTGGCTGCTTGGTGTTATCAGGAACACCTGAGAAGCTCAGTGTCTTCCTGCTTTATGTCTGCAGTCAAACATTTCCTCCGCTTCTGTTCACTGAACCGGGTTTGGTTCTGTTGCTTTAGTTTGTTCTTTAGGCGTTGGCTTGTAGCTTCCAGCAGTAAAATCCTCTTTAATGTGTTTCTTGGTGAGTTTTAGGGTTTTGTACTCGATAGTTGTCTTGGTAAATGTGTTTCTTTAGCCACGGTTAGCAAATGGTGCTAATGTGTGCAGTGATTAGTGGGTTTGGTGCAGCTGAGTTGTGTCTTTATCTTGGCTGTAGTGAGTCTGTAGAGGTTTTTGGTCAGACACATTCTGTATTCTTGTTTGTGAACCAACGTTGGTTGTCCAGAAGGTAAGAATTCCTGTCCTGATTCTATTTAGAGGTTCTCTGGTAGGCTGCAGGAGACTTTAGCGTTTGGGTTGTGCTAGTTTGGTTTTTATATGGTTTCATTTGGATGACTATCTTGAGGCCCCTCCATGTGGTTTAGTGAGGTTTTCTGTAACAGTTCTACAAAGCAACATGCAGCAGAAGAGACTTAAGAGTTTTTAGGACGTTCCGGAGACCAGACTTTAGAGCAGCAGAAAGTGAGCTTCAGAGTAGAAATGAGAAGGAAACCTTCTTGACCCGTGTGGTGAGGTCCTGTACCAAGAGTTTGAGCAGGTTGTGAAGAATCTGTAGTTCTTTGGTCTGAAAGCACCAGAAGAGTCGACTCATTAAAGGAGAAAACTGGAGATATTGTTGGTTCTTCTGTCGCTCTGCAGTTTCCAGTTTCCTTAGACTGAATATCAAGTTTCTATTTTAAATGATTTACTGTGTGAGCCCAAGAAGACTTCAATAAACTCCCTCCATCCCCTGGACACAACAGATATTACTACCATGTTAAATCTTTTTTAAAATATGTTTTTGAGTTTTAATCATAGTTTAGTACAGTTTTTTTTTCTCTTTTCTTGTGTAGTTCTGTTATCTGTGTGAAAGGTGCTAAACAAATAAAGTTGAATTGATAAACTGAATAATTGACTAACTCATGATTGTGACAACAGAAGTAGTTTCATTGTGATTTAAGGGTTTGTTTCATTTTTAAAGTTGGGGTTAAAATCTTGACAGAAAAAAAACGATTAAAGAAATACACGACATTAAAAAAAAGCAATTAAATCAAAGAAAAAAGCAACTTAAAAAGAAAATTAAACAAATACAATTATATTATGTTAAACATACAAGATGATTAACAGAAGATACAAAATGTAATTCTGAAATTAAACATTTTTAAACAAATATTAAACATTAAAGACAATGTTAAATAATTTAACTTTTAAAAAATACAAACAAGAATGTTAAGCATTTAAAAAAATACAAACCATTTAATTAGATTATTAAACCTTTAAAAGGACAAAACATGTAATTAAAAAATTAAATGTTTAATTAGAAACTTAAATCTTATAGACAAAACTTAAATGGGAATTAAAGAGAAAATACAATGAAGCAAATAAAAGAAAATTAAACACTGAAAGGTGGTAAAACATTTAAAAAGAAAAACCTAAAAGATTTAATCTAAAGATTAAACATTGGGATAGAAAAGGAAATTTTTCAAACAAGCCGATAAAACATTTGAAAACACAATTAAACATTAAAAAGACAAAACATTTTGACATCAAATCAGACATTAGAAAAGAATAAAAGGTGAGAAAAGAGCAAAACTAAACATTTAAGAAGAGTCAAACTAAAGACAAACCATTTGAAAAGACACCAGTTAGACTTTAGAAGATCAAATTAAACAGAAGAGATGATAAAACGATCAAAAAGAGCAAAAACGGATAAAGGTATTAAAGTGTTTTCTAATCTGAAGTAAAACATCAAGTTGTTTCTTCAAACATTTCCTCTTTCTGTGTTCTTGGTTTGATTGTGGACAGATTTACTAAGAACTCATTTCAGAAAAGGTTGTTGCTAGAGGTACGGACCCGTACCCGTAGCCTGTGGACTACGGATACGGCACTTGCCATTTGCTAATAAGATACGCAAGATCTGGTCACGTGACTCCCGGTAGACGCTAGCGGTACGGACCCGTAGCATCGGTACTACAGGTACGGACCCTAAACCTGACCCTAACACTAACCCTAACATTAACCTTTGCTTACCTTTCAACAGTTTGCAGTGGTTAGCAGCTTCTTGACTTGCGAGACTCACGTACGGGTCCGTATCTGTCTGGCAAATGGAAAGTGCCGTATCCGTAGCCTGTGGGCTACGGGTACGGGTCCGTATCTGTAGACACTACCTTCAGAAAACTGCTTTCCAGACAGAGTCTACTAGTAGTTGAAGGCATCCATCAAACTAATATTACCTTCTGATCTCCACAAACTTTACTGTTCAGTGAAGAGAATCAAAGTTTTTTCAGGATTTCTAAAGAACCCACAGGTGAAGGTCTGAGAAGAACTCAGATGTGAAATCAAGACTCATAGTCACAAGTTTTCAGGCTTCTGTTAACCACTAAGTTCAAACTAACAGAGATCTACTCAAGAACTTTTAGGTTTTCAGTCCTCAGACTGTCAAAATGCTCAAACTAACAGGAATCTACTCAGGAACTTAGAAGATATCAGTCCTTGGACTGTCTGAAAGTTCAATCTAACAGAGATCTGCTGTGGGACTAAGAAATTTTCAGCCCTCAGACTGTGTGAAAGCTCAGGTCCTGAGGACTCGGGAGGTCTGGAGGCTTTGGAAAGTCTCGGAACTGAGGGTTCAACCCTCCAGCACAAAGGCTGAAGTCCAACCTTCTGAGAAAAACGGTCGAGACGAGACAACTTTAAAAAAAAAAAAACTCAAACGACAAAAAAATAGATGATAAATGCGCAAAAAAAGAAAAATTAGTATCTGAGGATCACAGGGCTGCCTCTCCAGATTTCTCCAGAATTCTCCGCCAACCGCATCCTCCCCTGCCCAGAATTCCCCAGAATCACCCGACCAATCGGTGTCCAATGTGTCCAGAATTCGCCCGCTGACAAATTAACGTCCAGCGTGTCCAGAATAACCCCCCGACCAATCGATGTCCAGCATGTCCAGAATTCCCCCGGTGACCAATGAGAGGGACAGCTCGAGCCTACCAACCCTTGACCCCGGGCGACGCCTGTCCCGCCCCCCTCCCCTCCGACCCGTCATTCAAACTTGTTTGTGGAAAAATACAGACACCTGCTTGGAAACTTTTGCATTTCAAGGTCAGACGGCATTATCTTTATTTAGTTTTTATCATCCTACACAAATGACAGCATAAAAATTACAAGAAAGAAACGATCGTAGCATCCTTTGGTTATTACACCGGCTGGCTACCCGTTTTTCACTCTAGTTTTACCGTTAAGGTCGTGAATATCTTTAGGGTTGCACTAGCCGTGTTTCGGTTTAAGTCGTGTGTGTCGTCAGAAAAGTACACCCGCTTTTTTACGATGTTATTACAAATTGTTGACAGTTATGCCTTTCCGTTCATTCGCCGTTTAGTCATTCATCACCTCTTTTTGAGTGAGCCTTCATTAAAGCATCGTTATAGCGTTAATGTTTTTCATTACTATCGTTTTCTAGCAGCATACTGCTGTATTCCCAGACACATTAGTCAGTATGTTTTTTATAAACTGTGACCGCTGTTTTAAGTAATGTTATATGTGAATATCGTCGTTACTGTTGTCAGTCATTCATCTTTCCTTGCGTTACTGAACCATTCAGTGAGTAACTGTGGTTGTGACATGATTCTAACAATACAATTAAGCTTTCAGCAGCATATGTACGTACATTTTCTTAGCCCAACAGCACTACTTGTCATGAGCTAACCATAACTGTGATTACTTATAGCGGTCCTTTTCTACTGTAATGTTATTATGTTGTCCCATTAGCTTAGAATATGAATCACATTTGCTCTTTTTCAGCTCATGCACCTATGAATAACAATGAAAGTACAATAATACATATTAATGGTGGGGACTATCCTAGTTCTAACCTCTGGCTGCTACATTTGGTGTAACTTGTACATTTCTTCTCTGCTAACGGTAGATGGCTTCCAAACAAAAGAAGCACAGAGATATGTCAGATCAGGAGTGGATGTCCCGTCTGAGAAGGTTTGCTGCCTCTGGGGTTTGGCCTTCTGAGGCAGGAAACAGACCTGCACCACGACAGAAAAAGTGGCATGAACTGTACCTGAAGGTGAAGTTGGACAGAGTAATCAACAATAATTGTGCAGCTATTGGGGGGGAAAAACTAATTAAACTAAAAGTGGAATACATTCCTATGATATACTCAAATCTGATTATAGATTGAGAAATGTCTGATGCAGCTGAGGGGACAGGCATCTCTGTTTGGAGGGACGCAGACATGCAGCTGTGGTTTCCATACAAAGAAGGTATCAGTGATTTTTCATAACATTAATAGCTACAGGTGTTGTATTCTTTATGAATAAATTCCCTCTTTCTTCTCTGTGCACTTGTAGCCTTCCAGCTCTGTCCCTGGGCCTCCACAACCAGGTCCCTCAGCAGCGTCATCTACAGAGACAGAGCAGCCACAAACATCTGGACTAGCAGCAACATCTGGGCAGACACCTCGGAAGCCTTCTTTGACTTTGGCATCGGTAGGTATTCATGATGTTAGAAGAGTTTATAATAGAAAAAATACTTGGAGAAAACATTTTTAATAAAATACTTCACATTATTACTTCACAAGGTTTGGAGGGTCTCGTGGTGCTGCCTTAACGCCCAACTTAAGTTTGGCTGGGAAGCATGTTAGCAAGGTAATGTCTGTGCAGTGCTGCAGCTGTATAGTTTTGCTTGGGTAATTACAGTGGGGATGCTGAAATGTGTACTTCTCAGTGACTGTAATGTCTAATAATGATGATGTGAACTGTTCTCTCTCCTCATTAGGTCTCCAGCTCTTCTTCGTCTTTGACTATGCCTCACGCTGTTACGAGCGCCATGGCAAGCCGACCACAGTCGCCTGCCCGCAGTCCAAGGATATTCATTCTGGCAGTCTCTCTTCTCCTCCCTCACCTGGAGCCACAAGCACCTCCACTGCCTCTGTTCCACCAGGTACTGCTAGAGCTGTGAGTAACTTAAAGTGTAGTTATTTTATTTACATTGATGTTGTACTAAGCTTAAAATAAGAATTTCATCTTTGTAATTGTGTGTCTATATTGTTTTTTTTTTTTAAATATCAGGAAACATCAGCATCCTCCTTAGCACCTCTCATCCCTCTGTCCTCTGCGCCGACCTCTGTGACCTCCGTTGGCATCCCCTCCACTGCTCCATCTCACACTAGGTTAGTATTCATCACTGTTTATCAGCAGGGCTAAATATGTTAAGGTTGAAATTATGTTGTATAATATAGCCTGACAACAGAGACAGTGTCAGTACTGTTTCTCTGTTTTGATTTATTTTAAGGAACGAGCGCAAACAGTTTGAATTTTCAGCTGTACCTCCTGGAAGGCCCTAATAGATGGAACCAGGACAGAGAAGCTGCTTCTCTGGCAGTCAAGCCCCCATCCCTGCTGAGCTACTCTGTGTGTCAACAATTACAGTACCAAGGTACTTGGCAGGAAGCTTGTCCCATCTTTTCAGCCTCCTTCTGTGTATGCTGGTGAGTTTAAATGTTCTGTCATATGTTCTTATTGTTATGGAGGGTGTTGGAGAAGCCAGGCGCAGACAAAGGGAGGCTGGCAGATGGGTGAATGATTAAAGTTGTTTTATTAAACGAGAATCCAACTATATAAACTGAGAACAGAACTGGGGAGGCAGAGAAAAAAAAAACTATACTAAATGCTAAGAAACAAAACACAACAGAGCTAAGGAGGGATACTCACATTATGGGGGAACTGAGAACCAAGGGGGCAAGACAGGCTGGGGAAAGTCCATAAACTGACAGCAGGGCAACAGTGTCCAAAAAGGGGAAAATCCAGGTGGCAGGGAGAGCAGAAAAGTCCATAAGCTAAGCAGTCCAGAGATGGCAGGTTTGGTGGGGAAACAGTGTCTGTGACAACATGTAAGTCAATGATACGGCAGAGACTGAGCAAGTGAGTGGGGTTTAAATAGTGGAGAGTTTGTAGACAGGTGAGGTGAGTTCAGTGATTACTGCAGCTGATAGTAATTTGGGTAATCAGCTGGCAGAGTGCAGGTAGAGGAAGAGGGTGAATGACTGGGAGAAAGAGACAGGAGGGAGAGATGACAGACGGAGGAAGCCAAAGAAAAACAAGTCAAAACACACACAGATGAGCGATAATGGGGAAAAGAAGGAAAAAGGAGGAAGGGGAGGATCCTAACACTTATACAGATAAACAAAACATGTTTATTTAATCGCCATTGTTTTTCTTAAAAATTCAGTTCAATTTTCCCTCCTAGGTGAGCTGATAGGTATTGATTACCTGTTCAGACAAACTGGAAGGGCCATGCAGAACATGGAGCCTGACACAGAGGAGACTGACCAGATGCTGGAGGACTTGGGCACTGAGGAGGACCTGGAAGATGAGGGTTTTGAGGGTGCCAATGTGGACCCCACTGTTGGGCTTCTCGACATCACAGACCCATCCTCTCAGCCATCAACAGCCATCGCCAGCTCAGCCTGTAGTGCAGGAACTCCCACCTCTGTCCAACCTCCTACATCTGAGGCCACCTCTTCTGCCCCATACCTCCCTGCTCCTACTGACCTTCCAGCTACTGTGCCTGCTGCAGTACCCACACCAGCACAACCTCTGCAACAGCTGGTAAGTATTACTAATGTTCTCATCTGGAACAGCTGATGTTTGTAATATCCTGACATGTATTTTATAATATGTTATATTTTTGGTAGAGTGTGAAGTTTATTTGTGTTTTAATCTTTATCAGGCTAAGGATTTGAGCTCCGTTGCGTCCTTCGGCACATCAGCTGCCACCACTGTCTCCGCCGCTATCTACACTGGTACAGATGCATCTGCTGGTCCATCCAGACTACCGGCCATGAGCTCAGCACAATATCACCAACAGGTGTGGACATTTTTTGTAATCCATGTTGTGACATTAAGTGTCGTGAATAAATTTTTGATTACAGTGGTATATTTGTAATGCTCATCTGTCATGTTTAACAGGCCACTGGTGCATCAGTTTCCACCTCCAGCTCTGCCTCTGCTCCTCCTCCTCCTCCTTTGGAGAGCCTGGCAGAGTACTTGGTGGGGTTACGGGCTGAAAATGGCCAAACTCTGACTAACCAGCAGGCCAGCACCATTATAGCCTTATGGCAAAATCTTCTGCCATATGATCAGCAGCGTATGGCATATGCCGCTCTGACGACCGGGCGGGATAAACAGCCCAAACCAAAGGCTGAATTTACACCAGGGGTAGAAAGCATGACTTGCTGTGTCCTGGGTTCGTCAGGATCTCCTGCCCAGTTGCCAGACTGTTGTCGCTTAGTAGAAGCAGTCTTCATCAAGCTCTGCAGCATCCATAAGAGCCCTCAAAAAAAAAGACAATTATGCTCTAACGTGATGGACACTGATTCTCAGGGACTACAATAAAATTCGGCAGCTGGACCTGGGAAACGGGACAGTTATGCAGAGTACTACCCTGCAGTTGTTTGCAGTCAATCAAACAACTCTTGTTCAGTGGCACAATAAAAGGCTGAAGAGGCAAGACTGCAGAATTCTGCTGCAGGGAGTCAATCTCCCTGCCACAATTTCTGTAGCTCCCATGCCTTTTCCACCACCACAGGTACAGCCCACTGCTGCACCGACACGTCCTGGTCCCCAACATGAGTACAACCTGCCTGAAAGCACAGCAGGGCAGGCAATGCTCAAAAGAAAATCCACTGCTTTCCCACCACTGGATGCCCCACCAATAGCCCGGCCAAGGCTGCCTGCTCAGAGGCAGCTCTTTCCAAGACAGGCACCCCCACCCATGGTCTTCATTCCCACCCCTTCCACTAGCTCCTTCATATTCCAGGCCCCACAAGTCTTTGCACCTGCACCAAAAGCAGTTGTGCCTGCTGGCCCTCTTCCTCCTCCTACACTTACTCGCAGGCCATACAATCGGACTGTTGAGAAAAATAAATGCGGTCAGTGCCAAAGAAGAAGGACACAGCCAGTATCATGGGCACATACACACGTGGACAAAATTGTTGGTACCCCTCAGTTAAAGAAGGAAAAACCCACAATTCTCACTGAAATCACTTGAAACTCACAAAAGTAACAATAAATAAAAATTTATTGAAAATTAAATAATCAAAATCAGCCATCACTTTTGAATTGTTGATTAACATAATTATTTTAAAAAACAAACTAATGAAATAGGGCTGGACAAAAATGATGGTACCCATAACTTAATATTTTGTTGCACAACCTTTTGAGGCAATCACTGCAATTAAACGATTTCTGTATTTGTCAATGAGCGTTCTGCAGCTGTCAACAGGTATTTTGGCCCACTCCTCATGAGCAAACAGCTCCAGTTGTCTCAGGTTTGATGGGTGTCTTCTCCAAATGGCATGTTTCAGCTCCTTCCACATATGTTCAATGGGATTCAGATCTGGGCTCATAGAAGGCCACTTTAGAATAGTCCAACGCTTTTCTCTCAGCCATTCTTGGGTGTTTTTGGCTGTGTGTTTTGGATCGTTGTCCTGTTGGAAGACCCATGACCTGCGACTGAGACCAAGCTTTCTGACACTAGGCAGCACATTTCTCTCCAGAATGCCTTGATAGTCTTCAGATTTCATCGTACCTTGCACACTTTCAAGACACCCTGTGCCAGATGCAGCAAAGCAGCCCCGAAACATTACTGAGCCTCCTCCATGTTTCACCGTAGGGACAGTGTTCTTTTCTTCGTATGCTTGGTTTTTGAGTCTATGAACATAGAGTTGATGTGCCTTACCAAAAAGCTCCAGTTTGGTCTCATCTGTCCAAAGGACATTCTCCCAGAAGCTTTGTGGCTTGTCAACATGCATTTTTGCAAATTCCAGTCTGGCTTTTTTATGAGTTTTTTTCAGCAGTGGTGTCCTCCTTGGTCGTCTCCCATGAAGTCCACTTTGGCTCAAACAACGACGAATGGTGCGATCTGACACTGATGTACCTTGGCCTTGGAGTTCACCTTTAATTTCTTTGGAGGTTGCTCTGGGCTCTTTGGATACAATTCCAACGATCCGTCTCTTCAATTTGTCATCAATTTTCCTCTTGCGGCCACGTCCAGGGAGGTTGGCTACTGTCCTGTGGGTCTTGAACTTCTGAATAATATGAGCCACTGTTGTCACAGGAACTTCAAGCTGTTTAGAGATGGTCTTATAGCCTTTACCTTTAAGATGTTTGTCTATAATTTTTTTTCGGATGTCCTGGGACAATTCTCTCCTTCGCTTTCTGTTGTCCATGTTCAGTGTGGTACACACCTTTTCACCAAACAGCAGGGTGACTACTTGTCTCCCTTTAAATAGGCAGACTGACTGATTATGAGTTTGGAAACACCTGTGATGTCAATTAAATGACACACCTGAGTTAATCATGTCACTCTGGTCAAATAGTTTTCAATCTTTTATAGAGGTACCATCATTTTTGTCCAGGCCTGTTTCATTAGTTTGTTTTTTTAAATAATTATGTTAATCAACAATTCAAAAGTAATGGCTGTTTTTGATTATTTAATTTTCAATAAATTTTTATTTATTGTTACTTTTGTGAGTTTCAAGTGATTTCAGTGAGAATTGTGGGTTTTTCCTTCTTTAACTGAGGGGTACCAACAATTTTGTCCACGTGTGTATACTGTCCACTAAATGCTGGTTTGCTACTTGACCAGTGGATGGAGGAGATGCGGCGAAAAAGAGCAAACCAGTAATGGATTCTGTGTCCTTACTGGATATGCTGTGTAGATATTGTAAATAGTTTTAAATAGGGCTACACAAAATGTTGTTTCTTTTTTTTATATTGTACAGTTATATGTACAGCACCCTCCATAATTATTGGCACCCCTGGTTAAGATGTGTTCTTTAGCTTCAAATAAATTCAGTTTTTTCTAGATAATATAGTACCACAATGGGAAAAAAAGGAAAATCCAGCCTTTAATTCAAGTGCATTTATTCAGTGGAGAAAAAATCACACATTAAGAAATAATTCTTTTACACCAAATCATGTGTGCCACAATTATTAGCACCCCTGATGTTAAAACTTTGTACAACCTCCTTCTGCCAACAAAACAGCACCTAATCTTCTCCATTTTTGTTCTGACATTTTTGTACAATTTTCAGTGTGAGAGTATGCTCCTGTAATAAAAATTCAATTTATTTTAAGGCTTTCAGCACATCATAACCAGGGGTGCCAATAATTATGGAGGGCACTGTAGTTGTGAATTGTTTCAGTATTGTTACTGTTTATTGTACACTGCTCAAAAAAATTAAAGGAACACTTTGAAAATACATCATATTTCAATACGGGGGAAAAACAAACTGGATATTAGCAGTGATATGGACTGGATAATGTGTTAGGAATGAAAAGATGCCACATTGTTTGATGGAATTGAAAATTATCAACCCCTAGGAGGGCTAAATTCAAGACACCCCAAAATGAAAGTGAAAAAGTGATGTGGCAGGCTAGTCCATCTTGCTGAAATTCGTTGGCAGCAACTCAAAATGGTCTTCAGTAGTTTGTATGGCCTCCATTTGCTTGTATGCATGACTGACGATGTTGGGACAAGCTCTGAATGAGACGACAGATGGTGTCCTGGGGTATCTCCTCCCAGAACTGGACCAGGGCATCGCTGAGCTCCTGGACAGTCTGAAGAGCAACCTGATGGTGTCGGATGGAACAAAACATAATGTTCCAAAGGTGTTCTATTGGATTCAGGTCAGGTGAGCGTGGGGGCCAGCTAATGGTATCAGTTCCTTCATCCTCCAGGAACTGCATGAGTTCTCTTACCACATAAGACCGGGCATTTTCGTGCACCAGAAGGAATCCAGGACCACTGCACCAATGTAGGGTCTGACAATGGGTCAAAGGATTTTATCCTGATACCTAATGACAGTCAGAATGCCATTGTCCAGCCTGTAGAGGTCTGTGTGTCCCTCCATGGATATGCCTCCCCACACCATCACTTATCCACTACCAAACCAGTCATACTGAACAATGTTACAGGCAGCATAACGTTCTTCACGGCTTCTCCAGACCTTTTCATGCCTGTCACATGCGCTCAGGGCGAACCTGCTCTCATCTGTGAAAAGCACAGGGCACCAGTGGTGGACTTGCAAATTCCTGTGTTCTATGGCAAATGCCAGCCGAGCGCCACGGTGCCAGTCAGCGAGCACGGCGGGCACTAGAGGACGCTGGGCCCTCAGACCACTCTCATTACATCTCTTTCTGATTGTTTGGTCAGAGACATTCACACCAGTGGTCTGCTGGAGCTCATTTTGTAGCGCTATTGCAGTGCTCATCCTGTTCCTCCTTGCACAAAGGAGCAGATACCTGTCCTACTGATGGGTTGAGGACCTTCTATGGTCCTGTCCAGCTCTCGCAGACTAACTGCCTGTCTCCTGGAATCTCCTCCATGCTGTTGAGACTGTGCTGGGAGACACAGCAAACCTTCTGGCAATGGCACACTTTGATGTGCCATCCTGGAGGAGTTGGACTGTCTGTGGAACCTCTGTAGGGCCCAGGTATCGCCTCATGCTACCAGAAGTGACTCTGACCCTTGCCAAATGCAAAACTAGTGAAAAACAGTCAGAAAAGATTAGGAAGGAAAAAAATGTCAGTGGCCTTCACCTGTGAACTCATTCCTGTTTTGGGGGTTGTCTCATTGTTACCCCTCTAGTGCATCTGTTGTTAATTTTATGAACACCAAAGCAGCTGAAACTGACTAAAACCCCCCTCTTTTACTTACTTGACCAGATCAGTATCCCACATGTTTGACTAACTTGATGCAATACTTAGATTAAAAAGTGTTCCTTTAATTTTTTTGAGCAGTGTATACATGTAAGTCTTGCATTTCTTTGTGTGTTTGTGTAATAACCAATTAATCTGTAAATTTTGTGATAAATCTGGCCTTTATTTCTGCAGCAGTGCTTTGGTGCTTTTTTTACATAAATATCTGTATAATAAGGATCAAACAGACAAAGACCTTATTGCATAATCAGACTAAAACAACTTGATATGAACAACACTTATTCAAAACCATTTCATAATTGATCAAATGGAGCTTGTTATTTATAAGAGTATCAATATAAGTAGATACACACTAAAAACAATCACTGTTTATACAGCTTTGTCAATAGCTCATAAGAAAAAGCTGTTTTTCTGAAGGGCTGACCAGTTAGCATTACATTTACACAATAGGCCACTCAGAATTTTGTATCAAAGTTAGTTATATCTCAAAGATTAACAACAATTGATTACAGTTTGCGTAAGAATATATATGTTACGAGCTGGGATCGAACCGACGACCTTCGGATCCACAGCTTCCCCGGCCATCATCCTGTAAAATTACGTATTTTGCCTAAATTAGTAAATTTAAGTCAGAAATTGCGTTCAAGTCAATCAGAAAGGCAGCAAGGCCGGGAAAGGGTCTCAATGCATCTCTTTTTTTTCCTAATTTTTCCCAATTTTTCTCCTTTTTCTCCTCCTTTCTCCTTCCCCCTCTTTGTCCCCTTCTTTCTAGCTGTGCCATTGTTGTCATCCATTCTTCATACGGGGGAGGAAGTTTTCTCCTCCAGTGTCTTAGCAGTATCCGTTTAGCTGTTGTGAGAGCCAAAATAATCCACCTTTTTTCAAAATATGAAAAGTCATTGTCCTGAAGCTCCGTGGTCGATCCCAACATAGACAGTTTTACAGAGATTTGAAACTTTTTGCGCAGGACTTCAAATATAATCTGCTGAATGTTGTTCCACCAGTCTTTAAGTGCAGGACATGTCCAGAGTATATGGAGTGTAGAGGCACCACATCCGCCACATCTCCAACAAGAGTCTACTGGTATCAAGTTCCATTTATGAAGTTGTTCTGGTGTCCAATGCCATCTGTGTATTATTTTCAGTTGAATGAACCTATTACCCATTTCTTTGTACATTGTGTTGATATTCTTTCAACGTGATTCCCAGTCCTCAGGAGATATGTCCACCTCCATGTCCCCTGCCTAGTGTTTCTTAACCTTGAGTAAAGGGTCACATAGTTGTTCCTGTAACAGATCATTAATCTTACGGGTGACGCTTCTTCCTGAGCTTGATTTTGTCAGCAGCTCTTCAATTGGGCTACCTGCAGGGCAGGTAAGCTGACCTCCTAACCATTTAGGCAAGGCAAGGCAAGGCAAGGCAAGGCAAGGCAAGGCAAGGCAATTTTATTTGTATTGCACATTTCATGTAACAGTGACAGCCCAATGTGCATTACAGTAAAGGCATATATACATTCAAAAACAAAATAAAACAAGTCGATAAAAGTTGCATTAAAACAGATTAAAATACACAAATAATTTAATTTCCATAAGCACAAGAGAATAAAAAAGTAGCCAGGGCACTTCGTATTTGGACATACCTCCAGTACTGATTATGTGACAATTTATATTTATCCATTACTTGGTTAAAGCTTAAGAATTGTTTGGAGTTGCTGTCGAATAAATGTAAGATATAGATTATCCCTGCTTTTTTCCAAATAGTCCAATTAACTGTTTTTTCTCCAATTAGAATTCGCTTACTATTCCATAGAGGCACGTGAGGCGATTTGAAGAAGTCCCAACGGCCTGCTCTATGTAGTTTATGCCACATTAATTTAGTGTTGGCAATAATGGGGTTATCATTCTGTAATGGTGATTTTGTGCCAAACAACTCAGACCAAGGGGATAGCCCTCCACTAACTTCAGCCTCTATTTGGAACCAGCTTGGTTTATCTCCTATCTTGTCATTAGGTAGCCATGTCCTTATGTGCTTCATATTAAAAGCCCAGCAGTACCATCTAAAGTTGGGAAGTGAAAATCCCCCTCTCTTTGTGTGGGCCTGTAGTTTCCATATTCCTAAACAATGATGTGAGTTGCCCCAGAGAAAGTCTGAAATGAGAGTGTCAAGATCCCTAAAGTGGGACTCTGGGATACTCAGAGGAAGGTGAGATAACATGTAATAGATCACAGGTGCAGTCATCATTTTAATAGAGTTTATTTTCCCCCAGAGAGAAAGGCGGATTTTAGTCCACCGACTGAAGTCTGATTTTATTTTCTGAAGCTGTGCATTAATGTTCTCTCGGACCATATCTTTATAATCTGGAGTTATTTGAATGCCTAGATATTTGATGCCTTTCGGAGCCCAGCGAAATTTCCACTGGTGAAAGAGGGTAGATGGGCAATAGCCTGATATAGGCATGGCCTCAGACTTATCCCAATTAATGCGATATCCAGATAACAGTGTGAACTCTTCAATACATTTTAATAATGTGGGTATGGATTTTTCTGGTTGGGTTAGAAGCACCAACATATCATCTGCGTACAGTAAAAGTTTGTGATGTACACTGCCTACTGTGATCCTGTGTATAGCTACATGGTTCCTCAGTTTTTGCGCTAAAGGCTCCAAGGCAAGCACGAACAAACCCGGACTCAAGGGACAGCCCTGTCTTGTGGACCTATACAGCTGAAATGGATTAGATATAAGACCATTTGTTAAAACACAGGCATAGGGGGTATTTTATAAGGTTTTGATCCATGTTATAAAATGCTTTCCAAAGCCAAATCTTCTCTGTGTTTCAAAAAGATAACTCCACTCTACACAATCAAATGCCTTAGCGGCATCTAGTGGCAAAGCAATTGTTGGATGGGTGGAGTCATATGCTAAGTGTTGTAGATTGGTTAAACCAAAATGGCTGACACTGCCTCGGCTGCTCGGGTTGCTCCTGCTTTTAAACGTTATCGTTTGAAGTCAGAGATCTATCACACCGCGGATGGAAGGGTGGTTGTAGAGGATGAACTACTGAATTTCCTCTATGTTAACTAAAGACAATGAATCAGGATGAGATTTTTAGTCTGGCTTCAAATGCTTTTGACTCTGAGTGGATTGAGTCCTCTAAGAAGGCCCTCTTTGAACTCTGTCCTTCAACACAAATAAGAAACGTCTTTCACAAAGGGGCACAGAAAGACGTAAATAACATCAAGAGTTGCCTTAAAGTTTTGAACAACTGTGGTGAGACTGTGCCCAGATTCATGTCATATTATTTGGATGATTTGCCTCCAGTGTCATTCAACAGTTTGGACGTTTCATGTTTACTAACAAAAATGGAGCAACTTAGTGTGGAGGTAGCCACCTTAAAACATACTGTAAAGCAACAAACTGACGTTTGCACTGACCTTTGTATGGTTACTGAAAGTATTCATGATAGAGTGAGTACTTTGGAGTATGGCCCTTCGGCAAAACAAGCTAATGTTGCTAATGCGGATGTATCGACAACAGTCACGGGCACGTATGTGAGTGAGTTCCCAAGGGACCAAGTCCCGGCTACTGAGGCGACGACAGCAGTTCCAGCCCACGAGGATGACCCGTCTCAGGTGAAATCTGCATCGGATTGGAATCTGCCTGTGCCACTGTCGCCAAAATGGAACCAGGTTGTGAGAAAAGGCCGACGTGTAACAACAGAGGAGGCTATGGCTCGACCGCGCGCTGCTGCGGTTGGACCGGTGAAGCGACCCAAGACCACTAAGCCCATCGTTGGCACTGGGACTGTTGGTAACATCAGGACGGTCAGAACCAAGTTGGTGAGTGTGTTTGCTTCCAGATTTTCACCGGATTTGGATGAAGGTACTCTAACACATTATCTCAAGGAAAAACTTGCTCGTGAAGTTGCATGCACTAAGATAGATACTGCGCACAACCGATTTAGCTCGTTTAAAGTTTGTGCTGAATGTAAAGACGTGAACGAGATGTTTGACCCAGATCTTTGGCCAGAGGGTGCACTCGTGTGGAGATACTATGAGCCTCGCCGTGGATATGCCAGGGCTGAGCTTGGCGCAGGAGATGATCGCGCGCGTAATGGCACCATGGCGGTGGCACACTAGTTTGGAATCATGGATATACGAGTCTTGTCCTATAATTGTCGCGGTTTGCGGCTCGGAAACAGCAAGGGGGATCAAGCTCGTTGTTTGATTATCGACAGTCTTTTATTAAATTGTGACATACTCTGTTTGCAAGAGACTTTTTTAGCGCAACAACAGTTGCAGAAGCTGAACACTTTTAATGACTGTTTTCTTGGAACAGGAGAATCCACTACTGATTGCGAGTGTGGTATTGTCAGAGGAAGAATAGCAGGTGGTGTGGTAATACTATGGAGAAAAACACTTGATGAATGTGTAAAAGTTGTCGGGCTGAGTGTTGATTGGTGCATTGGAATACAGTTTACATGTGACAAGAAGGACTTTGTGATTTTAAATGTATATACTCCTTATGAATGTACACAGAAGGAAAATGAATATGTAAATAAGCTTGCTTTTAAATTCTTTTGTGGATAGTTGTCCTTCTTCGAGCATCTATGTTGTTGGACACATGAATGCTGACATAACTGATAGAAACTCTGCCTTTGGTAAATACTTGGTTCAGTTTTGTGAAGATCATAACTATATTTTATCAAGCAAGTTACTGCTGCCAAATGGTAGTTACACCTATATCAGTGAGGTGTGGTATACCACCTCGTGGTTAGACCACTGTTTCAGCACGTCTGACGCACATGCATCTCTTGGGTCTAGGGCGATATTGTATGATGTCGTCACTGGCGACCATATGCCTTTTTCATTCTCAGTCAAAGTTGAAAAGTTGCCTGCATTGTCTGTAACCAGCAATGACGTGTTCTATGGAAAGCTGGATTGGTCTGCCTTCACTAAGGAAGATCTAATGTCCTATTTTTTTCACACTGATACACTATTTTGGAAAGTTAATCTACCTTATGACACAATAAGACGTACTGATCCAAATTGCGCAGATGAGCGCCACATAAGTAATATTTGTACATTTTATAATGATATAATATGTGCACTTGATAAAAGTAGTGCAAAACATTGTAAACTACAAAATAAGAATTATACAAAGCGTCCAGGTTGGAATAGGTTTGTTGCTGGCTACTATGAAATGGCTCGTGAGGCAACAAGAGAGTGGGCTCTGGCTGGAAGACCTAGGCAGGGACCTGTTTATGAAAATAAGAAACTTACAAATGCAAGATACAAATATGCCATTAGATTCATCACAAAAAATGAGCAAAGCATGAGATCAGATTCCATGGCAGGAAAGCTCTTAACAAACAATGTTATGGATTTCTGGAAAGAGGTGCGGATTCTTAACAGTAACAAGACTCCACTGTCATGTACGGTGGATGGCATTTCTGGGTCAGATAACATAGCAGAGCACTGGAAACAGCATTATGTAACACTCTTTAACTGTATTCACAGTGAATACATCAATGTAGAAGCGATTGACAAGAATGAGTGTATGAGTATCACTGCACATGAGGTGTATGAAGCCATAAATAAGCTGCCTGATAAGAAGACCTGTGGGGCAGATGGTATATATGCAGAGCATCTAAAATATGCTAGCTGTAGGCTATCTCCCCTTCTGTCTATTTGTTTTACCACTTGCATGACCCATGGTATTTTGCCAGATGCTCTCTTATCTGTCATATTGGTCCCTGTTATAAAGGACAAAGCAGGTAGATTGGGAAATTTAGATAATTACAGGCCCATTGCACTAGCCAGCATTGTATCAAAAGTAGTTGAAAAGGTGTTGTTAAGTAGAATTCAGCATATCATCTCATCATCAGACAATCAATTTGGTTTTAAGTCAAAACATGGCACAGATTTCTGTATTTTTGCCTTAGAGGAAATTTTAAGAAAGTACAAAAGTAAAAACTCATCTGTTTTGATATGCTTTACTGATGCTTCTAAAGCATTTGACCGTATTAACCATCTAAAGTTGTTCATCAAAATGTGTCAGCGAGGGGTCCCAGAATGCATATTAAAAATATTAGCATACTGGTATGCTCACCAGGTGATGCAGGTAAGGTGGGGCAACAGTATTTCTGCCCCATTTGGTGTTTCAAATGGTGTGAGGCCAGGTGGAATTCTTTCTCCTGTGCTTTTTAATTTGTATATGGACGAACTGTCACTACAATTAAAGGCTTGTAAGACTGGTTGTATGATAGGTTCCACTCTTGTAAACCATCTAATGTATGCCGATGACCTTGTTGTTTTGAGTCCAAGTAGTGTTGGGATCCAGGAGCTTTTAAATCTGTGTTCCTCTTATGGATTGGATTATGACATCAAATATAATACAAGTAAGAGTGTCATAATGATTTGTAGAACCAGAGAGGACAAAGACCTGACATTCCCTCAGTTTAAGTTATGTAAGGTTATTCTGAAGGTTTGTAGTAAATATAAATATTTGGGTCATATTATAAATGATGATTTGTCAGATGATGATGATGTATTTCGGCAATGCCGTATGATATATGCTCAGGCCAATATGCTTTTGCACAGGTTTGGTGCTTGTACAGATGCTGTAAAAAAGACACTATTTAAAGCATATTGTAAACCATTGTATACTGCCCACCTGTGGTCAAAGTACAAATGAGCTACTATTCGTAAACTCAATGTTGCATACAATGACTGTTTAAGAACTCTTTTGAAAAGACCACGATGGGAGAGTGCCAGTTCATCGTTTGTTTGTGCTGGAATTAGGACATTTCAGGCTATGTTGAGAAACCTGATGTTTAAATTTATTTGTCGGCTCAACAATTGTGAGAACTCTATAATCATTTGCCTGACAGACATCAAAATAAGTGCCACACGCTATCAGTCTGAACTGTGGCGTCACTGGTACAGTTGTCTGCTGTAGTGTTTTTCTTCTGTGTTGTTGTTTTTATTTTTCTGGACCCTGTGTCTGTAATAAAGTTTGATGATGATGATGATGATGATTAGCCGTCTAATATTATCAGAGCTATAACTATTTGGGATGAAGCCAGATTGATCTATCTGAATTACACTCCCAATAACTTTTGACAGGCGATTTGCTAATACTACGTTTATCAGTTTTAGTGGAGAAAGTTATTTTAATTGTTGATTAGTCTCTTAAAAACCAAATAATAAACTGGATTAGTCAAGAGGTTTAAATTTCCTACTTTGTCATATTTTAAATATTACAGAAATATATAAGAAATAAAGCGTCTTGACACAATTTGACCTGTAATTGGCGGTATATAAATAAAATTGAATTTAAATTGTATGTATCTTGTAATGTTGGAGGAATTTAGACATATATGTTGGAAAACACATTTTCTTTGTCCATTAATCTGTTGATTGCTTTCTCCAGTAATTCATTTCTTGTTTTGGTTTATAAAATGTCAAACCCAAATATATTCAGTTTACTGTCATAAAAACCAAAAAGATTTACATTCATGATGCAGGAATCAGGCAGTTTTTCACTTTTTATCTTAGTTTAGTCAGAAAGATAGTTGATAATGTGTGAATTGTTGCAGCTTGTGAGCTGTAGAAAGTTTTAATCTTTGTGGCCAAGTGTCAGAAAACATTTAGAAACCAACATCAACAAGGCTTTGAACATCATTAAAGGGAAATACAACTTTTGCATGACAATGTCTAATTAAAGGACATTTATTTCCAACGTAAATGTGTGATATTCATTGTACTGTTGCAATCAGTGTGACTGCTGTCCTATACTGGGATTCACAGCCAGCTAAACTCTCTCCTGTACCGCATCCTCCAAGGAACAGGCCAGTGTAGTAGTTGAACGGATTTTAATACAGAGAAGTGTGAAACTGAAATAAACATACAGAATATGCTGGTCAATAACAGTACAAATTGCTTCAAACGCAACAGTATTACGGGTAAGTATGGATTAATTTACATACGAAAACCGCCGGTGACTGGTAAGCAATAAGGTACGAAAATTGAATCAAAGCTAAAGCTAAACTACCCTGAAGCTACCCCAAAGCCTGAAACCGCGACTATTATTGTGAACGTAATAACAGACTGACACTCACAACACTGCAAATACATCATGGCAACTACAAATATACATTCCAACAATATCATCAGCATCTTTACTCACTTATTTTGCCACTCAGAGGGTTACAAACGAACTGGCAGACGGTGAAAAGAGGCTAGCACTGAATTGAACACTTTCACATTTTTTCCAGTCTTATATCTCTCCCCTTATATCCCTGCTGCTTAATGAGAGAAATGAACTGCAGGTTGTCCTGTCGGTATTTTGAATCGTGGTCTGAATGGTGTCAGGGTCGTTCTCAAACACACTTGGAGCTCATTGGTCAGTCTGGTACGATATTTAGTTTGGATTATATTCATAGTTGAGAAACTGCCTCACAGCTATATGTTTAGCCGAACATAATCAGCATGTGCAGGGCTACTTTCTTCTCGGTGTTGCATTATTTGTCTTTCTATCTACTCTGTCCTCTTGTCTGTCCTTTGCCTCTAAACTGTTTTCTGAACGCTGAGCTTGGTTAGCGGCTACAATGCAGAGATTTCATTGGCTGAGTAGCGTCACGTGGGATGCCTGAATTCGTATATAACTGGTCTGTGTGTTTCCTGAGCTGATAACCAAGGACATAAACACTGGAAAAGCTGCGCTGGGATCACAGAAGCGACCTGTGAAAATTAAAATGTCATTACACTTTACTGATTACAGGTCCGGGGAAACCTGTTGACCAGCCCCACTAGACACCGGCCCACCAGGACAGTGCCCGGTATACCAGATGACCAGTCCACTCCTGCTCATGAGAGGAAATACTCTACTGCTCAACTTAAAAATTATACAAGTATTAAGAGGCAATACAATTTTGAATCATTTGACTTAATTCTCTTGTATACTGTTGCTTTCTAAAGACAATATATGAACGCATTATGACAATTTTGGTCATGGAAGGTCAGACTCTGGATGTGCTCTCCATGGTGCTGAAGTCAGGTCAAAAGTGACACATTGAAGGTCAAAGTGGGATAAATGTCGAGGTTCTTCATATAAATTCACTTCATCTTGAGTTTGTTAAAGCAGAGAGTAAGAAATAAAGGGCAGAAAGAGTGTTGGGTTTCTTGTCTTTGGGTTGACATCATACCTGAACCAAGTGACCTATTATGAGCCCTTTAATTGATTCTTATCTGGTGTGTCTATTGATTGAACACCTCCTGACAACCTACACACTTTCACAAAGACTGTCTGGCACACAAACACTTTTTGCCGACAGCTCATGCAGGAGATGACAGGGCCTGGTTACAGTAATAACCCGCCTGCAATCTCACGCCCATGCGTCTGCAGCATAGCCTGTAAATCTCACTCTGTTATTGTTTTAATAACACTAATGTTAGCATTAGCCAAGTGGTAAAAACGTCAGACATCAAAAGCCAGAATCATCGGAGCTATATTGGGGTGAAGACAAAGGGCGAGGGCGCAGCTTGTGAAAATAGCTGGCCGTGCTGACTCAGCAGAGGAGTGTGTGCATGGCTGTGTGTGTGATTGCACAAATTTTTACACTGATAGCTCAACTGTGTGGATATTTAAATGCGTGTAAGCATGTGAAACGCCGAGCAACCTGCACAGAACAAAGCGCTCCAGCTGCTCGGCAAAACTGACTTCTCCTCAGAGCTCCATTTCCTCCAAACCACAAAGTCTCATAAAGCTAAGCACCCATAGTTAGCTAATGGCATTAACTTTTACACCAATGCCTCTGGTGCTGCTTATTGGGGGAAAACACCCTGATATATTTTCCAGCACATGACTTTGTTTTTCTGAATCAACAGCTCCACCTCTGCAGCGAGCCGCCGCGGGGAGGGGAGTCTGAAATAACGTCTGATGGGGATGCAGCATCATAAAACCAGAGAAGACATGAATAAAGGCCTGCACGCTGCATGTTCCACTGGAGTCATGGAATATCTGTAGGCAGCAGCAGCGAAAACACAACTCAGCAGTCCGGTTTAAGCTGCGTAGTGTGAGTTAAATTCCATAGCAGCCTTGACAGGTCATTGCCGTGGCCCCGTGTGTTTTTACATATGTGGGTAATAAAATAAGCCATTAAGTTCTTTACATGTGCCAAATGGACCTATTTTATGAACCACTGCGAGCGAAATTTCTTTCTTATTCAATTTATGTATGTGTATGTGTTCATATATATATATATATATATATATGTGTGTGTGTGTGTGTGTGTGTGTGTGTGTGTGTGTTTGTTGAGGGTGCGGGTCCAGTGGATGCCGAGCTTTCCATAATGTTTACTGACACAACACATTTTAATGGTTTCAGTTGAGTACCAGGAATTGAGAAATTGAGTCACTTCAAAAGCGTGGCACGCTAACGGAAGTCCATTGTTTACACTCATGGCTGCAGCTATTTAAATCTGCAGCAGAGTGGCCCTATGGACGCCACAGCTCCATTGTTTGGATGTTGCAAAACTCTGAGTTTATTTGCAAAAAATCTTCTTGACAAAGCATTCTCTCAAGCCTTTAACATGTACAGTAGAGGACATAAGAGACTAAACCCCTGTGCAATATCATTTAAATGCCAAATGATTCAAAACTGAATCACATCTGAATAACTTCTTACTTATAAGTTGAACGATTGAATGTTTCCACCTATGAACAACTACAACTGGCACTTTAGAGAGACTAAATTGACGATTCAAGCCCCAAATTAGAAACTCAGTGCAGCAAAAGTGAAAACATCTGTAAGTAGACGAGCCCTCAGTAGATGGCAGAACCACGCCCATGCTTGATACTCTGTATCAATTTTGATCATCCTACGTATATCCCTTCCTACTTGATCTGCTGACCTCTGACTCCACAACTGAGCTGGGGACCTTAGACCGCTCTTCGGTGCCAAGTTTGATCATCCTGACTTCAGCACTTGCAGAGATATCTGACCGGACATACACACACACATACACCCACCCACATACATACTTACCCAGCCAGATACCGAAGCGAATGCAGTAACCCCGCTGATGTACATCAGGCGTGGTTAATTATTTAACTTAACTGAGCTCACCTGTGATTTCCAATCAGCCTAACTGTATGGACTTGGTTCTAAAATGAGCTGTGAACGGCAGAACTTTCCCAGTTTCAGACCTATGGGCTGTGTTCATCTGCATGTTTTTATCATGGCTCCACATGGAAAAGAACTGCCAGAGAATGAAAAAACTGAATGTGAGATTTTATGAAGATAGAAAAGGACACAGGAAGATCAACTAAAAAATCTGTGTAAATATAGCTGTAATCAAGAGGAAAAAAGGAGTCATAGTACCACTAATCAGGGCTGCACTGGTCGCCCTCCTACAATGACTACACAGGAAGTGTGCTACTTTCACAATCTACTGATCTAAAATAGACAGGTGAAAAATTTGGCAAAGCAGTTATCAGTGGAAATCAGACTTTCTGTGAGAGCTCAGACTGTGTGAATGACATTTCACAACATCCACCTCTACAGACAGCAAGAAAAACACCCGAGCTTCCTCTTTGGCACAAAACTGCAAGGTGGAACTTTGCTATAAATAAATAAGTCTCATGAACATTGGCCACAGATCAAGATAAATGTATTGGACTCAGCATGTTTAACCCTTTTATGCACAGCATGGGTCAAGTGGGCCAGACCCATTTTCCATTGGATTTTTGGCACTTTTCACCCATGTTGTGTGTCAAAGGGTTAATGTGAACCTAACCAGGGCTACCACAGTGGTTGCATAGTCATGATGGTGAAGCACAGAGGTGAAAGTGTGACAATGTGGGCCTACATGAGTGGAAAAGGTGTTGGTGAGATGACATTTATAGAGCACAGAATGAATGTTGGTGGATGTGCCCAAAAACAAAAAGCGCCATTGCTTGCTGTTCCGTAGAAAACTGCAAGATTTAACTTGGCTGAAGAACATGAAAAGAAACATGATGAATGATGAGAACACATTCTTTGGTCAGAGGAGATCAAGATAAATGTGTTGGCTCAGATGGAGTCCAGCATGTCTAATGTGAACCTGACCACAGCACCACAGTGAATGCATAGTCCTGACAGTGAAGCACAGAAGTGGAAGTGTGAAAATGGGGGGTTACATGAGCACAAGAAAGTGCTGAGGAGATGAAATTAGTAGATGGCATCTTGAATGTCTTTATAGGTGGATTGGTGCGGCGGCAGCAGTAATGCGGGCGCTGTACCAAACTGTTGTGGTGATTGATTTACCAGTCCATCTACATTCCAACTCTCAACTATGGTAATGAGCTCTGGGTACTGACCAAAAGAACAAGATCACAGCTCCAAGCAGTCGAAATGAGCTTCCTCCACAGGGTGGCTGGACTCAGCCTCAGAGATAGGGTGAGAAGCTCAGAAATTCGGAGGGTGCTTGGAATAGAGTCGCTGCTCCTTCATTAAGGAGCCAGTTGAGGTGGTTTGGACATCTGATTTGGAGGTCCAAACCACCTCCTTTGGCATCTTTTGGAGGTTTTCCAAGCACATCTACCATGGAGGAGACCCTGTGGTAGACCCAGAACCCGCTAGAGGGATTATGTATCTCAGCTGGACTCGGAACTTCTTGGGATCACCACAGGAAGAACTGGAAAGCGTTAATAAAATGGATGGATGGATGGATGGATAGTTTCATGGATGGACATACCAAAAACAAAAACAACAAAAATAAAATAAATCCTTGCATGCTGTTCTCCACATAACTCCAAGATGAAAAGGAAGCCTGGTGAATGTTGAAACAGAGTCTTTGTCAGATGAGATCAAATTTGTTGGGCTCAGATGGAGTCCAGTGGAGTCACCTGACCAGGACTCTCACAGTGAATGCATAGTCCTGACAGTGAAGCACACATGTGGGAGTGTGATGATATGGGGCCGCATTAGCGCAAAAGGTTTGGATACATTGAAATACTGCCTGACAAGGTGACTTCAGGTCTGCAGAAGCTTGACACAAGAGGAATGTTTCTGCATGAGAACCATCCAAAATCACGAGGGTATAAACCAAGACTGTAACAAATATATGGTCTCACTTGAATCCAAAAGTGAGCTTGTTGGGGTATTTTAAAGAGAAAGGAAGAGCAACACAAAGCCTTCAGCAACGAGCAGCTGAAAAAGATCTCTGAAGAATGGCAGAACTTATGCAGTATCCTTCACACTGAAGAGGATTTAGGCAAAAAAAAAATAGAGGTTTCCATACAAAGTACTGAAAACGTCAACAAGTAGAGTCTCAGTAATAAAGCGTACAGACAGACTGTTGTTCCTCTTAAGGAGCCTCTATGTTTAATATAGCAAATCTAAGCTGTTAGTTTTTAATTTTACACAAGAGCAGATATTTAATGCTGGAATGCAATTACTGTCAGGTGGTACAATTCAGCATGATTTGACATTTATGTGTTACATGCTCTAATGTTCTTTTTAGTTAAGGCCAAGTTGAAATTACACTCCCGCAGTCAGATCAGTTAGCGCTGTACACCTCAGAAAATCACCAATCAGCTCCTCGTACAGCTCTGCCAAGTATTTCTCCTCAACCCCCAGATTTTATTTCAAACTCTCTGTAATGTTTGAACAATGAGCTGAAAGTCGTGTGAGGTCCCAGCGCACAGCACAAACGTGTGAACCCCAGCCATTCTCTGGCCATATGCTGGTGAACGCCCAAGAATAGACAATAGAGGAATTGTTTGGCTTTGGGTCCAACATTAAAAAAGCCTCTCTTTTTCTCGAGCACATGCCGTCGGGCTTCATGGGAGACCCATCACCACAATGATCAAAACGCCTCACACACATTACAGTGAAGTAATGAAATTCTCATCGTTACTCCACGTCGTCCCATGCAGTCTGTTTCTTGTTTATTCTGCAGGTCGCTGGTCCAAACGTCTGCTGTGAGTTAACAGGGCTGCAGCAGCAGTGGGCGGCTTCTCTATACAACCTATGTCTGTAATGAGCTGGTGGGGCGCTCCGACCGGGGTTGCAGTGGGGTAAAGGAACAGCATGACTTCACTCTTTGGCCACGACGGTGAAGATGGTGGAGATGATCGAGTTGCACATCACAATAATATTACAGTCAGGGTGGCCCGTTCATCGGGTTACAGAGCGACACGAGATAATCCTGCTGAAGTTGAGTCACTGCAAACAACAGCAGCACAGTCAGGTAATCTAAATACACTGTAAAAATACAATCTGAACGCTCTAATTTTATGGAATATATAATATTTGCTCTTCATTTCACAGATGTTTTTCTGTATTTTTGAAATAAATGAAAATATCATAGAATAAAACAGCAGTCATCATGTATATCTACACTGTAAAACTGTTTTACTGTAAAAACTATTGAAATACAAGATCATATTGATCAAATTTTAAATTCGAATTTCCTGTGAAGTAGGGGATGAAGAGGGTAAGAAAAGATGTTATCCATCCATCCATCCATCCATTCTCTATACACCGCTTTATCCTCACTAGGGTCGGGGGGGGTGCTGGAGTCTATCCCAGCTGACTCAGGTGAAGGCAGGGGACACCCTGGACAGGTCGCCAGTCTGTCACAGGGCTACAGAGAAGATGTTATGAAAAACCTAATAAGCTAACAAAAACCTGAACTGGAAAAGAAAACCCCATAAAATTTCTATTTTTAAAGAAAAAAAATATTAGTTTTTGATTCATAGGTGTGTTTTTTTTTTACAAACATAGATCAGTCATCGTTTACACCTAAACTGTAAAATACACCTGTAATTTTACTAAATTTTTTACTTTAAACTGTACAGACTACTAAAATACATGAGAAAATCGATACAATTTTAAATTAGAATTTACATGTCTGATGAAATAACAATAAAAACTGAACTTTAAACTTAACTGTAAAAAATGTGTTTTTTAAATTTCTAGATGTTTTTGTATTTTTGAAATACACAAAAATATCAAAATTACAAAAATAGATTAAATTATTAGTCATTCATTTGAATGCCAACACTTTAAACAGCATCTGCATTATACTTAATTTTACTGTAAAAAACATTGAAATGCAACAATATATTGCTAAAATTACAAGAGCTGACTGAATTTATGTGTCTGATAAAATCAGAATAAAAACTTTTAAAACTTAATTAAAAAATGGATCAAATTTCTATTTTTAAAGAAAAAATCTGCTTTTTGATTCACGGATGTTTTGTTATTTTTGAAATACGAGAAAAAAATTGAAAAACTACAAAAATAGATCAGTCAATAATGTTCACACCTAAACTGTAAAAAACATCTGTATGTTACCTAATTTTCCTGTAAAAAACCATGTCTAGGAAAATAACATTAAAACTTGAAACAGTCAAAAAAATAAATCACAAACTTAATGAAGATATTTCCTTTTTTCTCAGTAGAATGAAGTGTTAAGCTGAAGTTTAAAACTGCAAAAATATTTGTAATATTAGACAGAATTGGTGAAAAACTTTTTGCTCTGGTATTTTACATTAATTTGACTGTTAAATAAGGTTTCACAATAAAAATGCTGAATAAATATGTCATCCTCAGTATCATTTATCACATTTATATTTTTGGTGATTTCATTGTTTTTACATATGTACATAATGTCATAAAATACAGATTCTCGTACAGAATCAAGGCTAAAAACCTATTTTAAGTAGGAAAATTTACAGTTTTATTATGCGATAGTTATTTTCCAGTATTTTTGGTGCACTAACTGCTGAATTATATCAATTTTTCTGTTTTACAGTGTACACAAGAAACACTGTTACAAAAGTAGCTTTTTTTATTAAAACATACACAAACATAAATAAAAAAAGAAACACTGAATGGAAAAATCTATCAGGTGAAATCAGATGAAGATCTTACAGGTATGCTACAATCTTGTAGAAGAAGAGAATTAAGATACATAAATATAGAATTTGAAATGAAGCCCTTGTGTTTTAATAACAAAAAGCGTGTCTACTATTTCCTCTAAGTGCTGCATAATGAATGTCATACAGACATAAAATATAAATGATTTTTTTTTACAGCCGAAAGGTCACTGTAACAATGACCCGCCTCTGTACTTCTACAGCTAATAAATAAATATTTAGTGCATATTCCCATTTACCTCACTGAAGAGCCAAATGAAAAACAAAAAAATTAAGTTAAAAGATGAACCAAACTCAACTTGGTTCCTCTAGTTTTTAAAAAAAAAAAAAAGACAAGTCATGTCGTTCAGACAGTCCAGCTATCTGCATCGCGAGTTGATCGTCATAAACAAAAACTAACTGATGTCATTTCGTCCTTAGTATAAATGACGTTGTCGTGTAAATGCCTTCAGTGAAGCAGGCAGCTTAAGACAGAAAACTGGATAACAAATGAGTTTTTGGAGCAAACACGCAACAACGTCAGAGCCAAAGGGGATCTTTAAGTTTCAGAGGTTTTGAAAGAAATCGAACGATGCCGCCGAAGCCATGAAGACGCTACGCTGCCTGCCATGTTCACACTTCCAGAAACTTTCAGGAAAACATTTATGCATTCGCTGCTGCGGGTCAGACGCAGGCCTGGGAGGCTTGTTATTTTTATCCTGTGATAATCTGCTAAGTACAAGCAGATGCTCCGTCGCTCTACAATGCTCTTTTTGGACATTCTTCCCAACAATCTGCACTGATAAATCCTTTCTCGCTGCACTTCCTGCCAACAAACTCACTTCCTTAGTCGCTCCCTCGCGGCTTGTTTAATTAGTGCATAAACACATGTCAATTCTTAAGTCTAAATGTTGTAATCTGAACTGAAATGTATTGAAATTTCCCAACAGAAACCACAATACTTAAAAAAACCCAAAAAGTCCAATAAAACTCCAGTGCTATTTTGTATGTGTCTATTTGCAGGGAGAAAGGGGGGAAAGTGGAAAGACAAGTTTTTGAAAACCTTTTTTTCCATTCTCATAAAACGCTGAATGATCAAGAGCAACAAAATGAATCTAAACACAAATGTACAATTATATATATATATATATATATATATATATATATATAAAAACATTTTTTGACAAAAATCAATATTATAAATCACTAACAGTGGTTCTTTGGCATATCAAATGTTCAGTAGCATGTCCGCTCCACACGTGTTTGGGGTTCAGTTGCCCAATTTTATGGCGCCAAAATACGTCCCTTCGCCCTCCCGGTCCAGCATCCAGGAGTTGGACACGTTGACGAACAAGGCGTCCCCCTTGTCCAGCCGGACCCCTCGGCCCTGCTGGGAGCAGTACATGCTGTAGGTTGTGTTGTGCCAGCGCATGGTGCTGCCCGTCTTCATCAGCATCTGGGCCCTGCTGGTCTGTTTGATGCTGTCGCGGTAGACGTACTGGATGAGCTGGGCGTTGCGAACGAGCTCCGCGATGAGCCGGACCTGCCTGCTGTCCTCCGACTGCGAAAGGTTGTAGAAGCGGAAGCAGATGTTTGTGTAAATGTAGTAGAAACCGGCCTCCATCACCAGCAGTTTGCCCTTCTGGTAATCCATCCTGTAGCGGTATGACTGCTCCTCGTCCCAGTCAATGGTGACGGCCTTCGGGTATGGGTCGACTCCTGAAGAGCAGCAAAAAAAAACAAAAAAAAAAACAATAAGTTAGGGTGGGTTCATGCATCTGGTCAATATCTTTATTCACTGAATGAGGTTGCAGCAATAAAAGTTAAGAAATGTCTTTGCAAGGAGGAACTTGGACTGTTCAATCAAAATATACGTTTCCTAAACACACTAGGACAGGTACACGTAGGTTTTTGGACTTATTTGCCCCCCCCAAAAGGGTAATTTTAAAAGTTAATTACACTACCATTCAAAAGTTTGGAGTCACTTTGAAATGTCCTTATTTTTGAAAGAAAAACTGTTTTCTTCAATGAAGATAACACTAAATGAATCAGAAATACAGTCTAGACATTTTTATTGTGGTGAATGACTGATTTTTAATGGAATATCTCCATAGGGATACAGAGGAACATTTCCAGAAACCACCAGTCCTGTGTTCTAATGCTACATTGTGTTAGCTAATGGTGCTGAAAAGCCAATTGATGATTAGAAAACCGTTGTGCAGTTATGTTAGCACATGAATTAAAGTGTGAGTTTTCATGGAAAACATGAAACTAAAATGAAAACCCATAGAAGGCTGATTGAAGGTTTTATTACAGCTTCTTTTCTCAAGTATATTCTCTAAATTAGCCCTGCTTTAGCATATTAGTCGCCAATTATATTGCTATAAATTGACATTTTTGAGTTTATTGTGATCCAACTCACTCCAGTGTGATAATTTGTGTGCATTTGATTTGTAATATTGTTGATCAGTTAAAGCTATTTTATCATATTTGAAATTTAAAAATGTGTATCTGCACAGTTCAGTTCAAATATATATTTTACCTTGAGCAATTTAGGATTTTAACATTATTTTAATGGAGCTGATTTAATATAGGCTAACTTTTTTCTGGTTTTATGGCATGTGCAGTTATAGATCCACAAGTATGATGTACTGATGTTGTTTTTTTTTTAAATATATATACTAAAATAAATAACGTTTTAGGGGGCAAACGGGGGGGGGGGGGGGGGGGGGGGGGGGGGAATATCCGGTAGCAAGCCAATGTTCAGTTAGCTAGACTCACAATTTAGAAACAGTGGGAGCTAACTGGTAATGCTAATTCCTAGCATGCTTTGGTATTAACATGTTTTGGCCCATTATTGTGTAATTTTAGGGTGACATTATTTAATGATTTATTAATAAGTAAATCTGCACTTAGCAAACATTTACATTAAAAACATGCTAACAGTGAAAATGCTAAGTTGCTGTGAAGATGATGTCCAACATTACTCCATAAGCTAAGCTTAAGACTGATGTATTAAGCTTAGCTGCTAACATGTCTCACAGAAGTTTAAAAAAATACATTTTCCTTTGACATTATTTGAGTAAAAGTAAATATCCACTTAGCAAACACTTACATGATGAACAAGCTAAGGCTAAACTGCAAGGAAAATGTGGTGTGGCCAATTTCTTTAGTACAGAATCTACAACAAAGACAGAATGAGCTGCATTTGTGGCACAACACAGTAATTAACCAAAACATGACTTAAATATGGAAAAGCTGCAACTTTTGGATAAATGCGTCACAAAATAACATTTTAGATGTAGTTTTGTGGTGCAACAGATTCTCAAGACATATGGGAACAATACATTTCAACACCATTCCCACTGAAATCAGGACTCATATGGCAATATCTGTCAATGTGACTCTTATTTTTTTTTTGTGCATACCGTTCAACCCCAGTGCAATAACAATAAAACGTTAAATCAATTGGACTCACTCTTGGACTCCTCGTTTTGCCGGCTGATCACTAGATGGGCTGCCGGCAGGTTTTCTCTCGGAGCTTTGCACCGTCTGTTTTTCCTGGTGTCTTTCAGGGCGTCGAGCATCGGCTCCGTCTGCACCTCCTGCAGGAAAAAGGAAAAGCTCATTTAACAAAACACTCAACTGACAGACGTAAGGGTTGAAAAAACACTTGTGTCTCTTGTTTTAATGCAAGAAGCTGCTAAACTTCACCATAGAAGACTCGAGAACCAACCTGCCCCCACGACTACACGACTTGGACGCATTTCAGCAGATTTGTCCTGCTGTCTCTTTGAATAAGCATCTGTTTATCTGCAGATTTGAGTACATGTATTCTACATCCTCTTTGGTGAGCCGGCTAACTTCTTCTCCTCTCCCGATGAGTGTAACCTTTCAGAAAGATTGTGCTTCTCGCGGATTTGGCACAAATCGCATCTGGATTGTGTTCAGAACCCGAGTGCTGATTCTATTCAAGGCCAGTGACGCCGCCGTGCAGTCAGTCTGAGCCCGGCTGTCCTCAGGCAAGACCCAGCATATACACTCAAGGAAAACATGGTTTCCAAGCAAGTAAACAGTCGGCGCACAGCAGCTGCCAACTCTCCTACACATCAGGTAGGAGGTTCAAATATCAGGTGTGTTGTTTTCGACCTACATAGTTGCACTGACGAAAGGGCGAAGCAACGTTGCACTTTCTACCCACTAAATCGTCTATAAAGTGCACATTTATTCAGTTAGTTTGTTTAGACTGAAGGCTTATTGTATCCTGAAGGTGTTTGAACTTGTTTTATGGTTGTTAGAGTTGTTTCCTATGATCCAATAATCTCTTGGCGATACCATCTTGCCCCAACGCCTGAGCCAAGAGCCAAAAACCAAAAGAAAAAAAAACACAACAAAAAACAAAAGGGAAAGTGTTGAAATGGCTCGAAAGTTCAAACCCACACACAAACAAAGTGCATTCCAAATAAACTCATCTCCAGCGCCAGGCCCGCCAACGCCGTAAGTGCGGTGTTGCAACACACTGCACCTGTACTGTGCTAATATTACTCCTCTATACACACAACCCCAGTCAGGACTAATTTGATGTCAATCTAAGATTAGCAAGCGCCGAAAACAATTTGCTGCACAAACATGTTTATAAGGCAGCGTCCTGAATGGAGACAGGGGTAAACAGTGTCTTGCCAAGGCTGCAAAGTAATTGCGAGCTCCCAGTTGGCAATGCATTGTGGGATCCGTCTTGATTTGTGGCGAGACCGCGTCATACCTCGGCGACCAGACAGAAGAGATCATTTAGACAAAGTAGCAGCAGCTTCCTAATCTGCAGCGCGATCTGGAGCTCAAGTGCGGCGCGGAGCCTTGAAATGTGCAATGCTCGGTTCCTGCGACGCCGCAGTGCATGCGGGCTGCAGCTCAGCCCTTTAACTACACACCACATACATCAGTCAACATGTCTATTATGTTGATGGGTGGTTTCTGAGATGCTGCACTTGGAACAAAAGTGATCCACTCAGAGGAACAGAGGAACCGGCCACCAAAGCAGCGGCAGCAGAGCGTCTCTTTGTGTTTCGTCCTCAGATTCTAAACATCCACGAAGTTCAGACCAACCGCAGGCCGAACCCGGACCTGCCCGTCCCCGTCGCATCAAAGCAGCAGAAAGGCCTGACCTGACAGCTGTCAACGGAGGCCCAACCCCAGCAGACGCGGCTAAGTGGACGCCGACACCTCGTAAAGCTCCCAGCATGCCTCGCTGTGGGAACCGGCCAACACAATGAGCTCCTCAGTCTGGCTGGGTGGTTTGCGTTAGCGCTCCACCAAGGGAGACCCACGGCAAACACAAATACATCATTTAAAAGAGCATTATGGGAAACCAAACACTGGTGAAGCAGAGCAGTGCTGTTATTCAGTCTTGTTTTACTTCCTGGATGGGTTTTTTTTGTTGCTGCTTTTGCTCAGCAGAGCCCGAGCCAAAAGACGGGCGGCGACTTCCAACAGGGGGATTAGACAAAAAATATGACTTCAACAATTAAGAATCCCTACTTTATAACTCCCTCATGCCGCTACTGATCAGCGCAGAGACCACTGACGCCAGCGAGTGACTCACCAGGAGCTCCACGCTGTAAACTCCTTCTGCTTCACGAGATTAATCAAACTTGCGGAAAAGGGCTGTTTGACCGATATCAAAAGGCGGAGAGGTGTTTTCCCTGCAGCGGTCTGACCTCTCTGCAGCCTCTCTGACCACCCTGGCTTTTTGTGCTTGCTGTACAGAAGCTGAAAACACACCCGTGGGAAAATCTCAACTCCTGTCAGTGCAAAACTGCAGATGATTATCTTATTTAGTTGTTTTGTTTTTTTTCCTTTTTAATTTGAAACATTAAGCTAGTAGAGGAGCTGGACTTCCCAAGGAGGAAATACCTGGTTTGCTTGGAAATCTTGTTAAAGAGGATTATGGCTGGAGGCTTTATTTTTTCCTTTTTAGCACCAATTAGGGTGAAATCAGTCAAAAGCAGCAGTCGTGCATGTGTGAGGGCTTGCAGCAGGAGGTGTTTAGGAGGCAGTTTATCTGAGGGTTGGACTCACCTCTATGGGCCGGTGTGGAGCCGTGGACAAATCTACCTGCAGACAGAAACAGAAGGAGGTTAATAAACACCAGAATGTTCCTTAGTGTGGGAGCTGATTCTGTGCATTCCAGTGTGAGCAAAACAAAACCTAAAGTTTTCTGGAAGCTCAGCTTTTCCTCTTGCAATCGTGAATCTCAACACCTTTTTTTTTTTTTTTTTTTGCACATCAGCAGCTTTTTTTCCTGCACATTCCTGCGTCCTGCAGAGCAGATTCCAGCTCCTCAATCTGCATCTCCAGGAAGTCCTACAGGTGTTGGAGGGCAGATGGTGGCTCACGGCCAACCAAAAACTTAAACTGTGCTGACTCACGCTCAGAGTGCAACCAGATGTCATGGAATTCAGGATCCAGGAAGGACTCTGAGCAGCTGCTGAGCACTCGAGGAATCATTTCATCTTCTTATTATCACCCCAGCATGATTAAAGTATTAAATCTTTGCCTCTTTCTGCTCCTTTTTTTCCCTCCTTCCTCAATCTGTTTTTATTCCCCCTCTGGCCCACCTCCACGTACATAACTATAGCTACTACCACACTGCAGCGTGTTTATGCCAAAGACAAGCCAGAGAAATTCAAACACACAAACAGAATAAGAGCCGGAGAGGCTGGAAGGGAGGCAGAGATGCTCTCCAGGTGAACCCGGACGCGGCGGACGTGCGGTCTGCGCACTTGGCTTGTTCTAACAGGACAATTATTCAGCTTCCACAAAACAAATCTTGGCACATTGTAAATGTTATTTTTACACGATGGCAGCTCTGCAAGTATGACGAGAGGCAGAAGCAGCCCGATAATAATATAAGCAACAGCCATCCAGCTCCGCTTCTGCTCGCATGATGATCACAGATGCGCGCCCCGGATGGCATGTAAACACGAAAAGCAGCTGCAGAATCCGAGTCTCAAAGCAAAACATCACTTTACTGCAAAGTCTGACATTTGTCTCCTGCAGCGGAGGAGATGTTATCGCCGCACATGAGCTGGAAAAACTCAGAAACAAGTAAAGTTTCAGAAGAACTCCGTGAGATGGTATCTGCGCCTTCAAAGAGACAAAGCGTGGCGCACAAGAACGGCACAACTTTGCGCTTTTTTTTCTCCTTTTCTTTTCTTCCTCCCTCCCTGCCTCGTGTAATTGCCTCACTTCTAAGCGCCGACGGCTCATGACATTTTATGGCGTTATAAAATTGCGCAAATCTCTCTTAACTCGGCGAAGCCTGCAGCTGTTGACAGTAGTTTGAAGGTAAATATTTACGCGCAGCCAAAGTTCGCCGAATGACGCACGGCGCGCCGGAGAGCAAAGCACCAACCCCGGACCACACAGAGTGACAGCAGCAGTCCACATACCTCTTGCAAATAGCCTGTCAGGTGTAATAAGATCGCCACGCTGGAAGCCACCTGAAGCAATCCCATAACTGCGAGGGTCCCGAATAGCAGCGGCCGGTACGTGGGCTCCGAGCTCTGCACCGGGTGGAAGCGGTGCTGCGCCGCCTCGATGTCCACGGTGTTCCGCAGGTAGCCTCGGTACTCGCTGTGCGTAGCTGCCATGATGCGCAGTGTGTGTGCCGTTCCGCCCCGGGCCAGACTCAACGGAGCTCCGTGTGCACAGCGGCTATAGTCTGCGATGGGAGGGCTAAAGGAGGCGAGCAGCCAATCACAGGAGGAGGAGCAGAGAGCGGACCGGAGCGGGACCGTGAACCGGATCGACCTGAGCGGACGACAGGTAAAGCGCGCGTTTTATGGCTTCAGCCACGTTAACATGAGATCCGCCCCCGAGCGTCCACACCCACCTGTGACACACAGACGGCGGGACACGGAGGAGCTCAAATCAAAGCAGCAGCAGCAGCAGAGTGCACTGTAAAAACACAAAAAAAGTTTGACTGCACTGAATTGGCAAACTTCATGCAAAAATAACAAAAAAGGCTGCAACTGTGAATGAGCTGAAAATTAAGTTTTGTCGTATAAAGACTATTTTATATAGTTCATTTTAATGTAGAGGCTGAACCAGTAAATTCAAAGTTTAATCCTGTTTTGGATATATACATTCTTATTTTCATACATTTTGGAAATAATAACATTGCTAAAATTACTCAGACTGATTGACTTCACAAACTTAGTGCAAAATAACATTAAAAACGTCCAGATATGAATGAGCAGAAAATTTCAACATTTTTTTTTTAAAAAAAAAGGAAACTGACACTTTAAAAAAGTTTAAAGATATTTTTTAATTTAAAAAGACAGTTTCAAATTCACAATTATTTCCTTTGGATTTATTAATCAGACCAGTCAAATGTAAAGTTACATCCTGTTTTACATATTTTCATTTTCACATATTTCAGAAATACACAACATCAGTAAAATTATTAAATCAAAGTTCACAAACTTAATGCCAAATAAGAATAAAAACCTGCAGCTGTGAATGAGCAGAAAATTAAGTTTGAACCTAAAAGATAACAAATATTTCCTTTTAATTTATTAGCAGAATCAGTCGAATTTATAGTTTAATACTGTTTTATATATTTCAATTTTTATTTTCATGGATTTCAAAAATACACAAAAAATGTTCAGAAAATGACAAAAACCAATGAGTTTGCAAACCTAAAGCAAAATAACATCAAAAACCTGCAGCTGTGAATGAGCAGAAAATTTTATTTCCACATAAAAATGGAAACTGCCAGTTTAAAAAAGAAAAAATATTTTTAACAAGACAGTTTCAAATTCACAAATATTCACTTTTAATGTATTAATCAAACCAGTTTAATTCTTTTTTTACATATTATAATTTTCACAGATTTTACATAAAATATCAGTAAAATTGTAAAAGCTGAGTTCACAAACCTAAAACAAAATCACTTTAAAAACCTGCTGCTGTGAATATGCAGAAAACTTCCAAATGTTTGGAATGAAAAATGGTAATTTCTATTATTTTTACATGTATTTCTTCAGCCTAAAAAGACTCGTACAATACTATACCATCCCATAATTTCACTAATATGTCCTTTTGATTTAATAGATGAACCAGTCAAATTAAAATTTATAAAATAGTAATACTGTAATATAAAAATCCTTCATTTTACACATTTAAATATCCTTTATAGCATTGAAAAGCAAAATAACTCCAAATGATGTCATTTTTCTTGTTCATTGTTGTTTTGACACCACAGTTGTTTTGTGTTTTTATATAGTGTATAAAATTAACACAACTAAATGAATATTTGAATTAAACGTTTTAAAACAAAAATGAATAAATAAAAGTAATAACATACATCTTTCACACACACATTTACAGTGGGTACAGAAAGTATTCAGACGCCTTGAAATGTTTCACTCTCTGTGTCATTGCAGCCATTTGCCAAAATCAAAAAAGTTCATTTTATTTCTCATTAATGTACACTCAACACCCCATCTTGACAGAAAAAAACAGAAATGTAGAATTTTTTGCAAATTTATTAAAGAAGAAAAGCTGAAATATCACATGGTTAGAAGTATTCAGACCCTGTGCTCAGTATTGAGTAGAAGTACCCTTTTCAGCTAGTACAGCCATGAGTCTTCTTGGGAATGACGCAACAAGTTTTTCACACCTGGATTTGGGGATCCTCTGCCATTCTTCCTTGCAGATCCTCTCCAGTTCTGTCAGGTTGGATGGTGAACGTTGGTGGACAGACATTTTGAGGTCTCTCCAGAGATGCTCAATTGGGTTTAGGTCAGGGCTCTGGCTGGGCCAGTCAAGAACGGTCACAGAGTTGTTCTGAAGCCACTCCTTTGTTATTTTAGCTGTGTGCTTAGGGTCATTGTCCTGTTCAAAGGTGAACCTTTGGTCCAGTCTGAGGTCCTGAGCATTCTGGAAGAGGTTTTCCACCAGGATATCTCTCTACTTGGCCGCATTCATCCTTCCTTCAATTGCAACCAGTCGTCCTGTCCCTGCAGCTGAAGAACACCCCCACAACATGATGCTCCCGCCACCATGTTTCACTGTAGGGATTGTATTGGGCAGGTGATGAGCAGTGCCTGGTTTTCTCCACACATACCGCTTAGAATTAACACCAAAAAGTTCAATCTTGGTCTCATCAAACCAGAGAATCTTATTTCTCATAGTCTGGGAGTCCTTCATGTGTTTTTTGGCAAACTCTATGCGGGCTTTCATGTGTCTTGCACTGAGGAGAGGCTTCCGTCGGGCCACTCTGCCATAAAGCCCCGACTGGTGGAGGGCTGCAGTGATAGTTGACTTTGTGGAACTTTCTCCTATCTCCCGACTGCATCTCTGGAGCTCAGCCACAGTGATCTTTGGGTTCTTCTTTACCTCCCTCACCAAGGCTCTTCTCCCACCATTGCTCAGTTTGGCTGGACGGCCAGGTCTAGGAAGAGTTGTGGTCGTCCCAAACTTCTTCCATTTGAGGATTATGGAGGCCACTGTGCTCTTAGGAACCTTGAGTGCTGCAGAAATTCTTTTGTAACCTTGGCCAGATCTGTGCCTTGCCACAATTCTGTCTCTGAGCTCCTTGGGCAGTTCCTTCCACCTCATGATTCTCATTTGCTCTGACATGCACTGTGAGCTGTAAGGTCTTATATAGACAGGTGTGTGCCTTTCCTAATCAAGTCCAGTCAGTTTAATTAAACACAGCTGGACTCCAATAAAGAAGCAGAACCATCTCGAGGAGGATCAGAAGAAATGGACAGCATGTGAGTTACATATGAATGTTGCTGCAAAGGCTCTGAATACTTCTGACCATGTGATATTTCAGTTTTTCTTTTTTAATAGATTTGCAAAAATTTCTACATTTCTGTTTTTTCTGTCAAGATGGGGTGCTGAGTGTACATTAATGAGAAATAAAATGGACTTTTTTGATTTTGGCAAATGGCTGCAATGACACAGAGAGTGAAAAATTTCAAGGGTTCTGAATACTTTCTGTACCCACTGTATATCATTTCTTTGTTTTAACACATGTAAATATCCTTCATGAGCACTAAAAAAGTCAAATAAATACAAATTAGCTCACGTAAAATGGACTTTAATTTTAGAAAATGACTCTTTTATTGTTTTTTTGACACCACAGCTGACAGAATAATATTTTAGATTTTTTTATGTATTATATGAACACATGCAAACCAATAGGATAAACAGATCTAATTTATTAAAGAGTAAATGAATGAATAAATGAATAGTCTTTGAAATAATTCATGGATATTGCAATTTAAATGGGATTTTTTCATTATTTATTAATGTTACTTACATATTTCAAAGCATTCTGTCTGAATGCTGTTTTTAGCAGTGAGACAGATTTTTTTAAAGAGAAGTGGTCAGACTGAGGACAATACTCACATTCTTTTTTTAAAATGATTTTTATATACATTTTAAATGTTTATGTTTTAACAAATCACTGCTCACTGTAAAATTGTTGTAATTTTAAACACTTAAAAAAATATGCATGTCATAATAATAGAAGTAAAAGTAAAATGAGGTTCTCTGCAGGAACACTGAGGCTGTTTTGCCATAACTTATGCAGTTTTTCTGCAAAAACAGGAATACCATCGAAAATCAAACCAGCCCTGTTTGCTAAATACCTTAAAAAATGTTATTCATGCATGAATCACTGACAAAGTCTTCTACTCTGGAAGTGGAAATCAAAAAGTCCCTGGCAGGCATCCAGTTCTATGCAATGCAGCACAGTGACAGTAAATGGTGATAATGCCTGATGAGGAATCATCCCCTCATGGCATCCTTCACTTCTGAATTTTCACATTGAGCTGTGACGTATTTGCTGTTTAGAGGACAATAACTGGACCACCCAGTGTGCCACAGTTGCCGCATGACGCACAACAATGATGGAAAATGATCAATTTTTCTGTCTAGTTTTCCTGACGATGTGTCAGTGGGTCTTATTTTTTGCACAGAAATGCAGATTTGACAGCATTTTCTACATTTTCTACAACTAAAACAAACATACAAATATTTTTTTGTCACAATATCTTAAATTAAAATTCTGTACTTCATCAAAATTGCAATTTAGCAAGTCTAAAAACAAAAAATAGTTGGTTTAATGTTCCAGATAACAGACAGACATGACTCAGAATACTTCCATAGATCATGACTGAATGTGGCACAATAACAGGTCATATTAAATCTTATGGTAATACTGTATATAGGAAGGTAAAGTCAAGTTAGGTTTAGGGACTAACTGTTCAGCTTTTTTTCATTTTGCATCATGTAAACTTGCAGTGGACATACAGTTGACTGCTTCACATCTTTTAGAATTTGTTTTGGTCTTATTTGCACAGGAATGCAGGTTTGACAGCATTTCCTACAACTAAAACAACCATACTAACCTTTTTTTTTTTCTCACAATATCTTGAATTAAAATGAAATATTTGATTAAAATTTGGCAAGACAGCATAGTTGGGGAAATGTTCCAGATAACAGACAGACATGACTCAGAATACTTCCATAGATCATGACTGAATGTGGCACAATAGCAGGTCCTATTAAATATTTGTTAATATATAGGAAGTAAAGTCAGGTTAGGTTTAAGGACTAACTGTGGAGCTGAAGCTGTCGTTTTGCATGATGGAAACTTGTAAAATGACCCCCTGCATGCCAAGAGATGTGCACTTTACTGCTGTACAACTTTTAAGCACTACGATGACAAGTTTAAGAGTAGAAAAACTTACATTTCCTGCGTTTCACAGCCCTCGCTGTGGTTTGTTTTCATCGCGGTGAGAGGTGAAGACATTGGTGTTCCACAGAAATCATTGCACAATGCTGTTAAATCGATCGGTATGAAAACACCCTCACCTTGAAAAGATAATAATCATGCCAGAATAAACTGAAGAGAGAGCAGAGTAAACACGACTTGAGCAATAAAATGAAGTGAAATGTTCTGAAGCTGAAGGACAAACGGTGAATGAAGTAGCATGAGTCACCTGAAGGATGATCAATACACCTGTTTCCTGGAAACCAGCAGTCATATGACCTCCATTATGGGCCCTGCTCTCATGACTATTATTTATTCTTTTAAATGTGTGTTGGACTTTGAACGTTGAACGTGAAGTTTTGGAAAATATTTGGAAACTCAGTTTGCAGTGTTGATTTGTCGACAGAATTTTCTCCTTTGTTTACTTTATTTTGTGCAATGGCAGCTAAAGCACTGCCGGCGCTGACCTTCCTGATAAGACTTTTTACATCTTTAAACCACAGGCTGCTTATAAAAGATAAATGTCACCTCCACATATAAAAAGTAGAACCTTAAACCCGCATTCCTTCTAAGCGCCAGCAGGGGGCGACTCCTCTGGTCTGATTGTTCGGAAGTCCATGAGAAAATCTTTCACTTTTCACTCAATGTGGGACTTCACTAATCATTTTTCTCATGAATTTATGGTTTCAATATGTGGTTTCAAGTCTCTTTTAGAATAGCATTGTGTTTATTTAATGAATTGTGCTATTTGGGAGAAAATAGACAATGCAGGGGAAGTGTTATAAATGCCAAAGTCAAGGCTTCAAAACGGTCACTATATTCATCTTTTACTTACAGTTTAGGATTTACATATGTACACATTCCTAAATGGAGGAACAGAAGCATCATAATCCAGCCCGATCTCACGGGGATTCGTGAAACTGTCACGTAAGTTTTAGTTTCGGTTTCGTGCGCACCAACACGATTTCGTCATGTTTTTCGTGCCGCTCACCACGAAATGCGCACCAATGTATTTTAAACGGCGGACTTTTCGTGCCACTCAGAACGTATTTCAAAAGAATGTGTATATTATATTTTTAATGTAAAACCGTGGCGAATCCAACGCTATATTTTGCATGACATCGTCCCTAAACATAACCCTAACCATAACCCTAACCATAACCTAACCATAACCTAACCATAAGCCGGTGGTACACTTACCAATTTGCATAGGAATTTCAAGAATGTCCGGCGGCCGGCGGCCGCAAACGCGATCACACAAGCAGTATACGCCGATGAACAGCTTAGATCGTCATGAATCCGCTGGTATAAACCACTTTCAGATGTGATTACCACAGCGAAAAACATTTCGTGGTGAGCGGCACGAAAAACATGACGAAATCGTGTTGGTGCGCACGAAACCGAAACTAAAACTTACGTGACAGCTTCACGAATCCCCGTGAGACCGGGTTGCATAATCAGTCCACATATGATATTGTTCCTCTATAATGTGCCATTGTCAGCAGCCTACAGTGACTTTATTTCCTGCTTCTGATCCGATTGGCCGGCATGGTTTATATTATCTGCTTGTTGGTTTGGCAGGTTCTGTGTTTTCATGTGGACAGATATTTCTATTTGAGGAAAAACCCCATTTTAAACATCCCTGTGTATGTATGGACTAAACCTAGTTATTTCAAAACCCAGTATTCACATTACGTTCCTGTACAGCTAAACTACTTTTAATCTAATTAGGTTTTTGAAGATAACTTATTTTCTGTATCACAACTACATTTCTAGTCAACTTTACCATTTATTTTAAGAGTCATTTTTCTTCAGCCGACCAATCATATATTAGTTGGGCTGGGACTTGTCACGATGGCAACCCAGAATCTGGAGGAGAAGACGTTTTAAACATCTGGTGCAACTGTTGTATTTCAACCATCAAACCATCATATTTTCCGAATGTTAACCAAATAATTGCGATCGGTTCTGAACTTTAACCAAGCTTCCAACCTGCGAAAGTGTCTAACAAGGAATGATGTTGTCCTAACCGAACCAAGCAGTTTTGGTGCCTAAACCGAAACAGAATTCAAGTGAAAACCAAAAGTAAACAACCACAGAAAATGAAACTCTATGCTGACGGTAAACTCTGGAACGCTCATGCTTCCAGTTATTTATTTCAGAACAAAGTTAGATTCCCTTCAAAACTTATTTGTAGTACAGTTCTGTATGAATATGTTTCTTGTTTAAGCCTCCATCCTCCTCCCACCAATTCTAAGGTGGACTTTGTGGCTCTCTCAATGCTGCCGCCTTCTCCCCTATGCACAAGTCGTCCACAGAGGGACTCCTGCAGACGTAGAAACTACAAATGCAACTTTATGATTTACAAATGGTTTAATTAAATTAAATTTTGTTCTCGACTGAGCCCACACATACCCAACATTTGCAACTGCACTGACAGTCTGGTGACTTTGAAAGATAGCTCCAAATTCAGTATGAAATCTGAATATTTACGATATTTGTGAATTTTCAGCTTGAAACTACCCAACTCCATTTACCGATGCTTTTTGCTCTGCCAAGGAATGCAGCGGAGTTATGTGACAATCTGTCTGTTAGTCTATGTGAAATATTACTCAAAAACAGACTAACGGATTCGGATGAAATTTTCAGGGAAGGTCAGAAATGATACAAAGATCACATCAATAGATTTTGGCAGTGACTTATAGTCTGGATCCACAGACTGGTTAAAGATTTCTGTATCATTGCAAGGTAGCAGCAGGGCATCACTGTAACTGGGACTACAAATGAACAGTACATCAGCTGCCTGTTGATGATCAGAGGATTGTGATCCTACTACAAATCCACCGACTTATCGAAACTTATCCGTCAAATGATACAAGGAACACTGATTAAATTGTGGGGGTGTTTCTGAGTCCCATCAATTCCCACCACCTGTTACACATTCAGGTCACAATTCGATATCTGTACATAACGCACACATGTTAGGTTGTGCAAGACAACTCAGGCGCAGGAAATGAGAACGAGAAAGGCAGATGCAGTTAATGATTTATTTACAATAAATTCAAATAGAACTACAAATCCCAGCTATCAAACCCCAGAAACTAAAACTCAGGACCTAGGGGAACTAAACTGGGGAAAACTGTGCTGCCTCTAGAGGCAGACAAAACTAAAGTAAGCACAAACCCACTGCAGGCAACACCTGGGAAGGAATGCGAGATGAGAAAACCAACTAAAAACAATAACAGACTAAAGTGCGCTTCAAAAATAGTTCAACTAAGTTAGCTAGAGAAACTTCTCAAAAGGCTACTACAACATGGGAAATACTGTAAGAAACCAAATAGCTACAGTACCACAAGATAACTCTGTCTAAAGAGTCATAACACTATGACAACTACAAGAACAAAAGCTACTGATTCTAATTCTCTGAGACTAAAGGCTAAACTAAAGAAAAGCACTGGCTAAGAAGTGGACAGAAATCTGCAAAAAAAACAAAAGCTTAAACTCAGGGCTATAATACTCTGTAGGCTGAAAACACAGAAACCTGACCTGTGACTGCTCCATAGACTGTATATAAAGATGGACGTAGCATCTGGCTCCAGAATTGAAGCCGACCTGGAAGTGTCAAAAACTTGCAATATCTCGCCGTCCGCTAGGGTTGGCTCCAAAAAGCTTTTTCTCCATAGACCCCAATTCATTTTTGGAAAAAATAAAATTAGATAGACTGATTTTCTACAGCTCAGGATTTTTTCCCCGTTAGTTTTCATGGTCAAAATGAGAGATCAGGTGGCCGATCTTAAAATAAATCAATACTGAATTTTAAATAAATCGTTGAAGTTGGCGGAGCCAGGGGGCGTGGCTATACTTGATTGACAGCAACAGAAGCCTCTGCAGTAAAATGTGGGCGGGATAAGAGAGTCCTCAGCCAATCCTGCCCTAGTTGCTCTCCAGTCCAGTCTGTTTGATGACGCTTTTTATGTCACTGGCTCCAAAAAATCCAAAACGGCGACCAGGAAGTAGCAAAATCCGGGCTTCATTTTCTCGGCGTTGAAACCAACGGGTGACGTCACGGGTAGTTTACGCCTGGACTGCTCCGACTGAGGCACTGCTACTGGCATGTACTGGGGAAAACTGGGAGCTGAAGGCTTGCGTGTCCAGGGAGCTGAAAGACGGAGGCTGCAATGACGGGGGAAGGCAAAAGGGTTTGGGTTATGTGGAGATGGCGGAGATGAAGCAGGCAACGAGTCTAGAGGGGAGTGGATTTGAGGCAAAGATGAATCCGAAGAGCCAAACTAAAGAGTAGCAGGAGCAGGTGGCGTCCAAACTGAGAAAAAGCAGAAGACGGTTACTGAGGTTCAGTCAGGAATTAAGGCTATAGAAACTTAAAAGTGAACTAACAGTGAGAGTTCACAATCCGGCATCTGAGAGCTGAATAGAGTCTGGTTATATTGTGTGGTGAGGTGGGCTGATTGATACTGGTGCACCTGCTCCTGCTTCTGCTGATTGCCTGCAGAGAATTGCCTTTACCTGTCACCGCAGCAGCCATCCATCCATCCATCCATCCATCCATCCATCCATCCATCCATCCATTCTCTATACACCGCTTTATCCTCACTAGGGTCACTAGCGCCTATCTCAGCTGACTCGGGTGAAGGTAGGGGACAGGCTGGACAGGTCGCCACTCTGTCACAGACACACAATCACACTCACATTCACACCTACGGGCAATTTAGAGTAATCAGTTAACCTCAGCATATTTTTGGACTCTGGGAGGAAGCCGGAGTGCCCGGAGAAAACCCACACATGCACAGGGAGAACATGCAAACTCCATGCAGAAAGATCCCAGGCCCATACTGGGATTTGAACCAGGGATCTTCTTGCTGCAAGGCGAACGTGCTAACCACTACGACACTGTGCCGCAGCAGCCAGCACACCTAAAAAGAAAAAAACAAATACACAGGGAAGGAGGGCCCTACCTAGAGCCTGCAGAGGCAGGCCTATCAACACATACATAGCACACATTCTGTGCTCAGCGCAAGGTCATTTTGTTTGTGGGTACATCCATACTAAATTGCCACATTTTATAGTGCCAAGATTTCTGATCATCAATAACTAATAAAAAATTCTGCATTTCTAAAAATAAAATAAAATGCTGCATTTCTTACAATGTCATATAGGGGAATGAACAACTTTGGAGGAGTATTGCGCTTTCTGAGTGCTTATCTTGTGGTATTACTTGTCAAACCTGCTCAATCAATTATGAAACAAAAATAAACAATTTTTCCTCATTTCTGTGGCCAATTATTTCATAATAAAACATAATCTGTGTGTTTTGCTTTGTATTATTGTGACAGGCAGCTACATATACACTACTGTTCAAAAGTTTGGGGTCACCCAGGCAATCTCATGTTTTCCATGAAAACTCACACTTCTATTCATGTGCTAACATAATTGTACAAGCGTTTTCTAATCATCAGTGAACCTTTCAACACCATTAGCTAACACAATGTAGCATTAGAACACAGGAGTGATGGTTGATGGAAATGTTCCTCTGTACCCCTATGGAGATATTCCATTAAAAATCAGTCGTTCCTGCTAGAATAGTCATTTACCACATTAACAATGTCTTGACTGTATTTCTGATTCATTTAATGTTATCCTTATTGGAAAAAAATGCTTTTCTTTCAAAAATAAGGACATTACTAAGTGACTCTAAACTTTTGAATGGTCGTGTGGTTCAGAAAACATTTCTAGTTTACTTCTGCATTTTTAGTTTTCTGTTAATAAGAGTTCAACGATGGGACATAACCTAACTTATTTGGTCTGCTTGTTCCATTATGAGTATTCTAAATCAATGACATGGTGAGAAATAACAATTTCAGACTTTTATCTTTGTTACTTCTTGATATATTGTTGCTCAAGCAGTTTTTTTTTTTAATCTAAAGTGGGGCAATCAATCTCAAACCTTTATGACTAAAAACAGCTTGAAGTGAATCTGAGGTGGTTGAGCCAAAGGATCCGAATGATTTGAGATGGAACACCTGGAAATAAAAAACAAACAAGCAAACAAAACATATGACTGACTGAAGTGTCACTGTTTCATTGGAGCTGAAAAAAGTGGAGGCCCACATCAGAATATCAAATTTGTTGGGTAGTGATGTTTGGTTTTTTCGAAAATGACCTGCAGCCTGTTCCTTTTTCACTGGTATTCTGAACACGCAATTACTCACATGGAGCTCATGACTTGTGCTGCAAACCCCTCAAGTAAATGCAGAATGATCATATCTTCAGATTGCCTGAAAATCATCTTTCCCAGATGACTTCTCCCAACAAAAATCTGCTCAGCTACACGTAAAATTCTAAGTTTTACCAAAGAGACACATTAAAACAGATGCTCACCAAAGACAGCTCATGTAATTTTTGTGACGCACATGAAAGCAAGCCTGAATTTCCAGTATTACAGAAAGTCAAGAAACTAATGCAGAAACGTCACAGTGGCTTGTGACTAAGGCCTCAAATGTTCCTGCAGGCAAAAAAACACAGATTTCTGATTTCCTCTGAGCTCTTGAATCTAACCACAACTACACAAGAGCAGTTCCTCAAACCTCGAAGAGCAAGCACACAAGACCTCATGGCTTCTGTTTGTCTGAAGGTGTAAATTAAGCAGCTTTAAATGACAAGGCACGATAATTAATGTGCATATTTGCTAGTATTTCGCTTTAAATCTGAATTTGAATCCACCTGATTTCATTTGTAGGTCTGGTTTCTGGTTTCATTTCCTCGCTTAGAGTCAGATAAATCGCTTTCATGTCTGTGCTCTGAATATGAGGCGAGTACGTTAGCTTAGCTTAGCACAGAGACTGGAAACAAAGGGGAAAAGCTGGCAAGGCTCCAACACATCACTTTTAATCTTTGGTGTCTCTACAGCTTCAACAAACCAGATAAAACTTGTTACTAATTGAATTTTGCAGCTAAATTGGCAGCTTTTTGGGGGAAAAACATATTTTCTGAAATGTCAAACTGTTTATTTAAAGCGGTTCTCATCTATTCTTTAGCACAAAGTAATCGCCTTATAATGCTATTTTTTTGGCAAATGTTTCAGTAAAAGTCTCCTCGTGCACATCCAGTAGAGACAGTGTAACATAAACATTCATTCTGAGTGTGTTTCTGACCACTTGTTAAATCCATTATAAGCTCTGTTTTGGTCCCAAACGGAGTGAAATATGTGGCTCTTCATTTGGTAAATATTGTATTACACTCACTGGCCGGTTGTTTGCCAAACTTTGTCTGCATGCACAGTTGTGAGCAAAAGTTTCCATCCACTTGTAAAGATCATATGTATCACAGCAGTCCTGAGTCTCCAGTGACTCCTTTTATGCGTCTTTGTCACAACAAACCCTCATGTGTTTTGGTTCTTTTATAGATTAATGTAAGGTTTTCTGGGAATATGACAAAGTCTACCAGGTCAGAAATATACATACAGAAATGCTAAAATTTGATCAAATGTTGTTTGGCCATTTTCAGCTCAACTAGGTGCTTTCTGTAGCGGTCTAGAAGCTTCCAGTTGTATCTTTGTCCACTCCTTTTGGCAAAATTGATGCAGATAAACTAAACTTGTTGACTTCCTGACACAAACTTGTGTCTTCATCACAGTCCACAGGTTTCTGATGGCTTTAGGTCAGGATTTTTGGATGATCAGCCTAAAACCTTCTTTCTGGCCTGTTTTACTCGTTTCTTTGGGGTAAGTGTCTTCTTGAAACACCCAACTGCATCCAAGATCCAACCTTCTGGATGATGAATGTAGGTTTTTCTGAAAAATGTGGAGGTAATCCTCCGTCTTCTTTTTTCCATTTACTGTGTGTAAAGCACCAGTTCTAGTGGCACCAAAACAGCCCCAGAGGAAAATATTGTCACCATGCTTGATGGTAGGTTTGGTGTTCTTGGAGTCAAAAAAGACTCATCAAAGACAGTCTGAAATCAGCCTTAAACTAGTCCTGAAAAAGTTTAAAACGAGTCAGTCAGAATACAGTCTGAAACCAGTCCAAAACCAAAACGGAAACCAGTATTAGAAACAGTGGTAAAAAAGTCAAAAAACAGTTCAAAACCAGGACCAAAATCAAACCTAAACTATTCCTAAAGTTCAAGACCCAACACAGTCTAAAACCAGTCCTAAGCCAAATCCATTGTAACATAAATCCTAAACCAACTTTAAATTACATACAATACGAGGTCTAAAGCAGCCCACAGCCAAGACTGAAACCACCATGCTTGATGGTAAGTTTGGTGTTCTTGGGGTTAGAAACCTTCTCTCCTTCAAACATATTTGTGCTCAGTTTTTGTTCCATCTGACCGCAGAACTTTCCTCCAGAAGGACTTTTCTTTGTCCATGCGATCAGCAGCAAACTACACTGAAGCATTAGGGTTCTGGTTCTTGAGGAAGAACTTCCTTCTTCACGGAGCCTCTCAGCTCATGTTGATGTAAAACACTGTGAATACTGACAGGCCTGCTTTTTGGTGATTCTTGGTTGACTCTTAACCTTCCTGACCAGTTGTCTCTCAGCAGCAAGTGACAGTTTGAGTCTTCTTCCTATTCATGGCAGTAACCCAACTGGACCATGAACTTTATACTAAAATACAGATGATTTTAGGATCTGAAGCAGCTTTAAAATGGTTTCAAGTGGTTTTCTTGACTCGTTCAAGTCATTGATTTGCTTTTTCAGATCTTTTCTGAGCTCCTTGGTGGAAGAGTCTATTGAAAACATCATATGGGCCCTAATTATGAGGAGTCACCAGCTGTAGTCAATTGTAATCATTCACGAGAAGTTATAAGGCCATGCCACTAAGAAAATTTGATTACCACGGCTTCCTGCATCAACAAATTGATAATTCAAGCTACTGTGTGTATATTTTTGAATCAGCAGATTTTGTCATATTTCCAGAAAATGTTTCACAAATCTGTGAAAGAACCAAATGTTTTCATGACAAAGGCGCATTATAGAAATCATTGGAAACTCAAGACTGCTGTGACATACATGATGTTTACAAGCATAAGTAAACTATGTGTATGTTTTTAAACAGCAGTAATGTAATATCTAATAATATAAAATGTTGATTAATGCAACTTTAAATTAGAGAGACAGACGGGAGTAAGAGTTGTAAATGTTGCGTAATCTGCACCTTCCTATAAAAAGCAAAGGACAAACAGCAGTTGATGCTATTAATGCCTTCTAGTGTCCCATTATAATGCGCCTACGCTCTCTAAAAACATGCTCGGTGGGGGACTGTTGGACCACCTCATCAGGCCCAGTGTCCACAGACGCTCCGGCGGTCGAACATCGTGGCTCCTGCAGCATCTAAACACGGCAGCGGCTCCCGTTGGCTGCAGACTGACCTCCATAACCTCCGCTGTTTCCCCGCCGCCAGCAGAACAACAGCGTAGTATTTGAAAACCCAGCAGAAAACGAGCTTCCTTCAGGAGCTCGAGTTATTTCAGTGACAATGGGAAGGAGGGCCGCTTGTAGTAGGTTGGATGAGTTTGCGAAATCCAGTTTCTGGGTGCCAGAGGAGTTCATGGGAGCTGGCTTTTTATACGTTGCCCCCCTCCTCTGAAACCAGCAAACCTCATGGCACTACAATCATTTAATACTCCATCATTATGGGCTCTCTAACTTCATAAACCACACATATGATTTCGGTTATGTTGTACAACCACATTCCCTCCTTTTACTATTGCTCTCATTTTTACTGCCCTTGTACAGAGCTGCCTCTGTTGATGTTTTGCTTCTGAAACTGCACTGTAAAAAAAAACACGTGAATGCTACTTAACTGTATTTTATATGGCACATTTCCCTGTTTATTAAATAAAATGATATCTAGTAAATATGACACAAAAAGTGAACAATTACATTTGAACTCTCAAAAAACTGTTAATAATGTAAAAAATCTACATTTTTACAACAGAAAACTTGTTCTTTTACAATGTTTGACCATAAAATGACTTTATAAAGCGTATTTATATCTGAAAAATAGTTATTTTAAAGATATATGTTGTTCTTACCAAATCTTTTTAAATTGTTATTTTACAGATTTTGCAAGTTTTGTTAAATTACAGGTATTATCTAGTTTATCTAATTTACAGGTTGACTTTTTTTTTTTATGAGCCAAAACTGTGCCGTAACTCAACTACATTTTCTTCATATAAAAGCAAATATTTGTGAAATAATGATGTTTATTTTCAGATTTAAATATAATGAAACTGGGTTTTGTTTTGTTTTTTTGCAAAAACAAACTAACATATATTTATATAAGTAAAAATAATAACATGATATGAATATATATTTTTGTTTTGTTTCGTTTTATTTTTTCAGTCAATATGTAAATTCATATTTTTTTCAGTGATTTTATTGTAACTATTGTCCACAACTGTATTTTTACAAATAATGATTAATTTCATCACAGCAAAATTGAATAAATAAAAACTGTTTTAATGTATTTAAATCAGCTAAAATACAAAAAAAGCAAAAAATCCCCTGGCATACAGTCATCATTTTTTTTTTACCAAATATTTGCTATTATATATATATATATTAATTTTAATTTAATAGTAATAGTTTAGTTTTATTTTTCTTAAATTATATTGAGTAGAATCACAGCAGTAAAATAAATAAATGTACATGTTTAGTGTGAAAACAAACTGACTATAACTGTAAATAAGGTGCACATTTGCATTTTTTTATTTTTACAAATGCTAACAAATGCAAATGCTATCAAATGAAGAAAAACAGGCAACTCCGTTTTCAGAAAACTCATCTTTTTATTGTTTACTTGAGATAATAATAATAGTAAAACTAATAATTAATTTTTTTCTCAATTTTGTCATGTATTTTTCTACTGAGTCAGATCCACTCAACTTCAGTTTGATTGATATTATCTCAAGTAAACAATTAAAAAAAAGTTTTCTGAAACTTTATCAAAACAGAGTTATAATTTTTTGCAAATGAACTCTTCAAATGCAAATACACAGGTTTACGGGTATTAAATTTGCTGGAAAAATTATTATTTTACAGATGATTGCTGTTGTGTGAAAGAAAAATTCTGTATATCAAAGATTGAAAATTTTTTTGTTAAAGTAAAATAATTTCTAGAAAAAAACACAGGAAAAATTATGTATTTACATAAAAAAAAATCTCTATTTTTGCAAGTTATTTTGAAAGATATTTAACGTTTGAATGTGAAATCGCACTGCTTTACTTTATTTAAATCTGCTAACAAATTAAGTTTTACAAATATTTGCCAATGTTTTTACAGTTTTCTGTTTTTTAACATTTGTTATTAATACAGTTTATGAATGTTAATGGATTCCTCTGACTTTTTTACATGTTTTTTCTGGCACATTTGCTGCCAGATCATCTTTTATCAATCCCTGGAGACCCTCTGAACCGGTGCCACGGCTCTGCGACCTCCTGCACTTGGCTGGCCCAGGCCTGCTCTTGGCTTCGTCTGTGGATGTGGTGCCACTGATGCTGTTCTCTCGGTCAGGGTTCCTGAACGCACCGTGAGAACCCACGTCCAGCTGTGGGTTTCCTGTGCCCTCAGCAATTTCCTGCAGGAGCTCGGTGCTGCTGCGGCGGCGTTCAGGTTAACGCGTGTTTGTTTGGGTTGTATCACACTTTGTGTTCACGCTGGGCTGATCTTCAAGTGTGTGCATGAGCGAGTGTTTGGTCGGTTTCCATGCCAGAGAACCTGATGCTCTGAGACGATGACAGACGGCCAAAAGCCCTGGAGAGAGGAGGAAAAAGAAGAAAAAGAGATGAAGCATGAATGAGACAGAGGCAGGGTAAGGAGAGGTAAAACACACTGTAAAAAATCAAGAAACAATCTTTCAATAAAATATATTTGCAGTTATTTGAAAGTCACAGAAAAAATAAGTTAACTAATTTGCATGTTAACGTTTTTAAAGAAATCTGTAAGCTAAGGATTTAAAAAGTGTATTGTTTTTGGCTGTTATTTTGCACATTATTCACTGTAGCTTTAGTAATTTTGTAAAATCACTGAAAAAAGTACAAATAAATTGTAAATAACATCTGTCTGCTTCAGAAATCTGTATTTTTTATTTTTTAAATGCTAATTTTTCCTTTTAGTAAAGTGATTAATTTACATGTTGATTCTAAAAAATCAGGCCCCAAACGCTACATACACACGTGGACAAAATTGTTGGTACCCCTCAGTTAAAGAAGGAAAAACCCACAATTCTCACTGAAATCACTTGAAACTCACAAAAGTAACAATAAATACAAATTTATTGAAAATTAAATCATCAAAATCAGCCATCACTTTTGAATTGTTGATTAACATAATTATTTAAAAAAACAAACTAATGAAATAGGGCTGGACAAAAATGACGGTACCCATAACTTAACATTTTGTTGCACAACCTTTTGAGGCAATCACTGCAATTAAACGATTTCTGTATTTGTCAATGAGCGTTCTGCAGCTGTCAACAGGTATTTTGGCCCACTCCTCATGAGCAAACAGCTCCAGTTGTCTCAGGTTTGATGGGTGTCTTCTCCAAATGGCATGTTTCAGCTCCTTCCACATATGTTCAATGGGATTCAGATCTGGGCTCATAGAAGGCCACTTTAGAATAGTCCAACGCTTTTCTCTCAGCCATTCTTGGGTGTTTTTGGCTGTGTGTTTTGGATCGTTGTCCTGTTGGAAGACCCATGACCTGCGACTGAGACCAAGCTTTCTGACACTAGGCAGCACATTTCTCTCCAGAATGCCTTGATAGTCTTCAGATTCCATCGTACCTTGCACACTTTCAAGACACCCTGTGCCAGATGCAGCAAAGCAGCCCCAAACATTACTGAGCCTCCTCCATGTTTCACCGTAGGGACAGTGTTCTTTTCTTCGTATGCTTGGTTTTTGAGTCTATGAACATAGAGTTGATGTGCCTTACCAAAAAGCTCCAGTTTGGTCTCATCTGTCCAAAGGACATTCTCCCAGAAGCTTTGTGGCTTGTCAACATGCATTTTTGCAAATTCCAGTCTGGCTTTTTTATGAGTTTTTTCAGCAGTGGTGTCCTCCTTGGTCGTCTCCCATGAAGTCCACGTTGGCTCAAACAACGACGAATGGTGCGATCTGACACTGATGTACCTTGGCCTTGGAGTTCACCTTTAATTTCTTTGGAGGTTGCTCTGGGCTCTTTGGATACAATTCCAACGATCCGTCTCTTCAATTTGTCATCAATTTTCCTCTTGCGGCCACGTCCAGGGAGGTTGGCTACTGTCCCGTGGGTCTTGAACTTCTGAATAATATGAGCCACTGTTGTCACAGGAACTTCAAGCTGTTTAGAGATGGTCTTATAGCCTTTACCTTTAAGATGTTTGTCTATAATTTTTTTTCGGATGTCCTGGGACAATTCTCTCCTTCGCTTTCTGTTGTCCATGTTCAGTGTGGTACACACCTTTTCACCAAACAGCAGGGTGACTACTTGTCTCCCTTTAAATAGGCAGACTGACTGATTATGAGTTTGGAAACACCTGTGATGTCAATTAAATGACACACCTGAGTTAATCATGTCACTCTGGTCAAATAGTTTTCAATCTTTTATAGAGGTACCATCATTTTTGTCCAGGCCTGTTTCAGTAGTTTGTTTTTTTAAATAATTATGTTAATCAACAATTCAAAAGTAATGGCTGTTTTTGATTATTTAATTTTCAATAAATTTTTATTTATTGTTACTTTTGTGAGTTTCAAGTGATTTCAGTGAGAATTGTGGGTTTTTCCTTCTTTAACTGAGGGGTACCAACAATTTTGTCCACGTGTGTAATACCTGCACCAAAAATCTGTATGTTTACAAATGGTAATCTCCTCTGCTGCAATGTATGATCATGAAATTACACTATTTTTGCAGTAATAAAATCAGAAAAACATTATTATTTGAAAGTCACAGAAAAAAATAAGTTAATTCAGTTACATGTTAATCCCCCCCCCCCCAAAAAAAAAAAAAAAATCAGTAAATGAAAGATAAAAAGTCTAGTTTTTTAAACGGTTATTTTACAGATTTTTCACTGTACTATTCTTTTCAAAGAAAGTAAAATATGATTTAATTTTTTTTCTTAATAAATGTTATCTGTAAGTTCAACAAAATAGGGGAAAAAAATCAGTAATATTTTGAAATCCTTAAATTAAATATTTTTTGTTGGAAAACCCAACTGCATTCAAGATCCAAGAATGTGGAGGTAATCCCTTTATTATTCCATTTACTGTGTGTTGTAAAGCACCAGTGGCAACAAAACAGCCCCAGAGTAATGATACTGCCACCATTAATATAAACAGCGCCCTCCATAATTATTGGCACCCCTGGTTAAGATGTGTTGAAAGCCTTAAAATTAAATTTTTACTGCAGAAGCATACTCTCACACTGAAAATTGTTGAACAATAGGAAAAGATTGGGTGCTGTTTTGTTGGCAAAAGGTGGTTGTACAAAATTTTAACATCAGGATTGCTAATAATTGTGGCACACATGATTTGATGAAAAAGAATTATTTCTTAATGTGTGATTTTTTTCCCCACTGAATAAATGCACTTGAATTAAAGGTTGGATTTTCCTGTTTTTTTCATTGTGGTCCTATATTATTTTTAAAAAACGGAATTTATTAATAACACATCTTAACCAGAGGTGCCAATAATTACGCAGGGCACTGAATATATATATACATATATATATATGTATATATATGTGTGTGTGTGTGTGTGTGTGTATATATATATATATATATATATATATATATATGTATATATATATATATATATATTACCCTGAAAATGCTATTTGGGCCAGCCCTACAAACTACCATTTGTAAAAATAAAGATTTTTAAATCAGACATTATTTATAATTTTGGCCTCTTTTTTGTGTCTTTTTTCAGTGATCTTACTAAATTACTAAAAGTGCTATTTTACAAAATTACAGTGAAGAGTCTGTAAAATAACCATATAAATCCTCAATTCAGGGCTAATATGTAAACTAATAAACATTTTTTCTGTGACTTTCAAATATCGGCAAATATCTGTAAAATAATAATTTTTGTGCTGATTTCAGTACTGTAAAAAATAGTATAATTTATTGATCAGACACTGTAAAAGAATGAGTTACCATTTGTAAAAATACAGATTTTTTAAAACATTATTTACACTTTTAGTAACAATCTTTCTGCAATTTAACAACACATTGAAAATCTGTACACTAATACTAAATTATTTCAAGAATTACAATTTAAACCTTTCTCTTTTTTTTGCAGTGCAGAGGACCAGAGTGCCCATGTGGCCTGCACAGATAAAACCTGAGAGCTCAGTTCTGGGAGGCGGATTATCTCTGGTTTTTAAGAGCATTCCTCGGTGAACGTGGACTCTCGCTCACCCCGACGTCAAACCCGACAACCTCCAGCTTCCCTGCGAACGCTGACGTCAGGGGCCAAGGTTCGGACTGTGGAGTCACAGTGAGCCGGGTCCGGTCAGTCTGGTTCCGCCCAGGGCTATTTCAGCTTCAAAGCAAACCAGCATTATTCCACTGGATTCAGCCTGTTGGGAAACCAGAAGGGGAGCGATGCATAAATTAGAGAAGCCAAATATGAGGAAATGGTTCGAGCTGAAGGCCCTGAGTGGCACAAATATGGGACGGCCTGCAGCTGCTGCATTTGATCAGCAGAGGAGAAGCGATACCGGGCCTCCTCCGGATTCTTGGTGCACGACGGAGGCATGTGGAGGTGCAGCAGGCCTGGATGTTTCCACCGCTTATTATCTGATTGAGACGCCGCTTTAAAGACATCAAGAGCAGAGTTGTCTCTTTCCCCTTCACTCCCACATCCTCTGTGGTGAGAAGGTCAACTTCCAGTCTGCAGTGAAACACACACACACACACACACACACACACACACACACACACACACACACACACACACACACACACACACACACACACACACACACACACACAAATGAAACCTCTTCAACGCCTCCATAGCAACCCCAGTGTTTACACCCTCCTCCTCCTCCCGTCACATCACACCGGCCTGCGGTTTTTATCAAAACTGCACATTTGAAGAGAAAATTGGAGCGATGATCAGCCCCGAACAGAACAGGGGTATTCCAGACCATTAGGCAGATCTGGTTTCGGCTGATGTGTGTGGGTTGGACGGTGTGGGAGAGCCGGGGTGAAGAGCAGCAACTTGTGCAGGGAAACGATGAGAAAACGCAGAGTTTTATTCAGGTCTGTCAGAGATGGAGTGTTTCTGTGGGAGGAGTCACAGGCAGACTCCTCTTGAAGTTTATTTATATTTATGATCATTATATATAACAATACCACTACTACTAATAATAATAGTATGCACTGTAAAAGAAATCATGCAAAATTACATAAAAATATATGTGGAATGCTTCAAAAACTGTAAAAAGGGAAACTAATGGCAAATATCTGTAAAATGATAAATATTTTCAGATTTAAATACATTATAATAGTGTCACTTTTATCTGATAAATACTCCTGGAAACGCGTTGTTAAATTTCACGTAAATATCAAAAGTCACACCTGCCCCCTATAAAGACCACCGACAGCAAAGCCAGACTGCTTACACAGTTTATTTATATTTAATTCTTAATATACAATAATAATATTGAGCACTAAAAGGAAAACTTGTAAAATGATATTAAAATATATAAGTGGGATGGTTCAAAAACTGTAAAAAAAAAAAAGTGAAAATAACAGCAAATATCTGTAAAATAATGAATATTTGTAGAATTAAATACTAATCACAAAGTTTATTTATATTCAATTATTAATACACAACAATAATAATAAAATCATCATAATCATAATAATATGCACTGTAAAACATTTGCAACATTACATAAAAAATACAAAAATGGAATGCTTGAAAAATTGTAAAAAAAAAAAATTGTGAAAATAACAGAAAATATCTGTAAAATAATTGATAATGTAGATTTGAATACAGTAGAAGAGTGTAATTTTTGTTTGCATAAATACTGCTTGCAACGCATTGCCATGCATTAGTGAATTTAATGTAAATATCAAGTCACAGCTGCCCCCTTTAAAGACCACCAACAGCACAGCCAGAATCCTCATAGGTTATTGATATTTAATTACTACTACTACTACTAATACTACTACTACTACTACTACTACTACTAAGAATAATAATAATAATAATAATGATAATAATAATAATAATACTAATAACAATATGCACTGTAAAAAAGCAAAATTATAATAAAATTAAAAAGTGGAATGCCTCAAAACTGTAAAACATGGCAAAAAATAACAGCAAATATCTGTAAAATATGTCACATTTATAGGTTTAAATACAGTATAAGAATGTAATTTTTATTTGTATACATTCTTCTAGCAAAGCATTAGTAGATTTAATGTAAATATCTCATAGTTATAGCATTTCAATGGAAGGAGTCACACATGCCCTATATAGACCACTGATTGCACAGCCAGACTCTTGACATAGTTTAATTATAGTCAACTACTATTAATAATAGCAATAATAATCATGATAATAAGAATAATAAAAATAATAACAATAATAACAATAAGAATAATATATAAAGAAGCATGCATAAGTGGAATGCTTCAAAAATCTTTAAAAATTATAAATATTTTATAAATATTTTAAACAGTTTAACAGTCATTTTTACATATTTAAATACTGTTGGCAAGGCACTTGGTAAATCATCATCATTAAATTTTACTGTCACTCTGACAGCACAGCCAGACTCCTCACATAATTAATTTATATAAAATAATAATAAAAATAATTATTATTATTCATAATAATGATAATACTACCTGTAAAAACATGTTGTAAAATTACAATAAGATAAGAAAATGGAACACTTGAGAAACTGTGAAAAAATGTGAAAATAACAGCAAATATCTGCAAAATAATTAATATTTGTAGATTTAAATAAATCACCACCATATATATGTGTGGATACACACGTGGACAAAATTGTTGGTACCCCTCAGTTAAAGAAGGAAAAACCCACAATTCTCACTGAAATCACTTGAAACTCACAAAAGTAACAATAAATAAAAATTTATTGAAAATTAAATAATCAAAAACAGCCATTACTTTTGAATTGTTGATTAACATAATTATTTAAAAAAACAAACTAATGAAACAGGCCTGGACAAAAATGATGGTACCTCTATAAAAGACTGAAAACTATTTGACCAGAGTGACATGATTAACTCAGGTGTGTCATTTAATTGACATCACAGGTGTTTCCAAACTCATAATCAGTCAGTCTGCCTATTTAAAGGGAGACAAGTAGTCACCCTGCTGTTTGGTGAAAAGGTGTGTACCACACTGAACATGGACAACAGAAAGCGAAGGAGAGAATTGTCCCAGGACATCCGAAAAAAAATTATAGACAAACATCTTAAAGGTAAAGGCTATAAGACCATCTCTAAACAGCTTGAAGTTCCTGTGACAACAGTGGCTCATATTATTCAGAAGTTCAAGACCCACGGGACAGTAGCCAACCTCCCTGGACGTGGCCGCAAGAGGAAAATTGATGACAAATTGAAGAGACGGATCGTTGGAATTGTATCCAAAGAGCCCAGAGCAACCTCCAAAGAAATTAAAGGTGAACTCCAAGGCCAAGGTACATCAGTGTCAGATCGCACCATTCGTCGTTGTTTGAGCCAAAGTGGACTTCATGGGAGACGACCAAGGAGGACACCACTGCTGAAAAAAACTCATAAAAAGCCAGACTGGAATTTGCAAAAATGCATGTTGACAAGGCACAAAGCTTCTGGGAGAATGTCCTTTGGACAGATGAGACCAAACTGGAGCTTTTTGGTAAGGCACATCAACTCTATGTTCATAGACTCAAAAACCAAGCATACGAAGAAAAGAACACTGTCCCTACGGTGAAACATGGAGGAGGCTCAGTAATGTTTTGGGGCTGCTTTGCTGCATCTGGCACAGGGTGTCTTGAAAGTGTGCAAGGTACGATGAAATCTGAAGACTATCAAGGCATTCTGGAGAGAAATGTGCTGCCTAGTGTCAGAAAGCTTGGTCTCAGTCGCAGGTCATGGGTCTTCCAACAGGACAACGATCCAAAACACACAGCCAAAAACACCCAAGAATGGCTGAGAGAAAAGCGTTGGACTATTCTAAAGTGGCCTTCTATGAGCCCAGATCTGAATCCCATTGAACATATGTGGAAGGAGCTGAAACATGCCATTTGGAGAAGACACCCATCAAACCTGAGACCACTGGAGCTGTTTGCTCATGAGGAGTGGGCCAAAATACCTGTTGACAGCTGCAGAACGCTCATTGACAAATACAGAAATCGTTTAATGAGCACTTCTCCTTTGCTGAGATAATCCATCCCACCTCACAGGTGTGCCATATCAAGATGCTGATTAGACACCATGATTAGTGCACAGGTGTGCCTTAGACTGCCCACAATAAAAGGCCACTCTGAAAGGTGCAGTTTTATCACACAGCACAATGCCACAGATGTGGCAAGATTTGAGGGAGCGTGCAATTGGCATGCTGACAGCAGGAATGTCAACCGGAGCTGTTGCTCGTGTATTGAATGTTCATTTCTCTACCATAAGCCGTCTCCAAAGGCGTTTCAGAGAATTTGGCAGTACATCCAACCAGCCTCACAACCGCAGACCACGTGTAACCACACCAGCCCAGGACCTCCACATCCGGCATGTTCACCTCCAAGATGGTCTGAGACCAGCCACTCAGACAGCTGCTGAAACAATCGGTTTGCATAACCAAAGAATTTCTGCACAAACTGTCAGAAACCGTCACAGGGAAGCTCATCTGCATGCTTGTCGTCCTCATCAGGGTTTCCACCTGACTCCAGTTCGTCGTCGTAACCGACTTGAGTGGGCAAATGCTCACATTGGATGGCGTTTGGCACGTTGGAGAGGCGTTCTCTTAACGGATGAATCCCGGTTTACACTGTTCAGACAGCGTGTGTGGCGTCGTGTGGGTGAGCGGTTTTCTGATGTCAGTGTTGTGGATGGAGTGGCCCATGGTGGCGGTGGGGTTATGGTATGGGCAGGCGTCTGCTATGGACCAAGAACACAGGTGCATTTTATCGATGGCATTTTGAATGCACAGAGATACCGTGACGAGATCCTGAGGCCCATTGTTGTGCCATACATCCAAGAACATCACCTCATGTTGCAGCAGGATAATGCACAGCCCCATGTTGCAAGGATCTGTACACAATTCTTGGAAGCTGAAAACGTCCCAGTTCTTGCATGGCCAGCATACTCACCGGACATGTCTCCCATTGAGCATGTTTGGGATGCTCTGGATCGGCGTATACGACGGCGTGTACCAGTTCCCGCCAATATCCAGCAACTTCACACAGCCATTGAAGAGGAGTGGACCCCCCAATAAAACAAAACTGCACCTTTCTGAGTGTCCTTTTATTGTGGGCAGTCTAAGGCACACCTGTGCACTAATCATGGTGTCTAATCAGCATCTTGATATGGAACACCTGTGAGGTGGGATGGATTATCTCAGCAAAGGAGAAGTGCTCACTATCACAGATTTAGACAGATTTGTGAACAATATTTGAGAGAAATGGTGATATTGTGTATGTGGAAAAAGTTTTAGATCTTTGAGTTCATCTCATGAAAAATGGGAGCAAAAACAAAAGTGTTGCGTTTATGTTTTTGTTGAGTGTATATATATATACATATATATGTATTTATATATATATATATATATATATATATATATATATAGTTTAATACAGTTTAAAAATGAATAATCACTTGTTGATTTCTGCATTATCAATGGTTTTGTTAATGTGAGCTCAGAAATCATACTTGTATGCCATTTTTTTTCATATTTCAACTCACCCACAATCAAAGATTTTTAGAGGTACTTGCTCTACTCGTGGATTTTTACAGTGAAAATTTCAGGCTTTTGCCATTAATAGTTTCTGACACGTTGTTCTAATGGTCTCAATTTTGAATTTGTGAAAAAACGTGCTGAAAGTGGGTTATTTGATTTTAAGTATTTGATATATCAATTTGAAATTTCACAAATACCTTTATAATGTGCAGAAAATTTGATGATTTCAGATTAAATGACATTTTAGTCATGAACAAATATAGCAATGAACCGTCTGATGGACCAACCGACAGACTTGACGTTCTGCTGCCGCCACGTCTAAAATATGCAGATAAACACTCATAAACATGCCAGAGTGCAAACTGTCCACACCCAAGTACAGCTGCGTGAAAAATGTTGCCTGGCTGCTTGTTTAAAAGGTTGTGAACACTCATTTCTCCCCCACATGGAGTCCAACACATGGCATCCTCTCACCCTTTAATCCTTCCTCCCAAACCTCTCAAAGCTCCCATCTCCATCTTACATCACACTCTTTGTCCAAACAACGCATCCAAACTCACATTTCACTCACTGGCACTGGGAAGTTTTTCCAGTGACACACACTCTATCTGGGGAAATCCTATTTGTCAGGTACGGTCGTCTGACTAAAAAAGTTTATTGTGCTCTTCCAGTGAGGTGTAATTATAGATGTCACTGCTCAGTTAGTAAATCCTAAAGAAGGAAGGTTTTAGTCAGCGACAAATTCCACTAAAAGACAGAAAAGACACACTGAGTGCTTAAAAATGTGCCAACAAGTTAGCAGAGAATTCTAACAGTGAAATTAATATAGTGCATAAACAGTTGAAATGGTGAATTAAATATATAGCTGAAAGCACACTAACACTATATGTTTGAAATTGTTGGCTAAAAGTAATGATAAACTGTTGAAATAGCTAAAAGTAGGACAATGGCTAAATTGGTAGTTAGCCAAAAGTAGGCTAATGGCTAAATAGCTGAAATAAGTAGCTCAAAGTAATGATTAGTAGTTCAAATAAACCACTAAAAATAGGCTATTGGCTAAATAATTTTTTTTTTTTTAAATAGCTAAAAGTAAAGCCAAAAGTAAAGATAAGTGGTTGAAATAGATGGCTAAATGAAGGGTAATGGCACAATATATAATGGAAAAACAGTTTCTATTGTGTAAGTTATAGATAAATGAAGCAGATGATTGATTAAAATGACCAGTGAACACTAGGTTAATGGATAAATGCCTGAAACAGACTGCAAACACTAGTGAAGCATTTACACAGACAGCTTAAAGTACAGGATAAATCATGGAAATAAAGAGCTAAATATAATTAGACAATGTAAATAGATAGCTAAAGTAATAAATCAACAGTTTCTATTGTGAAAGTAATGGTTAAGATGGTTCAAATAGTTAATGCAATGAGATAAGTAGTTTAAACACTGAGTCAGAAGCAATGAAACAACTCAAAGCGATAGTTAAAAGTAATATAAACAGTTGAAATAGAAACTAAAATCAGGCTAACGGATAAATGAAACAGCATGCTGAAAGTGGTGAAACACTAACAAAGATAACTTAAGTGGTTGACACAAAGTGCTACAAATATGTAAACAGCTGAAATAAATGGTTAAAATTAACAAAACAACTGTAACAATGATTCATACAGTTAGCTCAAACTAGATTGATGGGAAAATAGTTGAAATAAGGAGTTCAAAGTAAAGAACAGATGCTTGAAAGCCACCTTAAACTTGACAAACAGCAAAAACAAATGTTTAAATGCTTGAAACTGGAAGCTAAAAATGGAAAACTGGTTGAAATGCATGTGAGCACATCAGTTTTGGACAATCTTGGGCACTTTAGCTACTCTTCCAACCACATCTGTTCTTGGGGAGCATCGATTCCTACAATAGGAGCTCCACTGTCAGTTACATCTAATTGGAAAACTGAAATATATAGATAAAAGTAATAAATCAACAGTTTCTATTGCAAAAGTAATGGTTAAGATGGTTCAAATAGTTAGTGCAATGAGATACGTCATTTAAACACTGAGTCAGAAGCAATGAAACAACTCAAAGTGATAGTTAAAAGTAATATAAACAGTTGAAATAGAAACTAAAAGTAGGCTAATGGATAAATAAAACAGCATGCTGAAAGTGGTGAAACACTAACACAGCTTAAAGTTGTGGGTAAGTGGTTGAAAAAGTGCTAAAGGTTTATAAACAACTGAAATAAATGGTTTAATTTAATGAAACAACTGTAAAATGATTCATACAGTTAGCTCAAACTAGGCTAATGGGAAAAGTAAAGAACAGATGCTTGAAAGTCACCTTTAACTTGACAGATTGCTAGGATAAACTGCTGAAATAGCAAAAACAAATGTCAAATGCTTGAAACTGGAAGCTAAAAATGGAAAACTGGTCGAAATACATGTGAGCAGATCAGTTTTGGACGACCTCGGGCACTTTAGCTACTCTCCAAACCACATCTTTTCTTGTGGAGCATCGAGTCCTACAATAGAAGCTCCACTGCCAGTTAGGCTGCTGCGAAACGAGGCTGGGAAGAGGTGGAGGAGGACAGAGGAAAAGGAAAAGCACCGGGGCTGGCCAGGCATGACATCAGCAGGAGACATCTCTAATTCATTTGTCAGGATCTCCCAGACTTGACCTCCGCTTCCTCTCTGCGGTTCGCATCAAAGTGGCCTGAAGACCCAGACCACGCTGTCATCTGCACGGCTGGGTGTGGAGGAAGCGCCCTGAGGTCACCGAGAAGGAAGAAGTGATTCGTCAAGATGTTTCCTCATTTCTGTACACCTGAGTCAATACATCAGTGGGTGTAAGCTGACTAAAGACCAGCAGAGACACAACAGCGGATGAGGCAACTCTATCGGGTGAACCGGTGGAAGCCCACCCCTGCTGTTTCTGCTCTCCTGGGTGGGAACAACAGTGTGTAGTGTGATTGTTGTTTTTGTGAGTCAGCCGGGCTCGCTACGCATGTTCACAGATAATACCTAATATTATTTACCACGTTACCGGGTCCACGCCAAGCTCCAGCTGCTGGTTTCAATCAGCACAGAGTCAAAACAGAGCAGAGAGTCAGTTTGGGAAACACCAGCAGCCCCTCTTCACTGCGATATTCCCCCTCCGCCCAGAGTCCACTCTTTCTGCTCGTTTTCAGATAAACACTCATAATTTGGACGTGACTCAGCTGTTCCCTCTGACATAAACCCTTATCTCTGGCTAATTCCCCCCTCTCGCTCTTTCATAACTGCCTCTGGTCCCTCCGCTCCCACGCTGATAGTTTTCACTTGCGACAAGGTCTGAGCAGCTCTGGGAGTTGAATTGCCAGAGTTATTGTCCGGCTTTCACGCACACACTCACAGCTACAGCATCACTGTGCGGTCACTCCTGGAAACCAGAAACACAATAGCAGGGAAATGTCACGGGTTAGTGTTCTCCTCTCGTTTTGAAAGATGAGTGTTTCCACCTCCTCGGGTAGCGACTCCGTGGGATCTCACCCATAAAGTCAACAGGGTTTAGGACGTCCACCGCCAAACTTCTGTTACCATGACATAAGCAAAAACACTGCATGAGTGAATCCAGTGTGTTTCCAGATCACCAAGTCCCAACAAGGTGCATTTCCCCAGGGTGTGCTTTAGCTGTTGCCCTTGTGCAAATGCTAGGATTTTGAATAGCATTACTAAAAAACACACGTTACAATTCATTTAGATAAACAGTACATCCAAATATTGAACATACAGTTATGTGAATGCAATGGATAAGTGGCTACACAGTAGGAATGGAGGCTAAAAGCAATAAAAACAGTGGAAACAGATAGGTAAAAGGGCCAATGAGTGGCTGAAACAGTGAGCTAAAACTTATAATATAATTCAAGATAAACAAATTCAAGTATATGAGTTAAAGTAATTTCTAAACAAATGAAAATAGTGGGCTTAAAGTTCCAAAGTAATTGAAATATGAAAGTTAAAATTACACTTCAAACATTCCTAAAAGTAATCGAATGGACAAATACTTGGAATAGATTGCTAAAATAGGGAAATTGCTAATTAGCTGCAATAATGAACAGGCAAACAGAAACTAAGCAAATTAATGAATGCTTGAAAGAAATCACTTCTACCTGAAACAAGTAGCTGAAAGGCTATAAAACAACAACCAAACAGAATGCTACAAATAAACTGCTGAAATGCCTACTGAAAGCAAATGAATGGCTGAAATGGTGAGATAAAATTAGTAATACAGGACATGACAAACAAATTCAAATACACGAGTTAATGGCGAAATGCTAAAATAGCGGGCTTAAAATTCTAAAACAGTTGAAATACAAAAGTTAAAATTACACTTAATTGCTAAGAGTAGTTGAATGGATAAATAGTTGGAATATATTGTTAAAAGGGATAAATGAACAGCTGATAAATCCAGTTAAACGAAATGGTAAAAGTAACGGACATGAGGCTAGAATGGTTAGCTAAAAGTAAGCCATTAGATAAAAAGTTGCAACTAAAATGCCAAAATGGTTGAAACAGTGAAATAGTTTCCCAAAGTTGTGGAAGTGTTAAACTAATTAGCTTTCTTCATTAAACAGCTGAAAGTGAACAAGCGATTAAGACACTTAGCTAAAAATCTGTTTACTGAATAGTAGATAAAGAGCCGAAACAGCTAAAAGTAAGTGACCTAAAATATATATAAAAAAAACAGCTTCATTGAAGAGTATTCTTTACTTTTAGCTATTTCAGTTTCTTAAATGTCTGCAACAGTGAGCTAAAACATGGTGAAACAGCCAAATATTGTGAAAATGCTTCGACAAAACCTCTTCATTCAACTATAAACAGCCAAAAAAGCTAAAATTAGTAGATCACGGTTAGGTGTGATGAGCAAATAGTTACCCTGCATCAAATAATGGATAAAAAGACAGCCAGCTAAAACATTAATATAAGTAGTTTAGTGCTGGATAAACAGTTCAAAGAGTCAGCTTAGTTCAGGATAGACAGGATTAAAAGCTGAAGTAGATATAAGTAAGTGATGAATTGTTCATTTGTGCAGCTGCAGCAAATCCAAACAGTGGTCTGAATGATAACTTGACCTAAAACTGACTGATTAGTTGCGTGATAAATGTTTTTGTAATATCCACTGTGATTTTTGTTATTTAATCTACCGTGAAGTCAAATTAAATCCATTTGGTAGTGAGACAGGTGGGTTATACATTCTGTTCCAGACAGGATGAAGCAACACAAACAAATGAATGAACTATTGTAAAGCATTTGAAATCCTTTACAAGATGCAGGTGGTGGAATTGCGTAATGTAAATGACTTGAACACTCCCTTCTTTCATACATCCACTGGGAAAGTTGAATATTGACTTGTAATAAAAGAGGTTTCCCTATTTTCCAAAATATTAGCATGATTGGATTTTCCACTCCATAAACTTTTTCAGTATTACAGTTGGACTGTGAAGTTTTTGGACTGCGGGACGAAAGCCTCCGCCTAAAAACAATTGATCCGGGAGAAAATTAATTTCCAATTTAGCTTTTTTAATGTGAGAACCCGTGGAAGTGCCTCATCGCTCTGCATGCTACAGTACAGCAGGTCATCCAGCACGACCTCAGACCCACCTCAGCGATTCAGCCCCTCGGCTCATTAACCGCTCACACCTATTAGTCCGTGGTGACGAAAGAAAGTGCAGATGAAGAAGAAAACCAAAACAAAGGAGATGTTCTTCAAGCCGGAGTAAACAAAAGACCAGCGGGGATGATGTAGCTGGTTTTCCCCTTTCCAACACAAAGCCCAGTACAGTATATCATGGATTCCATGTGCTTGACTCAAACATCCCCCCTCCTGTCGCCTCATCCAGCGGACGCTCCCAACAACCCGGCGTTTGTTGCCGTTGGGAGGGAAGTGATGTCAGTGGATGAGTGGTGGGGGGGGGAGCCAGGACCCAGCCTATCTGATGTCAGCTCAGCAGCCCACGCCACTGTGGAGCAGACCGGGGGTGGTGTGATGCCGGGCTCCTGTCTGTCTCCACTGCACTGCTGACGGGTTTATTTTCTGCACATTAATTGCCGTAGAATCGCCCGCTGCAGCGCCTGTCAGGACAGATTAATAAAAGCGTCTGATTTCCTTGTAAGCTGCTTTTGTGTCTGAGTCGCATTCCTGTGGCTGCACTTCTGTGAAGCTGTTGCAATCTTCGATTACGGTTCTTGCGGTTGTGTTTTAGAGTGATCATTATCCCGGGCCAAGTTTCATCCTGGATACTCGCTCTGCTGTGGCCACCCAAAGTCAGAGTCAGTCTGTGTCACTCAACCACAGTTCTCACAACATCCAGCACATAAACTGATAACAAATCTTCTCCTATCACTGCCAAGAACACGAGAGATGAGCTTTACATGTGATAATAATATTTTGATGCAATGGGATGATACTGATGACTGGATTAAGGAGTCAGTGTCATTTTGTTGCCTCATTTGTTGAGTTAACAAGAGTAAATCAAAAGATAAGTTATATATTCTCATACTGACTGAATTGAAAGCATGCCAAGAATTTAGCCACAGTTTAAATGAATGTAATACTAGTATACTAATTGATAAATGGCTAAAATAGTGAGCTGAAGGTATCAAAAAAGACATTTAAATGTTTAAATACAGAGCTAAAACTGTTCAAATACACAGCTACATGTTGAGTAATGCACAGATGGTTGAAATTGTTGGCTAAAAGTAATGGCAGACACTTAAAAAAGTATTCTATGAATAAAATAGTGAGCAAAATGTAATAACACACTTTAAACATAGGTAAAAGTAAAAAAAACAAAACAAAAAACAGTTAAACTGCATTGCTAAAAGTGGCCTAATGGATAAGTTGTTGAAACTGCTAGCTAAAGTAATGAACACCTTTGAAATACATAGCTAAAACATGGCTTACTGCTCAATGATTGAAAGAGAAAGCTAAAAGTAATGATAAATAATTAAAATCGATGGCTAAAAGTATGCTATTGGCTAAATAGTTGAAACTGTTGCATAAAAGTAATGATAAACTGTTGGAAAAGACAACTAAAAGTAGCATAATCTGTAAATAGCTAGTTAGCTAAAAGTAGGCTAATGGCTAGAAAGCTGAAATAATTAGCTAAAATCGATGGTAAACTGTCAGGTTAAATAGGTGAAGGCTAACAATTACTGCAGCTGCACTGGGGAAGTTTGAGATGGGATCATTTTGGGAATAACACTGATTCCTGTTGTACCAATCAAATGGCCACGGTCATTTTTCATTGTCTCATCGTGTCTCTTTCTGCATATAATTTTTATTTAGTTCAATGAACAGTGAAAATGCACATGCCCGAAATATCTTTTTGGTTTGTACCCACATCAGTTAGTAATGGGACTTTCCCAATGTATTTTTACTTATTCTTTGCTGGGCCCGGTTTGCGTGCTTCATCCATCAGCGGAGACACGCTAACGCCCGTATATCGCATTGTTGCTCAGGAACTCAAAGCATTTTTCTCAGAGAGGGCACAAGTTTGCAAAGATTTACATCTCCTGACACCCCCCCCCCCCCCCCCCCCACACACACACACACACACACACACACACACACACACGTCTTCTAATTTGAGGCCCGGTGGCAATGACTTCACTGCGTCAGGTCACCCACAAACTGAGCCGACCGTTACCCTCGGTTGGTCTGAGAGCCTCTTGTTTTCTGTCAGCAGGCTTCCCGCCACTCAGTAGATCAAAGATGTGCTTGTCAGACACATTCTTCGCCTCCTGTATCACAATATGCAGCCTGCAATTAGCTCTTCCCACCTTCCCTCCACCTTCTCTCTTTCATCCCATCCCTGCCTCCACATCAGACAGACACCTCCATTCATGCTCTGCACACAAACCTGGATGCTGACAGGTAGCGGCCACTGCAGCGGCATTACCTAATTATACATTTGTGTGTGGTACCAGCTAATCGCACAGCAACAATGGCTGTTTTGTGCCGCTGTATCCAGGCAGAACGGAGCTCTGCAGCACTGTTATTGAGACCATCTTTAATAGAGTTTCCTTTGGCACCTGCAGCAGGCAACAGCGAGGAGGAATGGACCAGACAGAAGGCCTTTTAATAAGTTTGGAGGAATCTCTGAAGTTTACAGCAGGCTGTTATCAGCGGGAAACCTGCACTTAATCAAAATGCTCTGTCATTAAAGTGTTTGAAACGAATCTGTGTGCAGCACAACACGGCTGCAACTAATGATTTATTGCATTACGGATAGAGCTGGAGGTCATTTATTTCTCTTTATGCCCCTTTAGTCAGCAGTTATGGCACAAAAGTGGGGGGGGAAACAAGTACTTACACTTTTATACCAGTAAAAGCACAGAAATCTGATCATCAGAGTGTATTATTATTATTTAATTATTATTGATGCACTAACTTTAAAGTCTTAATGCTGCAGTTGGAGCTCAGTTTGTCTGCTTTTGGTGGTTTTATCAGCAAAAATGCATCATAACTGACTTACTGACAAGCACAACATCCACCTGATGCATAAAGAACCAGTAATGCAAGACACGCCCGTAAGTACACAAAAAATGCAAACTAGACTTTTCAGAGACTAATGTAATGCCTTCAAATCACTTTTGTTGAAAAATATTATATTTACTACATTAAATGTAACAATTTATCAGATTATAATGTGCTATTAACACATGTAAGTCATTAATTACCAAGTTATTCATGACAAAACATCAAATATTCAACTAAATTCAAATAAATCCTTAATCTTTACCTTGAAAGTTTCAGTGGGAGGAGTACACATGCTTCAAATATTATTTTTTCATAATATTTGATCATTACCATTGCTACTGATTTTTACGCTTTAATGTTGCAGTTGGAGCTCAGTTGAGCAACCTTGTCAACAGTTTTTGGTGATTTTATTTATGAAAATGCATCACAATTGACTCTGATAACAGATTTTTAATGTTAAACAAGCTGTTAAATGAATATAGTGGGGAAAAAAAACAAGTGCAATATTTACCTAAATGCAGATATGTATGCAAGAACAGTACTGAGGAATACACTAAAATGTATGTTACTTTTCCAGAGCCCAATGTGATGTCTTCAAATCACTTATTCTGTCAAAAAAATTACTACATTAAAAGCAGCTTATTCTCACATTTCAATGTGTTAATTACTCATTTAAAAGGTTAACTGCTCATGATTTGTTCACTTCTGCATCATAAAATGTCAAATATTCAACAAAACCCATCAGATCCTTGTACAAAAAGACTAAATTCTCTCTAAATCCTCCATCAGCTGTAATAACACACCTCAACAAAGCGAAACAACGTTCGGCGTGTCGCTACAAGGACGTGATCTCTTCATGAAAAGGAGACAAACGATTAGCGCACATGAAAAAGCTTTATTGTCACACCAAGCTTTGACATAAACAAACTGAGTTTCTGACTTCAAGCTTAGAATGTGTAAACTATTCAGCAATGCCACGAGGGAGAACAAGTAGTGAACTCACTGTTATATAACTTATATTATAATTTATTAAATATCTGTATTTGGCAGGATTTTACAAGGAAGCAGGAATAATACAGGAGAGGCGGCATCTCTTTTTTTACCTTATTTTTTTTGTTTTTTTCTTTTTAAATGTTCTGTCTGAGAGGCAGAAAGTAACACTGGGAACGACAGTAGCAAAAAAAACCAAACTGATTTACAGTATCTGCTTCTAAAATGGAGTCTTGGCAGGTTTCACATTCAGCTTTCACAAACACAACGATATAGCGCTATAAAGTCGGTGTGGGATGCGCAGGAATGCAAAGTAGATAAAGAAAATAGAAGAAAAAACGGTGGGGCCGGGCGGGGTGCTGGAAAAAACCTGGGAAAGTCCTATAGGGAACAACTAGACATTCACACCGGGAGAGTTTGTACACTGTGATGCGCTTCTGTCCGTCAATACATTCCTTTAATGTAAACCGAGATATGAGCGCTCTCTCAGGTTAATACTTCGCCTTGACTTCATTGCTTCATAATAACGGGTCGGATTTTTCTTCATAGATATTCATTTTTCGCATGTAAACAAATCATACAGGACAAAGACCTTTAAAGATTATATGACCATTTGGCAGCCTAGAGGTTAAGCGTCAACAAACAAAAGGCATCTGCAGAGGCCTGTAGCGTTACTGCGGCTCAATTAGTGTCAGCCGGCACATGAAGAAGAAGAAGAATAATGCTTCAAAAGTCAGATTGAGCCATGCAGGCGAAAACACCAACCAACAACACTTAGTTTACAATAATAGATGTGAGGTCGTGGTATATTACAGTGTGTTTTCTTTTTTAAAATTGCAGGACCTCGCGGCATCACGTCATCCTTCGGTCCCTCATATTGTAAAGAAAAAAAGGCAATAAATAAACACAAATGTCTCCCAGGAATTTTTGGGGGAAGGACTTTAGGGAGAGTGGAGCGTCCAAGCTGGCCCAGAGACGTGGAAATGCCCAGACTCTCCTCGGCTGAATCCAAAACATAAGAAAAAAAAGTGGCATCTCAGCAAGTGGCTGGTAGTGCTGTGCGTGTACACAAAGGAGGCTGGTGAGTAATGAGGGTGTGTTGGAGACTTCGGGGGGGTTACTGAGCGGAAGCTGTGGTATTCAGACTCCTTGATTCCACAAGGTGACTGTGGAGCGTGGGCGAGTGGATGTGTGAGTCCAGGCCTGAGCTATGCAGATGCTGCTAGTCTGTGGTTTCGGAGGTGCAGACCGGACCGGTGTCTTTAATTACTAAATGATCCGCTATCTGCGTCACTGGATCTTCCACCGAGGCCACCGAGACAGATGACCGGTGCATCATAGCGCTGCTACCGACTGCAGGCCAGCCAGAGGGAGCACAGTCACCCTATGAGCTACGTTTGGCAGCATTGAGCCAATAACACGGTTTCTTTCGACACTTTGAGCAGCATTTCATGTTCAATTAGATACTCTAACTTCAAAAAAATAGACTTTTTTTCCCTCAAAATACCGACCGCCCTAGTAAACATAATCCACTCTAAATATTTTACTAAGTTTGACAACAGAGGAGATTGTTGCTAGGCAAGCAGTGTTACAGTATTAGATAAAACAGGAATACTCTCAAGAGGTAACTTCATCATCATCACCACATGCTTTGTTTTTATCATTCTGCAGCCCATTGGATCCTCAACGCAAAATGACTAAAGATATGGGTTTAAAACTTCAACAAAGTGACCTCTGTATGACATTATTCAAACATTGAATCACCTCCTGATAATGGAATGGTTGATCTAAAGAACAACCAAAACCAAACACTTCAGAAAAAATACATTGAAAATTCAGGCCCTGAAGTAGAAACTCAGTGCAGCCAAAGTAAAAACACTGATCACTAAAACAACGTAGAGTCCACCTGTGATATGCAATCAGCCGAACTGCATAAACATGACTCTAAAATGAAGTGAATTTTCTCAGTTTTGGACCAATGCACGTGGAAAATAACAGCCAGAGGAAGTGAAAAAACCTGATTGTGAAACTTCACAAAGATGGAAAAGTGATCCAGGAAGATCACAAATCACTGGAAACACAGCTGCAGCAGTAATCAAGAGGTACAGAAGGAGCCATAGTAGCACTAATCATGACTCCTGTGGTTGTCCTCCTGAAATTATCCCAAAGGCAGTGAACTACTTTCACAGTCTAGCTTTGAAAAACAGACAGCAGCTTCTTCTGGTATGGCAAGGACCTTATCAGTGGAGTTCAGACAGTGTGAAGGACAGTTCACAATGTGACTCTATGCAGAGTTTCCAAAAAAAACACCCTTGCTTGCTGTCTGGCACTAAACCGCAAGATAGAACTTTTCTAAAGAACACATGAAGAAGTCTAAACAACAATGGGAGCACATTCTTTGGTCAGATAAGACCAAGGTAAACTGGTCGGGCTCAGATGGTGGCCTTCATGTTTGGTGTGAATTTGGCCAAGACGACCAGAGAGAATGCATAGTCCTTACAGTGCAGCACACAGGTGGGAGTGAGATGATATGAGGCTGCAGGAGTGTAAAAGGTGCTGTGGGTATGACATTTATAGATGAAGCATGAACAATATCTCTGGATAACCAAAATACTGACTGACAAGAGATGACTGCAGAAGACTGGCAGTAAAATATTCCACCATGACAACGACCAAAACACAAATCAAATTAGTTTCTAAAAAAGGAAAAAGTAAACACTATGATCTCACTAGAATCCAATACAACACCTTTGTGGTATTTTCAAAAGAAAGGTGGAGCAACTCAAACCCTCCAGCAAAAACTGTTTCAGAAATAGTCTCTAATAAATGGCAGAACATCTCCAGTATCCTCCATGCTGAGGACTTTGGCTGCATTGAGTTTCTACTGTGAGGCCTGTTTCATAGGAGAAAAAGTCGTACTGTTCAGCTTTGAAGTGTTGCAATTACAAGGTAGAGTCATGACACATTTAAGTGATACTGCACAAGGGTGTACTCACTGTATGTCAGCATACTGATCAAATGTCATTGTACCAGCATTTAGTGCTCGAGAGAAAACCCTGACTGAAGCACAGTAACTCTGAGTGGACTGATACAGTAATGGAATACACTGGGGGGGAATTACTGTATCGGTGTATCTTGGACTGGATGTGATAACACAATGGAAGGGTGTGGTGTGATGTGCGTGTTGGTCTCAGAACATGTGGGAACGCCACCACAGAGGTGAGCTGTGGGTGTGATGACATCATCCGCCCAGCAGCTGTGGGGATTCCCTAACAGAAAACACATTCTCTCAACTCGCTGCACTTCTGTCTGGAAACACAAGGGCTGGGTCTCTCTCTCTTCTTTTCTTTCTCTAGCTCAAGCACAGCGGGAGCAAGGTGTGAGGCCTTTTGACTGACAAGTGTAGGCGGGCGCAGGACACAGCTCACTAAATCAACACGTGTGATATATGCAGCCCGATCAGTGAGGAAAAGTGCAACAACAAAACAAAAGGTGGAAAGAAAAATAAGATACAACAGAAGTACTTGTTGGTCACAGCATGCAATGCAGAACACACGCCACCCACATTCATGAGCTGATTTGTGTGGCGCCCTCTAGGGGCCGTGGAGATAGCAAAGCCCTGTGTGGTACTGAAGAGAGGAGAGGCGGGAAACAGAAAAGAGGAGAGGCCCTAGGCGTGCTCCAGGAGCCACTGGAAGAGGGGGATGTGGTGAGGTTCTCTGCCCGCCTGCGGTGTCTCCTCCCTGGGCTGAGGCTGGCTGTGTGTCTGGCTCTCCTCGCAGTAGCGCAGCAGCGTGTGCAGCAGCTCTCCAACCCTCCACCTCCTCTCTCGAAGCCTCTGGACCACCGCTGGGAGCTGAAAGGACGCACAGGGATCACTCACTTCATTCATCTGAACAGGCAGCCTCCTAAAACACAGCTTATCAGCTGTAGTTAAAATTTATTAGTGTGGTTCACTGCCAGGAAAGAGATCTGGGTAAATGTTTAAGGGCTTCTCACCAGTCATGAAAGGTGTACAGCGACAGTAAGTAATATTTCCTGACTGGGAGGCCTAAATAAATCAAATAATTCTACAGAGATAACACAAGCTTATGAGGAGGCCTTAGAAATGGATCACAATTACAGTTACTCATGATTCAAAGCGTAGCAAATTAGGGATACAAACAGTTTTCTTAAACTATCGTCAGCCACTTTAACAAACAATAACTGATTAATCATTGAAATTAATGGAGCACACTGAATGTTTTTCCAAATGCAGATTATGGCTGTAACTCACAATTGTTTCCATTGTTGATAAATGTGCCACAAATCTTCTCCACTCATCATTTGGTCTTTAAACATCAAAAAATTTTGAAAAATGTCAGTTTTGTTGTGAAACCCAAAGTTGGAGATGTCATAAAGAAGGAAAGAAACCAGAAAATATTGATATTTAAGAAGCTTCAATCAGAGAATTTAGTGTTTTTTGTTAAAAAAAAATCTCTCACACTGATAAAACAAAATTTGACTCCATTGACTTCATTTAGTTTCTATTCAACAATTAGAATGACAAAATCCAAAGCGTTAAACGCAGCAAATGAGCTGCAGTCATCTACAGTAAATAACCTGCAATGTTAACATCTTCACAGGGGTTTAATATCACAACAGTCCTCACAGCTGATCTACATGGTGCAGGAACTTATTCACTGTAGTTAATCCCAGCTGCTGGAAACATCTGCTCATCTGCAAGAGACGTCTACAAATTCTGTCACAGAAACTTCATCAGTTCAGGAATCTGTCAGTATTTACTGCCACCTCTAAAATAGATTTATACTCGGAGCAAAGCGTCGCAGACACACTTTAATTTGAATGTTGTTGCAAGTATGCAATTTGAGTCTCGCTGCTCCTAAAGTAGTGTCTCTGCTAACAGACACTTGGCTCCTGACCTGCGATAGCATTTGAAAGTCCTAGCTTAGCATTAGCATGAGCCTCAGGTTTCTAGCTAAACCGGCCAGCCTAAAGACGGCTTTCACATCTGGGTGACACCTAATGTTTGCTGCAAATTCAGCTTTGTTGCATTAGGAATTTGAAGAACAGATAAAGTAAACACCAGGCTACTGAATTAAGTAAACTAAAGACAGAATGGTTTAAGTAGGAGTAATAGATACATAGTAACAATAGTGCTCTAACTGTACTGGATAAATCTTGAAAACAGAATGAGTATGGCTGCTAACTAGACCAAAACAAATCAAACATTGAGTGTTAAACTGTATGAAAACACACAGTAACAATGTCAGCTTTCTATAATGAATGGTTCTGGCTAATATCCACCTAGAACTGACCACATTAGAACAAGTCAGATGGTGTTGATGATGATCTGACGGAGCTGTGTGACTGTAAAACATTATACAACTTGTTTAACTTAATCACTGCAGCGGCTGGTGGTTTTTTTCATCCGTTTGTCTCCACAACAAAGCTAACTCGGGTGGAAACCAGGACACCACTTTACAGGATTGCTAACGTTTAAAACCAACATCAACAATCTCGGAAAGAATGCCTTCTTTCACTGAGGCAGCATGACGCACTTAAGGAAACTGTTGAATGGTAAATACCGCAGTGGGAACCTGTTTGAGAATCACCTGCTGCAGCTCTCGGTCCAGGCTCAGCTGGATGTGGGGGATGTCCGCTATGGAGGCTGCCGCCCACTGCAGCAGGCTCCTGAGCTGGGGGTCCTGCTGGGGGCCACGTCTGGGATCCCTGATGTCCGAGTTCATCACGACCAGCGCCGACCTGGGAGACTGAGTCTGAGTCCGGTCCACACAGAGCGTCCCTACAGGAGAGAAGAATTGATCGATTCAGGATTAAACAGGTCACATGTTGACTGTTTTACTAATTTACTTTCTGAAACACATATGTCAGACAGGTCAGTGACTTTAATTAACCTCAGAACCAGTGCAAATAAAAAAAATCTGCTGTGTACAAGTGATGTAAGCACAGAAAACAGCATTGAGAGTACCTGCATACTTGCAACTGCCCAAAACATGTCCATCAAGTGGACTTTTGATTGCCTCAAAGGACACATATCAAGCAGAAAATAACATTTGTATGATAGCTGCCTTACTAATCTTCAAATAGTACTGAACTCATTTTACTGCTTTCGGGAAATTAAAAGAAAAGATTTTAAATTATGATGATGCAGTAACTAGGTAACTATATGCTAAGCTAATAATGATGTGGTATTTCAGCTTACTGTAGAGCAAGCTAACAAATGACCTGACTTTATGCTTCATTAATAATGCTAGCTTGCTCAAGCACTAGCTAACAAACTAGCTAACATTATGTTCAGCTAATAATGTTAGACTGTATTAGTGTACTGTAGCACTAGCTAACAAAATAGCTGGTTATATGTTTAGGTAATAATGTGCTTTCTTAGTTTGTGGTAACACTAACTAAGAAAGTAGCTGACCTTACGTTTAACTAATATTGCTGTGCTATATTTGCCTGCTGTTGCACTAGCTAACAAACAAGCTGGCTTTATGTTGACTTATTGATGTTATGCTACATTTGCTTGCTGTAGCACTTATTAACAAATTGATTTTGTGGTCAGCTAAAAATGCTAGGCTGCTATAGCACTAGCTAGCAAGCTTACACTGTTTACTACTGTGGGCTAATCTGGTTAATCTGACATTTTCACTGCATGAATTTAATATGGATGCTCAATTAAAATTAAAACCTTTGACCAGGGTGCATCAACTGTAAGTTAATTAGCAACATTCAGATATTTTTAAATGTTGCAGTTAAAGTAAATGCGCAGGTAACAATTAGCAATGCTCAAAGTGACTTGTGAGGTAAGATTATCCTCAGAATCTGGATGTCACATTTAGTTTCGTAACAACAAAGCTGTAGCCTGTGTACATTTTATGTGGATGTAGAAAAAAATATGCATTTTAAAAGAAAATACACATTGTTCTCGAGGGGGGGCGTCTTTCCCCTGATGTTCCCTCAGCCCTGCTCAGCTCAGGACTCGGTTCCCACGGTTCCTCAGCTGAACAGACCCAACAAGAACCCCACCACCACCACCGTCGCCACCCTCCTCACTGGGGGCTGCTGCAGTCTGACTGTGGAGGGAGTGGATGAATGAGTGTGGCTGAATACGGGGGCGGTAAAATCCCCTCAGACAGCCAGTCGGGAGTCTCAAGCGGTGGAAAGAGCAGGACCTCAAATCAGCAAAGGGGCCCATTATCCCCCCCCCCCCCCCCCCCCCCCCCCCCATTTCCTGCAGCAGCTGTCCAAAAGCGTGCTGTTTGATTTGCACTTTTTTCCGCCACAATCTGCATTTTTAGTGAGTTGAAAAGCTCGAAAGAAGAAGATGTTTCCTTACCGCTGGATTCCTCTTTGACCTCAGTCTCCTTGTCCTCTGTGTTGTCACTGTTGGATGAGAAATGCCACACAGGTTAGCGAAGAGAGGAATATATATACACAAATGACAATGCTTAAGCTAGTAGCATTTGGAATAAGCACAGCAGGATATGAAGCACTGCAATCACAGCAATCCTGCTCAAAAAACATCTTAGACTCACTGAGGGAAATACACCACATACTTCTAGTCAGTGTTTTTTTTAGTATTCCAGTAAATTTACTTTTCTGCCTCAGTGTCTTTTGTCAGTTAAGACATAATGACGAATAGAGCACATCTTGATCAGTGTGAAAGTTGATTTTTCCCCTTCTGAAAATCTACTCGATATCCATTCTGTCAATTGTGCAAATATTTGCCGTGTGACGTGCCAACAGGTAAACAGTCATTTCTCCACTTTATAAGATTGTTAATCACAGTCTTGTTGACACAGCCCTCGGCTACAGACACTCCGACTCTGCTCGATATCATATAAAGGATATCATTTTCTCTTCAGAGGGAAAAACGTCTAACAAGGCCTTTCACATTCACTGCTCGGGATCATCAAGCAGCGAGGACATTGTTAAAGCAGCGCTGAGAAGAAACAGGGTGTATCAACTATAAAGTCATGCATTAAAGCACAATAGCAGAGTCATTTTTGCTTTATGAATCCCGTAAGGCCTGTAACAGAGGTCTCTGAGGAGCAAATTATATCTTTTTAAATTCAAACTTAATTAAAACAAGCTCATAGTGACATACTGGAGCCTTGATGAGCACGACCCACATTACATGAGCAAGTCTTTGTTATGTTTTTTGTGTCATTTTAACAAGTTTTTAATTCTTTAGAAGTAACTAAACCACAAACCTGAATCTTTGGGAAACCTGCCACCTAATGGCCATCTGCTATCAGCGCCAAATAAATGAAGAAATGAGAAATATGTATAGAATCCAAGGCAGACTATGTTCACTTCATCAGAATAGCCCTATTTCAGCTAATAAATGTATAGTCATTAGCTGGAAAAAAACACAAGACCACCTAGTGTATCTCTGAGGCTAAACCTTATGAATCTTGAGTAATTTATCCCCCCCCCCCCCCCCCCCCCCCCCATTCGATTTTTCTTCACTGTGGGCACATTTTTAACTGTAATATAAAGTTCTGCACCTCTATGGAAACACAACTGTTTCTAGAAGTATATAGAAATGAAAAATATCTCCTGTGCAGCATGACATGCCTAGAATGCATAGACAGAAAGTTAAATTTCGTTGATTATTCATTTTACAACAATTGAAAAACTCTGGAATTTACATGCCTAAAATCTTTCCAAATAAGCATAAGTGACGTTTCTAGACCCCAGAACGCTCTAGATATTTACCAATCTTATATTTCTACAACCTCTATAAAGTTTGCACTTTTGACACTACTCCGCACATTAACTCTGTAGAGATGTTTCACCATGCTGCATGTATCTTCCAACAACTTCCTCCTCTGTATACCATTTTCAAACCATGCTGCATTTATTGTACTTATCAGTTACGTTTCATTTTGCTCTACATCTCATCTCCTATCTGCTCTGTGGGAACAACACCTGCAGTTCTAAACAATACATATACAAAAAAAGAACACACGTGCTTAAACAGTGATTAAAAACAGCCTCGATGAATGGCTGCAGTTCAGCTGAAAAGTCTCAGAATTTTTGCCTCCTGCTGTTTGCAACTGAGGGAATGGTAGGTTTTTGGTCGTGCCTAAAAACACATTTTTTTTTTTTTAGTTTTAATTCTTTACAGGGTATGGTGCAAATGGTTAATCTGTGGGGAAAATTTGAAAGAGATGCATCAAACAGAATACGTAGATTTGGGTTTATTTACTCCTTAATGTACAGTTACAGTCTGCCGTTGACAGTAAATGTTGAAACAAAAGCACATAATAGTAGTTTAGCACGTTTTGGCCTTTCTCCAGGCTGCAGCAGTTCTTCTCGTTCTAGTTGATGTTAGGTGAGTACCAACATGCACAAACATGCTTGAAATATTCAATACAGTGAATATTTTGTCATCTCATTTTTTGTGTGTGTCAGTACTGATCATGCAGGTGTAAAGAGCAGATGGGCTTGGAATGCACCGTGTTGATGAAAGACAAACCTAGAAATCTTAGAAGTTGTCAAAATGACAACAAAAGGCTAGGGAGCTTTTTGCATTTTAAAGGGGACTGCGGAGCTTAACTGCTGACTGTGCTGCTATGAGCTGAAACAAGTGTTAATGCTGCTGTACATCTCTGTGAGCTTGTTTTTTAAACAAATGAGGGCTTTAAGCTCTTCAACAGAATAAACATACAGAGTTTAAGAACCTCCAGAATATAACAAAACTAGAAATTATCCTATTAGGCAACCAAATTACATGTACAGAACCTCAGCAACACTTTGCATGCGGATGTCTACAAGCATATGCCATGTCAAGTCTATTTATATTTAGAGGTTAACAGTGGCCATGCATGGGTCTGGTGGTTCCTAGTATGAGACAAACTATAAATCAAAATGCCATTGTACAATGTTGGAAATCATTTTCATATGATGAGGAAATACTCTGGCTCCAGAGAGTTTTCTACTGGTGGATCTGTCACACGCTTCCTTCTTTACTCCCTGTCGGTTTCTTAGCTCACTCTTTGTGTCATTCTAGGTCAAGCCACAGGTGTTAGCTTTGGCTACACTGAGCATGTCATGCATGGGGACCATTTGAAAATATGATGTGTTGTGGAATGGGCTTACATATTGGCTAACAGCAGTGCACAAACAGGCAAAACATGACGGTGACCTTTGAGATAGTTGTGTCTTCAGTTTTTGTTCCAGTCTTTGGTGGTCTTGTGCCTTTGTTCCTTGTGGTGAATCATTTCTGACCCTTTTTCGTTTAAGTGAACTGGTTTGTTAAGGATCCTGACCAGGATTAGTTCCTGTGCATTCTTCACAAAACTAAGCCTGATGCTTTGTCTAAGTCCGCTGTCATGCAGGTGTTGTAAATGTGAATAGGCGTCTTAATAAACACATTTAATAACTGATTGATTTCACATACGTTTTGGTATTAGTCCTGTATTCATATTGCGGTTTTATGCCATGGACATACAGTATGGGTCACAAAGACGGTTGTTCCATGTGGCACTAGAATATAGGGATGCTATCTTAGTTGACCCAGGCTTAGTTTAGTACACAGGTTCTGGCCAGAAATCATTAAATGTAACAAAAGACTTTGTCATGGTGTCCCTTTTCTAGTTAAACCCCAACAATGTTTCCTGATTGACAACATGGAACTGCCTGCATCCTTTGGTCGCTACAGTAAACAGTTGCAACCAGGTACTACTAGTAATTAACAATACCTTAAGTGTGTATTATCTATGAAAATGTTGGTGTGACTCACTGGATGTAGGATCGGTCACTCATTTCAGTCGTGTTTCTCCTCTCCTTCTGATATCTGTGTGATACCATTTTTACCACTAACACTAACCTCTAACAACAACTTCTGAGCAGCAACCTATCATACTGAAACTATCACTATCAGTAAGGCTGCTCTGCTGGCTCATCACCTTGAAGTCATTAAGTAACACAGAAGCCTTTGTCGTGGCGCCCCTTTGATAGCTAAACCCTCTTGCCAACATGTAACTGTCCGTCTCTGGTTACTATAGTGTCAAACACCAAGAGGAACAAAAGGAACCAGGTACTTCAGCTAATCTATATTACTTGAAGTGTGTAGTATCCAGGAAAATGGTACAGGCAGACACCAAATATAGAGTAACCTGGATTGCATCATGGTGAGTAATTTTTTGTATACAGGTGGTTTCATTTAAATAATATAAAAAACGTCTGGTCCATTTCTGTGTAAGAGCAACGCACACCACATGCAAGAAATATCAAAAGAAAACTAGTCTATTTTGGCAGTGTTGATCTTTGCAATTTATACACATTAGTTTGGACAGCGTTGCTGTTACCAAGTGGCTGATGTCATCAGTGCATTTTTAAAGGAAGAAGTCATGTGTCCGTGGTTAGAAAAGACTCTATCAACATATAACATAATGTCCACTGTACTTCATTCATTCATATTTGTTTTTTGATTTTTGATTTTTCCTAAAGGGCATATTGTTAATACTAATAATACTACTACTACTAATATTACTACTTCTACTACTGTAAATAATAATAACAGTAATAACAATGTAAATCTAGTTAAAAAAATATAATGCAAATGTAATAAACATAATAATCAGATATTAGATATTATCCAGTTTTTATATTTATTGGTTACTCCTTATCCCAAGTAAGTAGAAAAAAAAAACAAAGCTTGGATCTTAGGAGGTTAAAGATTAGTTGACTGTTGACTGATAACACTATCAACTATCACCATTTTGTTTTCGAATGGGCAGCCTGAAAGCAATGTAACATTTGATGCTTGTTCAACAGTTTAAATCATTTCTTCAGCAATCTGAAGTGTAGTGTTGCAGCAGCCGGTCAGTCCGCAAGTTACGTGCTCAGTGTAGTTTTGAAGTCAACCATGTTAACTAGTTTCTAACCCACCTGTCAGAGGGGGAGAATGACATGCGCTCCTCACCCGCCTCCCCCTCCAGGCCCAGACTGCTCCAGCTGCTGCTGTTCCCATTGCTGCTGGAGAGAGAAGGCAGTCAACATACCAACACGTGACAGCTGTCAAAACACAGCAACAAGATCAGGATATAATAAGCAGTTTCACTGGCTATAATGACCATATCCATCACGTACTGTGAATAAACAATACTGAAGCTGATCACCATTTCTGGCATTTGGAATAATCCTTTAAATGTCAGGTGAGGTTCTAAAACAGAGGAGGATTCTCCGAATGATGCACATTTTTCCAACGAATAGTCTGTAATGTTGATCGAGATCATTTGTTGCTAAAGGCCTGAGATGTGAGATCATAACATTCTTGTCCTAGCATAATCTCATTAATCCTGTGGCTTCCATCAGGACAACCAGCTGGCAACAGGCGCACAACAACACGCAGAACACTTTTGCTGTAATTAGTCAATCATTAGCCTGCTGGCTGGAACCTGCATACTGTGGCGTACAACAATGTCAGAGAAGCATTTCTGATATCTACAAATACCTCCATTAATCTGCATTACCTCAGTCACAGCATTCTGCGGTCTGAGTGAGTGCTGAGAGCTGCTTCATTTAGTCAATCACCACTCTCCATGTCTTACTAAACCCACAAAGGTGATTTTTTTTCCTTTCCCTTTTTCATCTGCAGGGCGGAAATGATTGCAGTGGGCTTTTGAAGAAAGTGTAATGAATTACACATGGTGGACTTTGTTCCTTTAGAAACAGCGCCTGAAGTGAGGAGAGTACTCAAAGACACACCTTTAGAAAATATTATGATACATTAACTTGGCCCCGATGGCCAAAATAACTAGCTGCTAACACACAGTGTGTTCTTTTGGTCTCTCGGGAAGGAATCTCAACTGTTGTCAGTTTTGCTTCCATAGAGATAGAAACCTTCTCCAGAAATGTCAACAGCCTCATTCCCAGAGGCATTGTGAGACCCTGTCAAAGGTGATACCCGTCCAAGAGGCCAGTTCTGTCACAACTACTACTAAAACCTTGGCAGCGGACACGGGAACATAAAATATTTAACAACGTATCTTTCAGAGCTCATGTATAATGCAACATTCGCACAAATCAGAGAAAATTGCATTTTGGCAGGGAAGTCCAAATGAGGTTCCCAAAACACACAGTGTGCCCTGTGCTGAACTTCTGCAACCACAGGAGACTCCTTCTAAAACAGGTCCAACACTAGCAATAGAAGACAGTTTGTGAATTGTTCTGGATTTGAAGAGATGAACAGCGCAAATCAAAACAGCATGGCCAAAGTGATAACTTCATTCTGCAAGTCTTGTGTTCATAACTACACAAATAAAGTCTATTTCCTCTGACTGAAGGATGAAAAACAGACAATTCAACAGTTCAGATCCTTGGATATCACTTTGTAAATTAACCCTCTGTACCCCAGACAGTTTCTGGGCGTCTTTTGGTTCCTCACTGGGAAAATGGCTCATTTGCAATATGAAGTCCTGCACCTCTATAGAAACAGCACAGCCATGGCTAGAAGTAGAAATAACTCTGTAATGTATTCTGTGTAGTATGACACAGTTATAGTGTCAAATATCATGGAAAAACTGAATGAAAGTTGAATTTTTTTTGTCCAATGTCCAATAAATTTCCACATGTCCACAGGTGTCACCAATACTGCAGAAGTAGTTCCTCTAAATATTGTAGGCGACCTCTACAAAACTTTTTCATACTACTCTGCACATCAACTCTAGGAAGATGTTTCACCATGCTGAACGTATCTTCCAACAACTTGCTTGTTATTTTCAGTCATGGCTTCACAGTTGTGCTGAGGTTATTATTTTGTTTTGTTCCTTTTTGGCACAGTTCAAAATGAGACACGTTGAAGAAAATGACTGTTGAAATATCACAAGTTTACTCCTGCATTTGGTTAATTTTAGTAACCAGCACATCACACATGATTATTAGTTTCTCTTTCTACAGTTCTGGCTTTGATAAATGGCAATTTGTATAAGAAAACATGCCTTTCAAACCGATTGGGGTTCAGAGTGTTAACAGACTGTCCACTTTTATATAGAAGATCAATTACAGATAGATATCCCGCTGAAAAAAGCAGTCCTGCGCCTTGTGAGACAGCAACAGTAGCTGTCATCATATCCACAAAAAATATTGCAGCATATTTTCTGGGAAACCCTAAGAAAACAAAACACTATACCCAGCTCACAGCAGCAATTTCTAAACTCTTAGTCCTGGTAGAAAACTCAAAAACTGCTCCTGAAATATCTGCAAATATGTTTTCTTGTCTGCACTCCTGTGTCAGATTACATTGTAGACGGCAGGGAAACAGCGGGGAAACTAGAAGTGAAATTAATCAAAAAGACAGCTGAACACTGAAACAAATTCTAAATCTAACTTTATGTCAGTTAAAAAAAGATTCCTTTAGACCAGAACATCACTAACTGATCTCATAAATAACTTGCTGCTGTGCATGTAACAAGTTAATTCAATTCATTATCATATTACCACTATTGTCTAGAAGTATTCTAATGGATGTTTAACAACATTAGCTAGATTAATATCAATATATCTATTTAAGAGATCAGCTAAGGAGGCTAAGTGGGATTAAGTGTCTTTGCAAATGTACATTCATTAATTTTTGACTACAGTAAAATGCTGACATTCAGGGAGTGTGGTGTGTATGTAAATGTTTGTGGTTGTATACCTGTCACTGAGGTGGAGGAAGCTGCTGTTGTCATCTAGATGCTCATCTTCAAAACTCAGGTTGGACCAGCTGCCCAGACTGTCGTCTCCGACACTCAGCTGCTGGGACACAGTGGACTCAGTGGCTTCTCGACCCGGAGAACTAAATACAACAAGAGACAGAAGAGGACAGAGTCAAAAATCAAGCAAATATTTACACCTGTAAAGTCAGGAAGGAGTAAAATGGTAAAGCTAAAACCAAGCTTAATAAAACACAGCTGCTTAACCGTCTCAACCCCAAAACTAGCTGGTGGGTTTGAAAGGCATGTTTTCTTTGAGTAAAATTCCAAAAATCACAACATTTATCAGAGACAGTAACTGTAAACACAGAAATCATTGGATTTTCAGCTTTCTCTCCATCCTTTTCTTTCCAACTACTTATCTGAGATTTGCCATTTCTTGGAAAACGGAACCAAATTTCACTTTAAAAACTCACTTCGACATGCCTCATTTAAAAATTGTTCAAAAACAAACTGTTTCAGCAAAACGATTTCTGTAAAAGATTAGAAATTCTGTGCTCCTCAGTGCAACCGTGAAACCATTAGTGACTGCAGGCTGTTTCCACAGAGCCGACACAAGATGAATATAGAAACAAATGTGAGCAGTGAACTACGTACAGTATTTAGAGCCACAATTCTGTTCTAGTGTTGGTAAAAATGTTGTACATGTTGATGAGAGGCTGTTAAATTTTTGCAAAATATATCATAAATATAATTCCACTTAGTTTTTTGACATTCCTGTGTTCTCTCTACCTCTGGCTGAGCTGTTTCTACAGACTTTAGATTGAAGTGAAATGTGAATGCCGGTGTTCGTACCTTACAGCAGCCTGGCAGATGTTGGACAGCGCTGACGTCATGATCTCAGCAGTCAGACTCTCAGCGTAGCTGGTGCCGTCATGGCCGATGCCGCTGTCGGCATTAAGGCTGGTGTTACTCAGCTCTCGTTTCGCTGTCTCCATCGCCATGGTTACCATCTCCTCTGCAAACGCCGCCCTGTGGTCCAGGTCGATGTGGATCTTGGGAATCTCCAGACCAGAGAGTCGCTCAGCCCTCGTCTGACACTCGGCACCCCTTTTACTCCTCTGTAACACTGGGTGGTAGTGGTGCCGGCTCAGTTTGGTGTAGAACGGACACTCCTGGACCTGACAATACCGGCACGCCCTTTCCCCGAGCGCCCGCACCAGCCCATGGCCATCAGACAGCCTCTGGGCGTGGTAGTGTTTGTCATGGCCTTGGGTTCTCTGGTGATCCCTGGATGGATGTCCAACCGACGCCAGGCTCATCTTCAGTGTGTCGTCCACTATCCTTCTGGCGTAGTGCTCGATGACCTGCATCACCCTGCTGCTGTAGCCACCGTCGTACAGACTTCCTGTGCTGTGGTAGTGTCTGCTCTTACCCTCCTTAGACAACAGGGGGCAGGAGAAGGAGTTTCTGATGAGATTCTCCGTCATATCTTCGAGTTTGGACTTCTTATAAAGACAGGAGTCGGTGAGAGACTTTGGCAGTCGCACAGAGGAAACATGTAGTTTGTGTGTAACGTCGCAGGTGATGTTGTAAGCCAAAGATTCTGCAAAGTTGACCAGATCCATGTACTCCCTCCTATTCTGCTCCTCAGAGTCCCTGCAGCAGCACTGAGCCTCCTCGGGTGGCTCTGCTCTGTCTCTGGGCGTTGAGGCCTCACTAACAGAAGTTTTCCACTCATCCGGCAGTGACTTAGAGGATTGGAGTCGAGTGCTCGAGGATCTTTGCTTGATCTTACGACTGGCATGAGCCAAGCCGAGTTTTATAGAGCGATACGCCAAACGGCTCGCATACTGGTCCAGGACTAACTCCCTGCTGCCTCCTTCCTTTTTCAGCACTCTGATGAGGTAGCCGGCATATTCATCGGTCACACTCTCACAGCTGGGGTACTCAGAGGACAGACCGGAGCTGGAGCTGGATATAGAAGTGGAGGGCGGAGATCGGGACACTGATGCGATCAGGTCACTGGACCACTGCTCAGCCAGCCTCCCTAACCTCCAGTCTTTGCTCTGGTCTGTACTGGGCTGAGACTGGTGTCGGTGGTGCTGATGCAAACATTCAGAGCTGGTTCTCTCCAGGCTTCTCCTCCTGACAGCTCTGTGGTAAGGACACTGCTGACCAGAGCTCACCATCCTCTTCACATCATTGATCACCTCTCCGGCCACCTCCCCGGCGTACACCCACAAAGTGTTCAGGGTCTGCTCTGAGAACTGAGCCACACTGTCTCTTCGGCTCTCACTGCCTTTCTTCACCTCCTCTTCCTCCTCCGTCACTCCCAGAGTGTCCATCTCAGTAGCCATGGAGACTATGTGGCACGCCAGTCGCTCAGCGTAATGGAGAGCTTCTTTGTTGGACACTCTGCGAGAGGACACCTGCCGACCGCTGCCTGCCTCTAAACATCTGTTCGTGCCACCAACACCGACTTCCTCTGCTGCTTCCTCCTCTTCTTCATCTTCATTGCCATCTGCCTCCTCAGAAAGAGACCTCATCAGTTTCAGCATAAATTCCGCCTTGTCCGCCTCTGGGATGGTGTCTTTGGGCCCAGGGCCGGGCTCAGGCTGATAGTGAGGGGTTGGAGGTGGCGTCGCAGGAGAAAACTCTTTCGCCAGTTTACTTTTCAGCTTCTTGGAGAACTGTTTTATCTGCTTCTCCTTGGACACCTCATTGGGCTGCTGAGGGGTGGACGGAGGAGTGCCAGGAGTCCCGCCAGATTTTTGGCCGGAGCTTGGAGCCAACTCATCCACAGGAGCGGATATCCTCCTCTGTCCGCCCATCTCTGTACCCGGCACATCCAGAGTATGCATCACCGCAGGATATGTTTCAGCCACACCTCTGATCCTGCCATCACAGCGGACTCTCCCCTGAGAGGAAACTGGAGGAAGCTCTGCTTCTTGCTCAATAGACCCGCCCTGCCGAACGCACCCAGAATCTCTGCCATCATATCTGAAGCTCTCCCTACCAGCTCCCAGTTTGGAAGGGGAATCTGGAGTCTCTAGCTTTGAGGAAGAGTCCCTTCGACTTCCCATTGTCTTGGTGAGGAAATCAGCACAGTCACCAAAACTCTTCTTCATCTTAGAGGCAGTTATCAGCTCACACGCCTCAGTTACGATCATATCCACCATGTTGCCAGAGAAGTTTTGGAAAGGAGACTTTCCTTGGGAGGGGTCACCTACATTTGTGGAGGTCTGGGTTCCATGACTGTAAAGGTGAGTTGGTACAGATGTGGCGGTGTCACAGGACAATACAGCTACTCGTTTGGGGCTGGACTGTGGGGTGTTTGACAAGCTAGACTTTTGTTGAGAGGTCTCCTCTGAATCCTGGAGGTGGGAGAGGGCTTGGCCTGCCTGGGGAACGGGGATACAGCTGGCCATGCCAGATACAGTGAAAAGGGCTTTCTTCACAGTGCAGGCAGCATCCTCTCCTGAGGTCCCAGGCGAAGCTGCAGTGGAGCTAGAACTTAAAACCTGCTGGTTAGCAAAAGTACTGCAGGTACGAGTACTGGTATTCTCTGCACTGACATAACAGATGTTGTCCAGGGACACACTGATAGCCGCTTGACTTGTGAAGGCCACATCAGCCTGAGAAAGTTCAATGAAGGCTTCCTGGATTACTGACTCAGACAAATCAGAAGCATAGGAAGAAACCACCTCCTCCTCTTCTTCTTCTTCTTCTTGTGCGTGGCCAAAAGACCAATCACTGGGTGTGAGAGGAGTTGAAGGGTGGGAGAACTGACATACTTCCATTATGCCTTCAAACACCAGCTCTTCAGCCAGATCAGCAGCGAAACGTGTCACTGTGTTGTGAAAAATCTGCTTCTTCACAGTCAGAAACTCCTTCAGAGCCCCGGACACGGCCTCTCCAACAAGGAAGCCAGCTAATCCATTGATCGCTCGTTCCTTTAACACATAAGCATGCCGCATGCCAATCTCATGGAAGGCCATTTGAAACACTGATGAGGTCAGTCTGGCAGCGAGGTGACACAAGGTGGTAGTACAGGTGGACACGCCTTTCTGAAGGTCTCGCAGGGCGCTGCCCAAGCTCATCTCCACCAGGTCGGTGGCAAACCTCTGAATGCCGTCCTTCAGAGACTGGGACTTCTTCTGTAGCTTGGCCACTGTTACGGTCTCCTGTATGTCTGAGAGCTTCATCAGGTAGCCTGAAGGGTTTGTAAACTCCTTGTGGCAGACACAGCTAAGGTTCTTGTTGTCGCTGATGTCGATGGCGGACTGATATCCACAGACAGATCCCAGAATTTCTCTGGACAGACTGCTGGCAAAGTCTGAGTAGGTCTTATACAGAGAGCAGAGATCCTGTGGTTTACGGAGCTCAGAGCTGTCCCGACCATCTTCTTCTGTCTTCCAGAAGTATTCTAGAGGTCCGTTAGAGTCCACCAAAGGACTAAACGCTGAGGAGCTGACAGGACTGAAGAGTGGACCGCCGTTCTCATCAGAGGGGGTCTGTACCGGTCGAGGGGAGTCAGGCACGTCCGAATGAAGTGAGTAAGGAGAGCCAGGTTTCAGAGGAGTGGGTTTTTTCACATTGGCAGGGAGAGTGGGCTGGTCGAAGCGGTGAGGGTTCATTCCCTTGGTTGAGCAGCCTCTAGAAACATATTTGGATGCTGCCCCGTTGGTTCCAGACTCGACAGACTTTTTGTGTACAGTCGGGGCACTGATGGCGTCCAGAGGCAGTGTAAGAGTGCAGCTCTCTGAGCTCAGCTCCTCCAGGTCATCAAACTGGTCAAAACTGTCAAAGAACTCGCTGACTTCAGAGTCTGAGTCTTCAACTCGCTCTCTAGGCCCGCCTGGCACCTGTGGGATGTCCAGTTTGGCCAGCAGGCTCTTCTGGTAGCCCACTTCATCCAGGAAAATGATGGGGCTAGGGCTGGAACAGTCTGACTCCTCTGATTCACTGACATGAATCAGCGGTGAGGGGAGACGAGCTCCAGGACTGCAGTAAGTCCACTGAGACTCCACCCCTGATGACCTCTGCACTGTGACTGACACATCTGGACCTGACTTGTGTTTGCCTGAACTTTTCTTCGAGGAGGAGCTGATAATAACGCGGGAGCCTGATAGTTCCTTCCTTCTCTTGTGGGCTGGGACTGTCTGTGATGCCACATCACGCTTTTTAAAATGGCAGTATGGAGCTGCAGCTGTGGAGAGGAATGAGACAGAGGAGAGAACTCGTCATTGACAGCATGTATTAGGAGAGAATGAAAAAGAAACATGACAAAAGTTCCCCACAAAGAAGCAGAGGAAAAACAAAAGCTGCAAAAACAATGACTGTCCCAGTTACTCATGGAAGAATCTGTGCGATATCAGTGTTTTCGTCCTTAGAATAACCTTGTGCAATATCATTACACAAGGTTATTCTATTTGCCACATTCAGAGGAACCTGTGCAATACCTGGTTTTCCTGCATGTAGAAGAATCTGTACAATATCAACAGCACTTATGTAGTATTATTTTTTATTTTTCTACTGATGCCCCTATGTTTTTGCATCACCCCCTTTGCTGCTGTAATACTGCACCTTTTCCTGCTGTGGGACCTTTATTGGCCCTCATTGTACCACTCATTAATTGAATTGCATAGTATTTGATGGCAGTCCAAAGAGCATCCTTTCATCCATGAACTTCATATGCAACAACTTTCCTCTTTGCACCTTGATGAAAATTCCCTTTGTAAATTTTCACTGAAGGAACTCTGCAGGCGTGAGGTGGTTAAGACCTCCTTTTTGCTTCCATTGCGGTGTCGGATCTGACAGTTTCGGCCACAACATTAAACACGAATGCACCAAAAATTCAACGAACAGCTGCTACTGGATGCAACTTTACTTCTATTGGCATGTGTCTGTGGTTGAAAACAACCTATTGAGTTCGATATTTGGATACTCTTTAGACTGCAGACCAACACTAAGGACTTCCATTAATAAGAAGTGGGACAGTCATTATTTCCTATTTGCCAACTACTGGCCAAATGCTTGCAGAGCATCTGATTTAGGTTTTCTTCACTTTAAGACCATCAGCTTTATTCCTCTTGACTCAATGCGTCATTCCTTATTTTTTTCTTCACGGAAACAAAAGTCTGCCCATTGTGTCATGATTATATAGATTATAAGCTTAAGATTTGAAGCACAAATCAAAGAACCATGTCCAGCCTCAAATTATTCTTCTCATCCTCCAACATGGAAAAGGGAATTTATGCTCTAACCTTTGAGACCTGACTACTGTAACTCCGTCTTTTCTGGCCTCAGCCATAAGTCATTTTCTTGTCTTCAACTAGTCGAGAAAGCAACAGTTTGGCATCTTACTGGTTGTAATGGACGACATCACATAAACCTCGATCCTGGCTTCCCTCCACTAGCTCCATGTTCACTTTAAATGGAATTTACCATTTTATTGATCACATTTCAAGCCAGTCCGGTCCAAACCATATATCAGAAATGCTGACCCAGGAAGAGCCAGTTTGCAAGTTTACACCCTTCTGACTGTTCCAAAGCTGAGGCTTAAATCTTAGGGTGGCTGACCTACCTGGAGAGATAAGGCTGGAGAAACAGTGTCTTATTTTACATCGCTTCTTAAAACCCATTTTGCTGACTTAACATAACGTTGTGCCGTCTCTTTTACTTTCTTTAACTCTGTGCTAGGGCATTTTTTGTGTGCATCAATTGGCGTTCTATTAATTTATATATATTGAAGCTTGCTTTTAGCATTCATTATCTTTTACTGTGTCTTTCTGAGAATTCTCTTATTTTGTTTGCTTGAAAAAGTAATTTGTACACTCTGCTTTTAGAGGTTCTCTACGTAAAAATAATACGGTTATAAATGTTACTACTATTATTATTAGGCAAAATGATAGAGGAAAGTGCATCTAAAATATTTGAAAGAAATAAACTTGTTAGTGCCACCTAGCAGTCAACTGACACAATTTTAATTTTTGTTAAATTTTCTTATAAGGTGATGGTGGAATAAAAAAAGCTAGGTTTTCAGATAAGACGTGACTAGACACCACTAGGCATTAGATGTTAAACCTACAGGGACTGTCTCCGGTGTCCTCCTCCTCCAGATGCTCTAGCGCCGTGACAAAGTCGTCCTCGATCGACGACACCGACTGGTTGGTGTCGTCCTCCTCCGGCTGGCTGGGCTCGACGGTTGCCCTCTGAAGAGCGTGGAGCTCCAGAGCGTAGCGGACTCCGGCCATGTAGCAGCCCAGCAGGCCCACCAAAGACGCCACGCTGGCCTGAGGGTAGACGCCGGCGTTGGGATTATGCCTCAGCACACATACAGCCTTCAACCAACACTGGAGGAAGAGAAAATTTAGAGCAACATTACATAATTTGCGACCAACATGCAAACAGAGTCTATAAACTGCCAAAGCAACCATTTCCTGTGGTCATCTGTTATTGTGAAACATCTCAACTTTTGAAAAATTAAATGGAATTCACATGGGGATTTTCTTAAACTTGCAGGAAGGCTGGAGAAGCATTGTTATGTCTGTGCTGTGATTGGGAGTTGCTGCATTTGCAGAATACCAAATCATTTGATTCTCTCTAATTCACACAGGTGGGAGGTCTCGCTGTCTGAAATGGACGACAAACCCGCAGAATGAGCTGCAGGGCCTGAGTGAACCCAAACACAGCACCAGGAAGGACAAGGCTGCCATCGTGGGCTGAAAAAACAACATCTGTCTGTCCGTCTGTGGCACCTGCTTTTCTTCAAAAACGTGAGAAACACTCAGTATTTCTGTTTACGCACAGAAACAGACGAGGACAAGAACAATTTAATCAACAACCGCCAGAATTTTGTTATACTAGCATGTGTTAAAAAGACTTTTTCGGAAAATGAAACAAACACATGCCATGTTTGCACATGTTTCCAGAGCAAATAAACCAGACTTTTTATAAATAAACTGACATACACACGAGTGGAGTTATCCTACTTTCTGAATCACTACGTTTTTCCAGCGAAATTTTAAAACCAGCACCTCAAATACAACCTATGTTATGCCACTAATGCTTTTTCTGTGGAAACAAGCAGAATAGTTTCAGAACGCCCTTCAATATTTGCACTTCTTGCTGCAGATTTGATCTCAAATGGATAAAATCACTCTTTCAGCACTTCAGTCCCATATGACAGAGTGAAAACATGTTTTCAGAAATGCTTGGATAGATACAATTGCATGGAAAGCAGCTGCCATCTTCAGGTTTCTCCAGATGTTCTGTGGTTTTTAGGCAGCTGGGTCACTCAAGGATAACCAGAAACTCATCCTGAAGCACTCGGTTTTTGTCCTGACACGTAGTACGGATTGTGAACATACACGCAACTATGTACATTTCCAAACTATGTTACACATCACTTACATTTTCCACAAGTGAGTACAAGTCCAGGACAGGAAGGATAATTTGGGTATTTTAATTTCTGGGCCATGTTTACTCGTCTTTTTGGGGCTACGTGATTAACCCCCTGAACTTAAAGCAGTTTGTGGGTATTTTTCCCTTTGCTCCATTCACATTTTTCCTCACTCTGTGCTCATTTTTCACTGCAATACACAGTCCTGCACCTCTATGAAAACAGAACAAGCATGACTAGAAATAGAGAGGACTCAAAATATGTCTTCTGTGCAGTATGACACAGTTATAAGGCCATAAAGCATAAAAAAGAGAAGTGAAAGCGGTATGTAGGTGTTAGCAATATTGAAAAAGAATGGTGATTTGACACACTATAGATGCTTTACTGCTTGCTTACATTTTTACAGCCTCTACAAACTTGTTTTTACAAGAAGGTTGTTCACTGAATGTATCTTCCAACAAAGTGTTAACAACTTGCTCCTGGAGCACTAACGCTATGATTTCTTTTCTCACTTTACTGGGACTAATTATCCTGGTCAAAATATGAAAGACGTATCCATTTTTAGCAGAGTTATCCTCAACGTCAGTGTATCCCTCCAAGGAAAGTGTGAGGAAGCTTTGTGGAGTGTGGTGTGTCATGTGTTGCGTCAATCTCCAATTCTGCAAACCCAAACTAGCATTTGGTATTATTCTTTTAGATAACAGTAAATTACACTTCCTGACTCCAGTTTCAACAACACTCTCATGTTTCCCTTGTTATGTTTATGCAACAACTCCGTTGTCATGAGATATAAAAGCAGGATTTCTGTTACATATTGTAGGGATCCTATTCATAATGCTCATACATTCAAAACAAGACGACATGGTCATCAATATCCCCACCACATGTGATGTCTATGAGTCTATATCCAAAATAGTGATAAAGGGCCATAACTCTGTTAAATATTATCGCACAGGTCTCATTTTCGAACTTGATCAAGGTGTCCATGGTGTGAAGCTACACACTAAATTGTTAGCTGTAAAATTAAATGTTCACTCACATAGTGTGCATCTCCTGGGGGCTAAGCCCCCCCTGTCCTGAAAACCTAGTGCCGCTCCTGCAGCAGTTTACAGCTTGTCAGCTGTAGTCACGTTCTGTCGCTAATTACGGGCTAACCGTGAATGCTAGCTCAAAAGTAACCGGATGGTGAGTGGCAGGATGAGTCACGGAAGAGGTCGGTATGTTTAATGTTCCTGTAGAGTGAAAAATGACCGAGAAACGGCAGTTTTAAAATCGCTGTGTGTGAAGCAGCACAAGGCATAAATTTGCATTGAGTCTTATGGAGGGCGATTGAGGTTCCCATGTCAATTAAGGGCTGGCGCGTGACGTAACAATGTGCCAGGTGAACAATGTGGGACTCATATGAATGTAGAGAGTCTTTACTATAGTCTGTGAAAGGATTGTCCTTGTAGTATGTACCGTTTGGCCAGGATGGCGATTTAAGTTAAAAAAAAAAAAAAAAAAACGGACAGATTTTGTCCCTCTCCACACTTTAGCACCAGAGGAGCACATGCTCTAACATGGGATTTTTTGCTCAACCTAGGGGTTTTTGGAGGCTCCAGTATGGAAAACCATAAATCCCACCGTCACAATATGTACATGCCTGAAAAGAAGAGAGTTGGGGCTTTTTTTAAAGACTAAAATGAAGTCTGTAGGTGAAAGTATGGCGAAGCAGTAGCGTTTGGAAAACAGTGCATGACATGGTCATCAATATCCCCCGCCACATGATGTCTGAGTCTATATCCAAAATAGTGATAAAGGGCCATGTTAAATATTATCGCACAGGTCTCATTTTCGAACTCGATCAAGGTGTCCATGGTGTGAAGCTACACACTAAATTTTGTAATCCTAGCTGTAATAGTTTCCGAGAAAAGCTGTCCCCTTCATCTCGGACGCACGGATGGAGAGACGCACGGACGGACGGACGGACGGAGGCCAAACCTATATCCCCCTTTTCCACTTCATGGAGGCGGGGGATAATAATCTGAGAATGTCAGTGGTAAAAACAAGCACTTCCACTACTTTATTTTGCTAAATATTGCACCAATTCCCAAAAGGTTTGCCCCTGTTAATCGTTTTCACCCAAAAACATAGAAAAATAGGACACAGGCTTAAAAGTACTGGAGTTCTCCTATGGAGCAAATAAGGTGTGACTGACCAAAATCTGCAGCACAATGACAAAAAGTTCAGTTACTTCTAGAAACTTTTAAAGGAGAGGTTTCAGGTTTTGCTTAGATAGACAAAAAATAAATTAGATTGATATGCAAATATGAAATCTACAACATTTAAAGTGCATAAATAGTGAAGGGGTTGTTATTCTTTCTGAATCTATCTGCAGGCACAGAAGTGGTTCTGCACAGCTGCCTGTTGGTACATCCTGTCATTCTCACTTCCCTGCTGTCTGCTTCACTTCTGCTTCACTTGACCTGCTGACTGAGCACATTCCTTCACAGTGAAACGTCCGTCGCCTACCTGAGGCCCGGCGTCCTTGTGCTCCGTCAGCCGGCGGGAGTCTTTGAGCAGCAGAACCTCGTCGTTCTTGAGGGCGTGAACGTGGAGCGACCTGAGGAGCTCAGAGAGGCCGGCTGGTAGAGAGGACAGAGCCTGAAGAAGAACAAGAAGAAGATGAGGTCACCTCAGCTTGGAGGTCAAAGGGTTTATTACAACGCCTACAAAGAACTCAATGGAAAATCATTTTATTGTCGTCTAACCTCAAAATATGACGTAATCTCCACCTATCAGATTTGGCAAGTGAAAATCTATAGGTGAGGCCTCATTGTTCAGGCATAGTGTGATTGGATTTTAGCTGACACTTTGGATTCAATCTTGAAAATCTTCATTATTTTTCTTTTTCAGTACAGTGCTTATAGTTTTTAGTAGGACTAGCATACTTGCAAGCCTAAAAAAAATCAAAATTGTCATGTTTCACGGTGGATTTCAGCAGGAAATTGTGAAAAAAACTTTTACATTTGTCAAAACATACAACATTTGTATCATGTGGCGTTTGTAGGTGCTGTACATACATGTACACACACACATAGATGGCTAAATATTAAGTGTTTAATTTAATCAACTGCCAGAATAATTAGTTTTCTATCAGCATGTGTCAAAATGAAATAAACCTATGCCATGTTTATACATATTTCTCGAGCAAAAAACTGACTTTTTATAAATAAACTGACATATGCACAAGTGAAGTTATCCTACTTTCAGAATCATTGAGTTTTTCAAGCAGAACTGTAAAAACATTACCTCAAGTACAAACTACTTTGAGCCTTTTTTGTGTGGAAATAGGCACAATGGATTCAGAAATTTTAAATTTATGCACACTTTTTTGTGTAAATGTAATCTCAAATGGACAAAATCACTCTTTCAGCACATCAGTCCCATCAGTCTTTCAGTGAATGAAAACATGCTTTTGGAAATGTTTGGATGGATTCTATTGCATGGGAAGCAGCTGCCATCTTCAGGTTTCTCCAGATGTTCTGTGGTCTGAAGTCGGGTCATTTCAGTACAATTAGAAACTCATCCTGAAGCGCTCCGTTTTTGCCCACATGCAGTACGAACTGTGACTATAGAGAGACTAGAGCATGTGTGATTCAAAAAAGTCTGAGCAATACTGACGCCAAGTCATGATTCTGGGTCGACTTCAGGAGCAAACTGAAAAATTAACTTTAAAAAGTGGTCAAAATATACATTTGTATCATGGAATGTATACAAATGGTGTACACGCAAGCAGACACACACACAGATGGTTATCTACTGAGCCTTTCAGTACATTAATGTAACAAAAAAGGATTTTGTTCCCATAAATTTTTCCCACAGTCAGCTGTGAATACCCCAAAACACAATACACTTCATTTTAATTGCCATTTATCACAAAAATAAAATATTCACAATGCATTTCTGAATCATCTAGGTGTATTTTTTTGTATTTTCAGTTTGAAGATCCCCTCTGCGTCCTGGTCTTCCCGGGATCTTTCTGCATGGAGTTTGCATGTTCTCCCTGTGCTTGTGTGGGTTTTCTCTGGGTATTCCTCCCACAGTCCAAAAACATGTTTAGATTAACTGGTGATTCTAAATTGTCCATAAGCGTGAATCCGAATGTGATTGTTTGTCTGCATATGTAGCCCTGCAATAGACTGGTGACCTGTCCAGTGTGTCCCCTGCCTTCACCCCAAGCGGTGTATAGATAATGGGTGGCTGTATGGATGGTTTGTCAGATAAGGTGCCTGACTTATGTATTTTAAAATCTATTATTGTTATTTTCTTGATTAATCAAGTAGTTGTTTGGTGTCGAAAATGTTAAAAATCCCAACATGATGTCCTAAAATGTCTTGTTTTGTCATTAAAAATGTTGACAAATTTCCCATTTACGAAGCTGCAATCCCAGAATTGTGACTTTTCTTCATTATTATAAAGTTATTAACCCGATTATCAAAATAGCTGGCGAAAAATGTAACAGTTGGCAACTAATTGAGTAAGTGATTGATCGCTGCTGCTCTATTGTTTAAAGGGGATGTTGATGATGATGTCTGTCTCCTTATAGAAAATACTTGCTGTTCTCTAAACAGCTAATAGCCTAGATCATGAGACTTCGTCTCATTCACAACAACAATAATACAGATTTGATGGCCTTGACTACTTTGTGGCAGGATCAGGGTTACCGTATTTTCACGACTATAAGGCGCACATAAAAGTCTTAGATTTTCTTCAAATTGTGCGGCGCGCCCTATGGTGCAGTGCGTCCTGTGTGTGTTGTTGTAAGGCGGACGTAGAGCAGGTGTTTTTTTCCACGCATCACCATCGCTGTTGATCTGTGACTCTATGCGTGCCCATCTCACAGCCGATGTGAAAAAACAAGTGAAGCACATGAACTCTGAGCTTGCTGTCATTCCGGGAGGCCTGACAAAGGAACTCCAACTGCTGGCCATCGGTGTGAACCGGCCGTTCAAAGTAAGGCTGCGAGCGGCGTGGGAGCGATGGATGACCGATGGAGACCACAGTTTCACTAAGAGTGGAAGGCAGCGCCGGGCGAGTTACGCCACAATTTGCGAATGGATTGTAAATGCTTGGGCTAACGTGTCTGCTGGCACTGTTGTTCGAGCTTTCGCAAAAGCCGGCATCATTTCCGAGGCGCCGCACGGCACGGAAAGTGACTCTGACAGTGAAGAAAGTGAGCCTGGCATGTTTGATGGAGGTTTAGCGCAGCTGTTCAATTCAGAAACAGAGGATGAGGACTTCCATGGGTTTGATTGATGACGATTACCGGTTAAAAAAAAAAAAGTGAATACCAAACTCAGTTTTGCTCCCGCTCTATTTTTAAATACGCACACTTGTGTGCTTGTTTAATCCGTGTGTTTTACCATGCCCGCGCCTATTGATGATTAAAAAAATGTTAGTACTTTGTAATCAATACTTAAATAAAGCACAACCAAACTCAGTTTTGCTCCTGCTCTATTTTTAAATACGCACACTTGTATGCTTGTGTGTGTGTTGTTGTTGTAAGGCCGACGTGGATTGTATATAAAACCCTCGCCTTATGATCAGGTGCGCCTTATGTGTGTGTTAAATACAGTAATGGCACACATAACTGAGACTGCGCCTTTTGGTACAGTGCGCCTTTTGGTCGTGAAAATACGGTAATCTAATCCAATGCTGCTTTACAAATACATTAAAGTAAAACAGATTATTCTGTATAGCAAAACATGGGATTTAACAAAATTCATGTTTGTGATCATGACCACTTACCTGCTGTGTGGCATCTTCTCCTTCACACTGAGCAGGCAGACACACAAAATGAATCTGAAAGAGCACAGCTGAGGGTCAGTATTACAGCTTCCTGTGTGTGAACATGACTGAGCTTCATTTATATATACTGTGTGACAAACCTCTGTCAGTCTTGTGGCGTCTCTGGTCGGCAGCTCTAAACCGACGCTGCATAGCTCCTTTTTACTCCGAAAGAGGCTCTTCACCGACTGAGCTCCGCTGTCACGCACAGTCTGCAAACACACATGCACTGTTTTATAGAAAAGTATATGGTTACCGTTCAGCCCTAATGGGAAACCAATGTTTACGCGTTTGTCTATTACTGTAGCATGCATGACTGACGAATACAAAAAAAGAACAGCATTGTGTGCATCTTTGTTTTCAGTGTATCTGCCCTCTTTCCCACACGATTTTAATATAGATCCTGAGTAATCAAATCATATTTAAACTGACACTCAGAATCGCTTTAAATATCCTGCCAGCTTATCCATTCCTCTAAAAAACACACATCATACCACATCAGCAGTAAACATCCAGCAACTGCAGACCACAAGCACACAAAACAAAGAGTTAAAGATCAATTCTGCTTTATAATTCCTAATACAAACCGGATAAACCTCTTTCCGCATTTTACCGTAAAATCAACAATAAAAATGAAAGTAAAACGCAGCAGTCTGTTTGTTGTGGGGAGCGAATGAAATCCGAGTTCCCTTTGTCCTGTAGTTGTAAATCCCAAAGATCCTTTGTAAATGCAGGCATGGAGAATGACTAAAACTATAATGAAAAATATTCTTTTTCACAAAGAAAATTGAACTACAACTAAATAAAAAGTGGTATTTCAAGTACTCTTTTGCAAATGTTTACAAACTAAACAATATATTGAACACGGACAAAGACAAATCCCTGACCAAAGTTCAGTCAGTTGCCCAAAATATCTCTTCTCCAGCAGATTGATCAGTTTGATCCTTTGGAACTAAATTCATCGAATAAGAACTATCAACAAAGCAACTGAGAGAAACTACAAATGCACAGGCAGAAGGTGTTGTTTATAAAAAGGTACGTTAATCTAACTGTTCACGTAACACATTGAAGGGGGCTTAACATTAATTTTATTGTTTATGTTGCTGTCAGAAGGATGCCAGTTCCAGGATTAATGAGAGCAGTCCATCTAAAGGTTCCTCTAGATGTTTGCTGAAGAAATTATGCTATCATGAGACCATTTAGCATCTGTCCTCAAGCTAAAACCAAACGATAAACAGTAATTTAGTGAAAAAGTGAGTGAGTCATCTCATGTGGACAAGCTGCTGCTGTTCAGTGGTTGGCATGCTAGGCGCTAATGCTAACGCTAGGTGAGCAGGACGGATGGAGCCAGAGATGAGTTCAACGTTTGGTGACTGGACATGAACACTGAGCCTTTTCCGTAAGCTTCGCTAGAGATGAGAATAACATCTGTAGCGATGGTAACAGTACACAAAAACAGCTACAGTTGTAGCCTTAAAATGCTGAAATGAAATACCAATTAAAACCAAATGAGTAAAATTTTACTAAAACTATAAATGTCCCAATTTAGGTCTTTTTTTGCCTCCAATCTGATCTAAGTATACATTTACTTTCCGCTAATACCAAGTCCCAACTTGATACCATTTTCCTCAATACAACACATTTAAAGTGATTTGAAGTTATCAAAATCAATTTAATATATATGCTTGACAACTAAGTAGCACTGAAATACTTTAAAAAAGTGCATTTCTACATCCAAAGGGTTCCTTAAAGTTACATAGGTCATCAGGAACCTTGAAACCTCTACTTGTGTGTCAGAAAACATGTTACAGATGAGCTGTAGTACCTGTTTGCTCCACCAGGTGGAGTCTCTTACTGTAAAACACTGTAGTGACCCAAGGAGGTGTCACTTGGACAAAGAGCAGGTCATGTTGTCAAGCAGAAAGCATTGTGGTAGGTAAGCTAACAACGGCCATCAGGACAAAGACTTCTGTGGTGTTTAATGCCCTCCAGGTAGAGATGTAGAGTTGTGTGTGAAGTACTCCAACACAACACCAGATGTGAACAAAGGACTGGATGTAGATTTGCACTATTAGTGACAAAATGCTGGTCATCAGGCCGTGACATCTGACTGGGGCATCCATGACTAAAACTAAAACACATTTCTGTCAAAACCTAAACCAACACCAAAATTAGATTCAGTCCACTATGACTGTAGAGTAAAATTAAGTTGTGTCCCAGCAGACCAACCTCTTTCCGGACGGAGGCCCTGGACCTTATCGGGACTCCTCTGATGCGAGCGCAGGCATCCATAGCAACAGGAAGCTGCACGTGTTTGGATGGTTGACTGGCTGCTCACCTGTAAACACAAAAAAGTGCCAAAAGAGAAGGAAAACAAGAAAATGACAGAATGAGTGACACATGGTGAAGAAGTTTTAGACCACGAGGTTTCATCACTTTCAGTCAGTCTGTTCTTTCTCTGGTCCTGTCAACATTCCTCAGCCAGGAAAAGAGAACAGAACTGTTCAGTGTGAGCTTTCTGCATGTTGCTGTTACATGCTGCTCAGACTCAGCTACCGCAACAATCACATGATAACACAATGACCCTGTCAGTATTATTATTATACACTGAGGTATCGCACCATGTCTCTACTGCTGCACACATACATGGAAAGGGCTCCAGACTGACTTTTTTTATTGGATGTGCTGGTAGGTGGAACTTCTTTATTTATGTCAGCTCCCACATTGTACACACTGATGATTTCTCAACACATACTGAAAGAAATAAAGGTGCAGACTGTATTCATCAGGGTAATCTGGGACTTCCAGTGAGTGAAAGTTAGCTCTTCTTTGGCTATTTTAAAGCAGTGTCTGATTATATTTTCATTAGTGATTTCTCACTGCATCGCTTGGAAGAGTTTTTAATCAGGAATATTGATGCTCCAACAGCAACAATTCTTCACTATAAATACAAGATGTTGGTAGATGTATTATGTTTTAATAGTTCCTACCAATGTGCATCTAGATGCTCATACAGTTTAGAGGGGGAAAGTGTGTTTTCTGAAGCTACAAATGAACAGGTGTCCCCTAAACACCTCACATGCAAACTCTGAGAGGACACCACAATTTGCTGGTAATCCCTAAACACCTCACTTGCATCAGCAGGTGGTTGTGCACAGAGAAGCCTCTAGTCTCCACTCAGTTACTGTAGCCAAAAATTAGCTCGTAAGGGAAGAAATAAGGTGTTAAAATGTCATAGATATATTTGAAGAAATCAAGTAACTGACAGTTTCTCTAGTTTGGCCCAGAAACGCACAAAGTGGTGTGACCAGTGAAAGCCTTTAGGTGCACTTGCCAGATGTTTTTAGTTGCTCTCTAGAACCTTGATCAGGCCTGTTAAGAAGAAAAATTACATTCAATCACAATGACTAGTTTAGTGCAAAGGCTACGATTATTATCAGCAGTTATGATTACGGCTTCCTACAATTAAATAAACATGCTCAACGGCGGAATCAACGTTTAAAATCCTCTCCTTCTGTTGAAGCGCCAACGGCTAATGTCAAGAAAATCACCTGGTTTCAACTCAGGCAAATCTGACTTTCATATTTGCCAACTAATTTTTGGTCTCACACCTGTCTGAGCTGCTGCACTGCTAGCATGTAGCTTAGCCTGCATGTGTGGCATTCAGGGAACATCTGTAAACTGTAGTGTCTGATAACAAGCAGATGCACAGTTACTGTTACACAAATCTTAAGTCTTGAATCGCTAATAATCTTTACATCAGTGCAAAACTAGTGCAAAGACAACTATCCATCGGCATGTAAGGTGGATTAAGAGTTGTGGTGATGTTGTACCAAAATAAAGATTTGGGGGGTGGAAATAAGAAGTTGGTATCACCACTGCCACCAGTGAATAAGTTAGCCTGGAGCCCTGCTGATTGATGCCAAAATAAGAAGCATGATGTGACAAAGTCAGTGCGTTACATGCAACAATAGTCTAAGTCACTGCATCTGTATCACACAATAAATTACTCAACCAAAAGCTAACAAAGGCCCAAAGCCTGCGAAGCGTTACGAAACACACCGCAAGAAGGACAACAGGTTTTCCTCCAACCTGTGTGAAAACATCATGAATCAAGCTCCTTAAAAGTAGGCCTAGACTTGTCCTGCTGGTGAGGATAAGCTATGGTAGGCCGAGCTTCTTTGATATCCTTGAACCAGCCCGGCCCGCATCAAAGATCAAAAGGCGAGGCAGGAGAACAGGGCTGGGAGCTCTGAGCAGGGGAAACACACTCAGTAAGCAGCATGAGAGAGCAAGCAAAGGAGGCAAAATATTTACAGTGTACAAGGAGGAAAAGTTTCCCAGGAAATTCAACCCTCTCCTTTGAGGTACGGTCCAAAGCTGCTAGCTGAGTCTAGACTGGGACAGGCGGCCCTATTGATCAGCCCATCCTGCATCCTGAGAACCAGAGGGGCAGAGAACATGCCACGGGCTTCTTCTGGTTGATCCTGGACCTCCTGGCTTCTCACGGGTGCTTTGGTGGGCTTTTCAAAAACAACACATCCAGCCACTGCTGCCTGACCTCAACTATGCGCTGCATCCCGACGCACTCACAAGGGAAGCAGGCACAATGACGTCTATTATAGCTGTGACTAACGATCTGTTTTTTTCAGCCTGGGATGCTTCACGGCTTTCAGTGGGACAGTTTGTGAGAACCAACTTCATCATCATCACCTTATTCCAGTGAAGTGGTCACATAACGAGGTATGTATTTATGCATTAGTCATGTCGCGGTAAAACTGCAATTAAGTGTAACTAAGTTTAGGCTCAGAGTAATCCTCCAGGGCTGATTCATCTAAACTAATTATCACCGTTTGCATAGAAATGCAATAAAGCAAAGCAGATCCAGTCAGAGGATTCTTGGGGGGGTCATCGTCTTAGAAAGAAGACAGAAAAATAACCTGCTGAGGGCAGAAACTGTAGAGTCTGAAATCTTGTTTGGTTGGGAGCTGATGTGGGCCAAATTTTGAGCATGACTGTGGGTGGCCAGAAGGATAGATAAACAGAGACTGAGAGAGAAGAAGCAGCGCCTGGAGAGCATGAGAAAAACTCAACGTGAAACCAAACAGCAGCTTCTAATGAGAGCAGGTAGATTTAGGGCTGCACGATTAGGAAGAAAATCAAAATCAGGATGATTTCTGTCAATACTGAAATCACAATTACTTGATTTTGAGAACAAAATATTCTCACGACACTTTCATTTTTAACCTTCTGAACCCTAAAGCCCACTGACAAGTATGAAGGGCATCAAAATGGGCCGGGGTCACTTATATATGCATGTACCAGTAAGGTATGACAGTGAATTATGTTGCACAACAACAGCAACGATTTTTCCACGGTCACATGTCGAAATGCCTCGTGTATATTACAAAGGCATGTATTGCTTAGCTTTACATTGGAAAAAAAATAAATAAGAGGCATTACAATATGAAGAACTACTCTTGCAAGGCCTGAGTAACTATCTGGAAAGAATTAATCATTCTAGAATGACTGGAGTGACTTTGTAGGAAAGTGCATCGACACAGAAAACAGAAAATCCATTTTTTAAAGCTGAAAAAAGCAGTTAGAAATCCCTCTTACGTGATGTGACACAAACAAAGATATCTGCCCAGGTATTCAGACCAGGCTTTGCAATGCAAATTCAGCAAGTTTGACAGGGAAGTTCAAAAATAATCAAAATTCCACCATTTATCAGGGCCAGAAAAGTATAAAAACAGAAAAAAAATGCTCCATTTTCAATCTTCCAATGGTCTTTGGACTACACCATTGTGGCAGCAGTTTCATCTGTAAAATTAACCACATTTTTAAGCATAGCTGCTTTACTCTACGTATATCTAAGACTTTTGCCAAAAATAAAACTATTTTCACCAGATCCTGTGAAAATGAAAAATTCTGCACAGCTCAGTGCATCTATGCAGTCATTAGTGACTCAGCTGTGATAAACAGTCACGTGACAAAAATTCTGGGAGTTTTCGGTTGAACTGCAGGCTGTGTGTACACAGAGCGGAGATGAGACAAGTATAAAAACAAATCAAACATTTAAGTAAAAGCATCTATTGCCTTTTATTTTTTACTATAACTTGGTTTAAAGTTGCACATGTTGATTCATTTTTTTTATCTTTGCGAAACAAATAAATTAAAAAAAATCAACATTGGATAGTTCTTTTTTTTTACTATTTATGGCATTATAACTCTGTCATCTTGCAGAGAAGATGTTTTGTAGTTGTCTTTACTTTGGCCTATGGTAATGCAGCTTCCATATGAAAATGAAGGAAAAAAGCGAAATAAAAAAGAACTAAATCAGTCGCACAATGTTCTGAAATGCAAAGCCAGATCTGAATAGCCTTCAAAGCAAAAACCTTTCTTAGATACCTCAGTCAGTGCCTTTTTTTTTTTTTGGCTTTTTCAAATACATGTTTTTATTTTAGACGATGATGCCCTCCCCTACAAAATGACCAAAATCGTTGGAGAATGATTTATTTTTTCCAAACAGAGTTATTCAAATGATTTGGAGAAAACACCCTGCATGTTTTCATATCGTAATGTTGTGTTTTTCTCACATCTTGCTGCCATAATTCCAAATATCAGTTATCAGCCAGCGTGAAGAATAATAGTCAATAACACATATTGGTCAAACCCTATTAGGATGGGCATTTTCTCTCATTTCTGGCACCTTTTTGGACCAAGTGATAAGAAATAAAAGGATAAACTGATTGTAAAAGCAATAATTAGTTGCAGCCCTGCTCCACGGAGAAAAATAATATGACAGCTAAGGGATTATTTGCATGCATCATCCTGATCATGCTGCTGCATTAATTGTCAATTATGTCAACTACATAAACAACGTCATTTAAGAGTGTGTCGACTTGAAGACAACAATGCAAATCCTCCTTTTAGGATGGTCTTCCCCTTTAAGTGACACCCCTGTGTTGTTCTGGAAATAGCTCCTTAAAGAAAGAGCTCATTTGTCAGTGTGTTTATCAGAAATACTGCTTCAACTGAAAACTGAGGGTAATAAAATCATCATTTCACGCTATCAGCTGATGATGCTTTGCTACATGCCCCCTAAAAACAGGACAACATTTTTGGTAACACGACTTGTTGACAACTTTGATACAACAACAGCATGTATATCTGAGTTTAAGATGCTTGTAAATGTTAGCAAATCTTACTAAAAGTCGACCTTCGGGCTCCGGCTGGTACCCCGCCGCAGAAGGCCACACAGGAGCCACACACCGCGGATGCTGATGTTGATTCAGTCGTGGCCAAAACACGCACACGCAGACGGTCAGCTAGAACGCTAACACACGGTATTTACGGACACACGGAGCTGAGAACAAACCTTCGGGACTCATAAACCGACAGTTGTCCGCAGCAAAACAAGCCTCGCTGCTAGTTGACAGGCTGTCAATCACCGAGCTAGCAGCGGAACCAGGCCGCGGTCGGCTCGGTCCGTGATGTCACCCCAGCTAGCAGTTAGCCACCGAGCTAACGACAGGTAGATTCAAACACCGAACCCTCGGCGGCGTGTCGTTATTAGCCGTTTCTCATAAACGTGGATATATTTGCTGTAATTAAGCCATTTTTACCTCAGCGCTCAGTGTCGGACTCCAGCAGCGCTGACGGTAGCTGCTGTGTCGGATGAGTTGCTAGTGAATGATTCGCCCGTTTCGAGCAGTTCCCAACAGAAAACAGGAACATGAAGCTTCATGTTAAACTAGAAACAAAACAGAAGCTCCATATGCTTTAATTCGTTTAACTTTTTCAATTAAACAACATAATTGTCGAAATTCTTCTACGTAACTGGACCTATTTCGGGTTGAAGAGGGATAGATTCGCTTAGGATCAATTCGAGCGGCTCCCAAAAGTGAGCCGAACTCCCCATTCGCTTCCCATCACAGTTCTTCCCATGAAAACAAGAAGCGAGGCATCAACAATCGCACGCCGAGAAAACGATGCGTGTCGCACTCTCACTGTCGAACAAAGAATAATCGATCTATCAAGTTTCGTTCTTTAGACACAAACAATGACAATTAACAAATAAGAAGCATTAATTCTGTCATTTGAGAAAAAAATACATAAAAAATTGCTGAGAGAGATGTTTAAACTAGAGATATTATGTGTTTTCACAGTGGAAATGTTGACTGAACATCTACATGTACGTGTACTTTGCTTTAAATATGAACAAAGTGAAAAAATATTGTACTTTCCACTCCTCTGCATTTGTTTAACAACCTTTTAAGAAGTAGATTTGAGTCAATGGGTAATATAAAATAAGGTTATAAAACTAACATTTTCAAAATAAGGCACACAGCTTCACCAGTTACTGATTTTCCCTTTAAACTTCACAGTAATTACAATAAATGTTCCAATAATTCAAAGTCTCAGCAAATTTCAAAGGCTACAGAGACATTTCAAACACATTTGTGGATCAGAACACTGTTTTTTCCTCATTTGTCTCCTATTAATCATGTTTGCAGCCCTCGGATTTCTCTGCTGTCCCTGAATATGAAACTGGACATAAAGTGTTTCAAGCTGCAGCTGCTCCAACAGTAACATGCTGCTGGCACACTGTTGATTCAATTATTAATAATATATCAGTTAGAGAGACCAAACCAGACGTTTGACTGCATCACTTTAACTATATTGTGTATTACTGTATTGGTACACTTATGTAAGTAAAAGAAAAGAAGTTTATCTTAGGGTATTTATTGTCACATGTGTCATTATAATGGATTCATGGGCCTGCAGCTGCTTCAAGTAGCTTGAAGGAACTTACTGACATCTTGATCATGTGCTAAAGGCTTGTAATAAACTGTGTGGCCTGTTAAAGAGATCATTGTTGCTCAAATGAACTAAGATATCCAGTGACATAGTCCTATTAATTCATACCCTGTGAGGCCATGAAAGGGTTACAAGCCTCGAGACTAAATGTCAGACTGGTTCCCCATCGGTTTTCATTTCCGTAACATCACAGATGTTTTCAGTTCTTGTATTTAAGTGTCTGTCTCGACTAATCCATCTTGGATCAATGCGCATCTTCTTTTCTTCAAACACGAAACCTGCTTGTTGACATCAGCTGGCAGAATATGTGAAACTTGGGCAGATTCCATATGTTTGTGTTGCTTCTTGGTTGTAGTGAAGGTGGAAAAAAAACCATTAATGAGGAAGAATTTAAAGTAGAAAAGTGGAGGGCGGAGCTCCAGAGAGAACAACATAAACACAAATTAATGCACCTGCCTACTTTTGTTGAAATAATTATTGCGCACTTTCTGTAAATTCAATTCTCAAATATCACTGTGTTCGTCTGCTATATGATATATTTAACTGAAACTGCTGATCCGAACAACCAGTGATTTATAAAAGAAAATCTTGAAAATTATCAGGGGTGCCCAAACTTTTGCATACCACTGTACAAACATTGTGACATCAATGAATGAATGAATTTGTGATGTTGACATTATTTACACTTTTGACCTGCTTTTTGTTTTCTTTTAAAGTAATTGTTTTACAATTTTCCAAACCTTAATACACATTTATTTTTCCTTTCAAATACCAGCACATATTTGCAAAAATGATTATTTAATTCAGCATTTTATATATAATATAATTTTATAATATAATTTTATGGTCACACGCTGTAAAAACATTCATCTTTGAAAAACAATGCATATTAGAACATTAGTGATAGTTTTGGTCTGTTTTTTCCACACTTTTTCAATCAACATGTATTTATTTCTTAAAATTTGCTAGTTTGTAATTTAACAAAATACAGAAAATCTGTAAATTAATAAAATTATTTTAATCCTTAACATGTGAGTTTCAAATTTAGTCAGATGTGTGTACAATAAAGATATTTGACAAAAAGAAAGTAAAAAAACTTTACAATATTCCTATGATTAATGCACATTTTTTTTGTTTTAAATATGTTACATATAGAAAAAAAGATATTTAAATCAGTATTTTACATACAGTAGAATTTTATAGTCACATATTGTAAAAGAACAAATTAGTGTTTGAAAAAATACAGGACAGCAGTGAGTTTTGGTCTGTTTTTTTTTTTTTACAATCAATATGTATTTATTTCTGAGAGTTTGCTAGTTTGTACTTTGTAATTTAACAAAATTGGGAAAATCTGTAAATTAATAAAATTATGGAAACATTTTCAATCTTTAGTGTAAATTCATAATTACAGTGTTGGTTTCAAACTTGGTCAAATGTGTGTACAATAAAGATATTTGATATAACTACAATAAAAAAATAGTGTAATTCTATGCTTAAACATTAAAACATAAATTTCTAAATGTTTTTGACAAATTGATTGTTGATGTTGACAATATTTAGGATTTCGGTCTTTTTTTTTTTACAGTCAACATGTAAATTAATATTTTTTTTCTAAGATGTTCTTATTTATCTGTAACTTAACACAAAAGGGAAATTTGTAGAATAGGTATATTTCAAATACACAAGAATAAAAATAGAAACTCAATTTGCATGTGTAACATAACATTACAAATCTGTGCATATAAGTAACCGTAAAAATTCAATAAAAAATTAATATAAAAGACAATTAAATACAGCATAAAAAATAGATCAATAAAAACAGTAATTTTTCATTTTAATTTAATTTACGAAACTATTTATTTCAAGTTTAATACTGTAAATATGTTTCAATAAGTCGGCACAATTAGTGACAGAAAACAGAAGGAGGCAGAGACACGCTGCATATGTATTTGGTTTTATTGAAGAAGAGAGATATGAATAGGTAGCCTGTTTTAAGGCACCTAAAAATGTACAACAAAAGCTGGACCATTGATTTATTCAGAATACAAAAATACACATCTCAGTGACTCCAAATCGTAATAAATAGTTAACCATGCATTCTAACCATAAAAAGGCACAGAAAACAGTCACTTAGTAGTCATAAAAATGATCAACTACTTTACCAAAATCATCCAGATAGTAATACAGGTGACAACTGTAACATTATATTCCAAATGTGAAAACACAATACACATCATATCATTTAACCTTAGGCAATAAATATGCAAATATTGTCTATACCTACATATATATTCTTAAAAATTAAAACTGTGCCATTGTAAACGTAATGTAAACAAATGAAACTCACATTTCTCCCATCGCTTTAACAAACCATGTCGATGTGTTAATCTGTCTGTTCAGAGATCCTTGCATGGGTTTCGTTGGTTTCTGAAAACCAGGCAGTTTGCAGCATTATTTACAGACCTAAAAGAAACCAAAAATAAAGTGGCAACTTCCACTCAGTGTTGAAAGGTTAAGCGCTCTCCTGCCTGGAGTCGGGAGCCAAAAATTGAACAGAAATCACTGGAGTTCTACAGAACCTGGCAGACACTTTGGACACACCATAACACACTCAGTTTGATGGAAACTCGATGAGGTCTGCAGGAACAAGGCAGCAGAGAGCAGCACAGAAAGGCTTCAACTAACCACAAAACCTAAGGCCAACTGTCATCAAACAGTTAAATCTGATCCGCTAAATCAATAAAAAGGCAAATGATCTTCAGTCAGGCTGAGGGGAGATAAAATAAGACAGAAACTCTGCTGTTTAGAACGTTTTTAGCATCTGTCTTTGGCTGCAGGATGAACATCAGCACCTACATGAGAGAGTAGCTCAATCTGAAGGGTTTCTGTAGCACTGCGGCGTCCTGAACTGATTGTCACAGGAAGATGATGACGTTTAAGACGCGACTGGACCCTGGTGGGACATTTGGGACAATGTATGGGCTGCAGCTGAACAGTGTTTTCAGAAATACTTTTCCTCAATGAAAAACATCACAAGGTCAAAGGAGGGGACAGCTGAGGTGCTACGAGAAGAGAAGGCACTGAAGCACCTTTTTCTGTAAGCATTTAGAGAATTCAACCTGCAGTTAGGGCTGAACGTTTTGGGGGATATCTAAATGCGATATCTGTGTACGCAAAAAATAAAAGGAAAAACCAAAACAGTGAAAATAATAGCAAATATCTATACAAATCATATTTGATTGCAGATTTAAATAGAGTAAGACTGTAATTTCATGGTCACACGTTGTAAAACAACAAATTACTATTTGCAAAAATACAGATGTTTCATGTGGACAATATACACATTTTTTGTGTTCTAATTCCATCAGCAGTTAAATTAATATTTTTTCTGTGATTTTTACTACTTTATTCAGCAAAACATGAAAAATCGGGAAATTAAAAGTCTAAAAAAAGGAGTACCATTTTTCAATCTTTTAATAAATTCCGTATATATTGTATAATTTTTCGACATTTCTGCTTCTGTTATAATATCTCTGATTACATACTGTAAAAACATTGCCATTTTATGGTCAAATGTTGCAAAAGAGCAAATTACAATTTGTGAAAATACAAATTTTTTATGCTGTCATAATTGACAGTTTGGTCTGTTTTTTAACTGAAGAAAAAAAATTTCTTAAACTTTTGAGAATTTTACAAAAATTCTCAAAGTAATTATCAAGGCAGTGTCAGTTAACTTAATACTAAATTGCTGCAGCTCAAAAATGTTCAGCCCTAGGTTCCTCTGAGACATGTCCAGATCATTTCAATCAGCTATGAACCTTCACAGCAAACAGTAACCTTCAGGGAATCTCAATAAAATGTTCCCTGAATGTACTCTGAACAGTCAATGAACAATAAACATCAGGAAAATGTCATGGACTGTTCTCGGAACGTTTCATGGATGCTCCCTAAAGGTTCCCTGAAGGTTCCTAAACAGTTCCCCTCAGGAAATCTTTAAGGAATGTTCCGGTAACATTCCCTGGATGTTCTCTTAGGGTTCAGTGAACAGAACGGAAAGTTCAATGAGCGATCAGATGTTCTCTGAAAGTTTAATGACCAGCAGCTGTCAGGGATCCTTCAGAGAATGTTAAAGGGACATTTTCTGGACATTTTCTGAGCCTTCATAGAATGCTCAGGAAACGTTGTGTGTATTTCAATGAATAGTAACCATCAGGGAACTCTCATGAAATGTGAAGGGGACATTCTCTGAAGGTTCCCAAACATAACCCTTCAGAGAACCTTCAGCCAGCATTCAGGAAATGTTCCCTGAAGTTTCAATAATCAGTGACCATTAGGGAACCTCTTGGAAAGTTGGGGGAATGTTCGATGAATGATTTTTGTCAGGGAACCTCCATGGAGTGTTCAGAAAACGGTTCCTGAAAGTTCCCTGAACACTGACCATCAGGAAACCTTGAGCAAACCTTTGAGGAACGTTCCCTGAATGTTACGGTTTGCTGGGTTCCTAATTAGAAAGAATATTCAGCTGCAGCCGAGGCCCTGATTCATTCACATTCTGTTTCTACTTGGGAGACTTTAATAATTCCTGGTGAAAAGTTGTGCGCCGCGTTGAACTGTAGCACAAAACACTCCGTTAAAAGAAAACACTTTTAACATAATTAAAGGGAGAACACTGAAAAGCACAGGAAAATTAGTTGGCAATGAAAAGCATACAGTTTGCTGATCAGGTACAATGTGCCACTGTCATACTACACACACTCAAACGCACACAAACACACCGTGATACAAATCAACACAACAACAGTCATGTCTGCCCATTCTACACACTCGCTGACACAATCCTACTTTAGTGTCTCGTCCTGGAAGCACAGAGGAGCAAAAACTACAAACTAGTGAACCGCTGGAAGAAATTTGGAGTCGGTAAGAAAAATCTGTCTATGGGTCTAACTTTTTAAAATCCTCAAACGTCGAAGAGGAGAACATGTAGAAAAAAACACTCTTTCTCCCCCCCCACTGAGAAACATCATGTCAGAAAGCTTCGGAGACAGTATCAAAACAAGAGATCAAATATTGCACCATCATTAGAATACGACAGCATCATCATGTACAAGAGATTAGAACCAAATCAACAATACACAACTGTTATGGTGTAATATACACAATCAAACGTGTGGGCTGTTGACAAAGCATGCCATGTCAGCAATCTACAAACGCGTTAGACTACAACACTTACAAACATTGTTTGCATACACTGGTATACTGTATATACAGTGCATATGTATTTATATATATACAAACTTAGCATCACATATAGAAATACACCCTGTAATGCCACCAGTCTTAAAAGAAACTAAAAGAAGTGTCCTATCAGCGTCTCACTCGCAATTTGAAGGAAAAAAAGCTGCACTTGAGCGATGCTATGCAGGCTGCAGATCAACTGCTCTATTCCAAACTATTCTCATTAGTGTTAAATACTGCCTTAAGTTGCCAAAAAGTTAAAAAGTTGAGGTGAATCCTATGTAATGATATGAGGATTTGCACTTGCGTAAAGCAAGAAGTAAAAAGTGCCTTTTAAGTATTCCTTAAAAAAAGAACCCAACAACCCTATAGTATATGTGGTTGGCATCTTTCTTCCTGACTAATACTAAAACTTTTTCCCACCTTAAATGGAATTAAGACCTAAGACCTGCTGGCCTATTAAATAAAAAGTCATCGGATGCTTTCTTAGACATTCACTTTGGTACTGATTTCACATCCACAGAGAACATGTCCACTTACGGATATTCATTCCACATACCTCATCGACGGCTTTTGTTTTTTCTACCAATAAAGCACGTTTTACACTAAATGAACAAAAATATGGCACTTGACAGAAATCTTTGACACCTCATTATCATGCAAACGAAATAAATTAAAGCTAGAAAAAAAATTTGTAGACCAAAAAAAGGATGCGATCAGTAGTAACAAATGGCATCGTAATACTTAAGTCATGTAAAACTTGTTCAAGTGTTATTCTGGACACAAATTAATCAAGACACTAATCATGCAATTAAACATATCTAAAGTTGAGCAAGCATAGCATGCGACAGTATCCACAGCTTCCAGATCATCACCTCGGCGGCGATCTTCTCCGTCTCTACTGAAATCCTGCTTTAATGCATCTGCAGCTGAACCAAAACTGAACCTCACACTCATGGAAGTCTTAAAGTTTTGCTACTAGTTTGTTGATATCAGTCAGCTGTCAACAGTGTGGTTATTTGCATACCTGATTATGTGCTATGAATGGTTATTAAATCAGAAATGGCTTTTCTTTTCGTCTTTTTTAATCCACTTCCGTCAGCTTTCTTGACCGTCTTTTTGGCAACAAAGCACAAACAAACACACAAATGCATCTTGTTTACAACATCACAGAGGCTTTTCTCAGCAGAGGGATGATCAAATCCGGCTCTTCTCAAATACCTATCTTCATCCTTCAATGCCTGCGGTGCTCCCAAATGCTTCCACTCATGTAAAGGGGAGTGTTTGTTTCCCCTCTCCGGAAGCTTTTTTTTTGCTCCTGGGTTAGAGGTCAACCATGGAGGCCTTTGCCAAGTCCTTAGTTCCCTGGAGAATTCTCTTCATATGACCCACTTTCGATATCCCCAGATCCTGAGGACAGACAGAGAAGACATTAGAAACACGCAGAGGAATGTCTGCTGCTTCACAAACGAACACTGAGATTTTACATTTAAATGTGGAAACGGACATTTGGTATGACCTGAATCAAGGTGAAAACATCATGAGTAAACTTTTAGCCAAGCTGTTGTGTGGCTCTAAGGATGGCAACATCGGTTTGTGTGTTTGCTGTTAAAGTGCTTTTCAACACCTCATTGAGTCATCAAAATGCAAGGAAAGGTGTGCTTTTTGTCCAATTAAATTCCATCCGAAAAAATCTCAACTGTAACTGCCACAGTGGACCAATGGCTGAGCTGTGAAAGCACAAACTGCAATTCCTCAAAAGGCCACTTGAGGCCGACTCCAACAAGTCTGCCTCATAGACCTCCATGTTAAAATGTCCAAATTTACAGCAGAAATAAACATGTTTACAGCCTGGTACAATAACTAGTTTTGGTCTCTGTTACTTACTTCTCTATTCATAACACCAGCACCAGGGCTGAATTTGTCTACAACTCAAAAGATTACATTGTATTAAGGCTTGACGTTATGCATAACTAGCTTAACTTAAACTCCACATTTTTGCTAACTTTGTTGGACAGATAACCTTGATGGCCAGAAGATCCTTGTGATTCTCTGACCTTTTCTCTAGATGCTACCAGAAGGTCAGTCTTGCTTTGCCATGCCATTCTACATTACAGAACAGTCTACCTGTACCTGATTCTCATTCTGTTATAGGGGGAAATAAAGAATCTCTTCAGACCAATCGCAATCGTATTTTGCAAAGCTAAGCAAAGGATTCGGCTTCGTTGTTCCCTCAAAATAATGACAGGGGGAACTGTTGTGGTGGTACGTATATACTTCAGAGAAAAACTAGCAGAGGGGGTTTAGCTGGTAAAAAGGCACCATGACAATATTTCTGTGTGGCGTAATGACCAAGGAGATGAGTGTTGTATTAAAAACTAGCAGAGCTGCCTTACTACATAAGTTTTCAGTGTGGTACGTAGTTTCTCGAAGGTTGCGGTTTCTCGTAATCAAGTGGATTTTGAAAATGGTTCGAAAACACGAAGATAGTAAAATGTACATCTAATGGAATAGCTTACACCCACGTCAACATCTGGTGAGTCAGACTACCATTTGCGGTTTTGAGTGAAATGTCTCTCCAACTACAGGATGAGCAGCCATGAAATTTTCTAAAGGGGGAAATAAAGAATCTGGCTTGTTTGTCACAATCTTTATTGGTGAAGCTAATGATTAAAATCCTCTGCAAAAGTGTGATAAGGTAGTTTCTCAAAGACTGTAGTCTCTCACAATGAAGTGGATTTTGAAAACGGTAACATAAAGATAGCAGACGAGGGGGACAAATTAATGTGAAATGTGGGGCCAATGTTTGGCTTGTACCCAGAGTCAACATCCGCTGAGTCAGACTACAATGAAGTTGACAATTATGGTTTTGAGCGAAATGTCTCAACAACTACTGGACGGGCTGCCAGGAAATTTTGCAAAGTCATTCATGACACACTTTAATTGTGTTGACTTTGGTAATATGTCTGGGTAGATTCTCAGTCATCCAGATCAAGCTAATCCCAAGTGCTTCACTAGAAGGCAACTCAACTTTTTTTTTTATTCCTGAGAACATTTCAACTCTCTTCCTGTCCTCTCTCTGATTGTTGGGGTGTACAAATAAATTCTATAAAAATCCTGCTATGTGATTTCCTGGATTTTCTCTCACAGTTGAAGTGTCCCTCTGATGAAAATTACAGACCTCTGTCATCATTTTAAGTGGGAGAACTTGCACAATTGGTGGCAGACTAAATACTTTTTTGTCCCACTGTATATTATCATTCCCAGGTCACTTGACTCGAGGTGCAGATGGTAGTGAAATGGCTTTGGAAGATGTGCCGACTGCACTGCACAGTCGCTGTTAGCTGGTGCGGAAGGATTCCTCTCCTGTTTAGAGATAGCTGCTCCAGTTAAAGTCCTAATCATACTCCACTATGAATGCTATTATGCTTGTTTTCTTGTCCATGGGAATCTGTTTGAAAGACTCTGTTCCATACTTACTCAGTAGGTCCATGCCTGCACACTACTGTTGAGGATGCACAGTGTTACTCTTGTAAAAAAGCTGCTGGTTGGAGGCAAATTTAGGGATGCGAAGGGGTTCGCTTGCGCTCTTATAGACCTGGGAAGATGATGTTTTTTATATTTTGTGGAAGTTCTGTAGTGCACTGGTGTGGCAGTTGTTTAGCCCCCTTGTATATAATACGTATAAATATATATATATATATATATATATATATATATATATATATATATATATATATATATGTGTGTGTGTGTGTGTGTGTGTGTGTGTGTGTGTGTGTATATATATGTATATACCGGGCTTTGCAAAAGTTCTGTTACACTCGGTTTCATGATCTTTAGAGACGTTTACATGTCGGAGTGAAAAATTCCATTAAACAAACTGAAAGGTCTACCTTATAGGCAGGTGTCATTAATGCAAATTTGTTCTCCGTTGAAATTGTGGTGAAGATCTTTCAGGTCTTCACCATTCTTGAGCCTCTCCGCGACTCTGTGGATTGTCATCCGGCTGATGTTCAGCTGTTTGGCTCTGTCAGACTTGTTGTGGCCAGCACGAAGGAGAGCAGATATCTCAACTCTTTTGACTTCCATCTTGATACAACTTCACCGGAGAACAAATTTGCATTAATGACACCTGCCTATAAGGTAGAACTTTCAGTTTGTTTAATGGAATTTTCACTCCGACATGTAAACGTCTCTAAAGATCATGAAACCGAGTGTAACAGAACTTTTGCAAAGCCCGGTGTATATATATATATATATATATATATATATATATATATATATATATATATATATATATCTGTAGGTCTGTGGACAATTGGTTGAAATGAACTGCAAATACCATGTTCCTCAACTGGTGTTTGGTGTTTTATTGTCAGTTTTCGCCTCACGGTGTTGCTGAGTCTTAAGTGCAGGATGTTTGGTTTTCACCTTCCCAGCTAAAAGTTATTTGTTCCAAAAATGTCCTGATAAAGTGATAAAGTCCCGCAAAGTATCATTTTCAGTAGAAGTTCTCTTTTTAAATGTTGCATTGAGAATATCCTTCCTTCATCAACGTGCATCATCATGGAATATTGTGGGAGTGTTTTCTCGAAGCACATTCTGTAATGTTACCTCAAAACATCGTCAAAATATTGATGGTAGAAGGTTGTTAATTTATTCCACTAAAGCTGTCTTATATTAAAACACCCTGTCATTTGAGGCCTTGATAACTTCTTGAAAACATTTTTTGACTGATGGTTGGAGAACGTTCTTGTTGTCTTTGTACATCTTCTGCAGCCTTGACAACATCCTCCAAACATCCTCTGAGTGTTTCTGCTGTGTCTAAGTTAGCTTCTAACTCTGTAGGAATTTTTTTTATAAATCTCCTTAAATTGTTCTTTAAATATTAGATTAGAATTTTAAAACATTATTTGGACTTGTAGGTGATGTTAGCCAATGTTGTGATGACGTTCCTTACTGGCTGGGCTGAGTCATGTGAGTCTCAGGTTGTTGGAAATAAGTAGTTGGAAATTAGAGCCATTGACACCTCGTGGATCTGAGGGGGGATGTCTTCGAGAACCAAATAAGGTCCAGCTGCTTTGTACTGACAAACTTTCTCGCATAAATCACGATCAGCATATAATCCCATATGGTCGAGCGAGTAGGATCCCTGATTTTCACCCAGGGGGCCCAGGCTCAACTACCAATATGGGAAATTGGATCATTTCCTTCAGGAACAATTAAGTTCCACCTTATCTCGAGATAGTAAGCATGTGCCAGATGTAATGCTTCTCCTGTTAACATTGCTGCCTTTTCACTGTGCTGTCAGTGAGCATAAAGGTACATGGGGTACACTGGAAAATAGTGTAGTCTACCAAACAACCAACAGACCTTGAGGAGATATTCAATGAATTTGACTCAAAGTGTATTGGATTCGATTTGCATACTCCACCTTTAAGTCATTGCTGCCAATAGATTTAACAGCAGAGGTGTGCTCTTTGATTCAAACTGTCAGTGGTTGTTCTGTGATGCGTACATCAAAGTTATTGTGTGTTAAAACATGGGTATTAAGAATAAGGTGGAAAGTTCAAAACTGGGTTTAAACTAACAAAACTCAATTAATCTGCTTCATCAGAATGTTGTTAATGTGCTTTTCATTAGTGCATGGAATTATGTACTTTTTGTCCAGTTAAACTCCATCCTAAAAAATCTTTTTTTGTATTAGCTGGGAGTTTGGAGGAGTCACACATGGATAAGATGGTTTAAACCTGTGGGTGACTTTACAAGGGGTTCGTCCATCTTTGTATACAGTCACTGCCTATCTGCAATGTTTTAACAGGACCCCACACTGGTATAGCATCACTGGAGCATCACCTGACAACAGGTGGGGGCAAAGAGGCCTATGTCGTTGTTCTTTTTATCTCGAAAAAGAGGCCAGTGTTGATCGACAGTGACTAGTTTTTTTTGCGCACATCCTCTAATGCCAGTAAACTTTTAAAGTAGAATCCAATCTCATAGAATTTTGCGCAGGCTGCATGTCCTCTCCATTCCAGTGATTTTGTGTCAGTGGATCGTCCCCCCTCAGTCCCCTCACAGTTTTGTCAATCACATCTACACCCATTGTGTGTGTTGTATTGACCTGCCAAGGGTCAATGCTATATTGGTAGTAGCATCAAAAATCAAGTCTTGGTCAGGCTACATAACACTATTTGTTTTTCCTTGACTTTTTTAGCTAATGTGCTTCAGCTTGACTAGCCTGTTCATATGGTTCTCCCACCAGTCTGTCCAGTGTCTATGTTCTCTGTTGTCTGTTTGCTGTTCTGTCTTCCCTTCAGTCTCACCCTGACTGGTCGAGGCAGATGTCTGCTCTCCCTGAACCTGGTTCTGCTGGTGGTTTCTTCTGTTAAAAGTTTTTCCATTGTTGCCAGTTTGCTTTGCTGGGTTTTCCACTAATAATTTCAGAATTAGAATCTATGCCAAGTACGTGATGTTTTTTTTTCTTTACTTTCAAAGGACTCACGTGAAGTTGAATACGCATACATTTAAATGCAAGGGCAAGAGAAGAAATCTGAGTGTTCAACTACTATGTACAACTATAGATATGTGAAAAAGTGGCTTTGAAGTTGATCACAGTTTATGTGACTACTATCACTCTAATTCAGTTCCAGTGACAGCTTTGTTTGGGCATTTTTGCTTGTGTTTTAAATGTGCGATGATATTGTTTTTAGAAGTGTTTGGGACCTTAAATGCAGTTTGGGCTGAGAATTTCAGCTCCTCACAGGTTCTCAGTTCTTTGCATGTTTGCACTCTGAAAATGAAGGCGTTCCACAGATAACTCCACAAAAAGGTCATTTTTGCACAGACTGACACATTCTGAGCTGAGTCACTTTAAATATCATGAGTGAACTCCCTGCCTGACCAATAGAGTGCTGCTACGGCCAGCTCAGTTTCCCTCCCGGCCCTCTTCAGCGGTGTTAGTGGGTTACAGCTTCACCAAGCAACCAGACAGTAGAAAGCCAAGCAGAGCGATGCAGCGCAGCACGACAGGCGGCAGAAACAGGGAGAAAGAGTTGATTGTGGGTTGGAGGAGGAGGCGAGGGTTCACACAGATTCACTGAGGTGTGTTAACAGGTGTGTGTGTGTCTGCTGGGTCGTGTACCTTCAGGTCCCTCCTCTCCAGGTGCAGCAGCTCCGAGCCTCGGATGTCGTGTCGGATGAAGGTGTCCCTGTACTCCCCGAGACTCAGCTGCTCCAGCCAGACGCCCACCTCCTCTGTGCCCCACCTCTCCACTGCACACGCACACACATGCACAAACACATACAGAGCAGAAAGAGGCCTCACAGGTTTGCACACACACTCACACCTCCACATACCACAAATTGTCGCGCCTGCATGTTGTCAAAGCCGTGTTTCCGTGTGACTGTCAGGCAAACTTTTCGCAAGAAAGTAAAAAATATCATTAGAATGTGGCTTGTTTTCATGAAGTGCTTTGGAGTGAATAATCTAGGCTGCGTAGTCTCATCAGAAGGTGGCGCTATGGGCTCAATGGCTGTGAATAACCTCGTAGAAGAAGCTAAAAAAGAAAATCAGGCCTGCATACCATGAGTGCATTCCAATATCCACACTACTATACTACATAACATGCCTGCTAAATGCAAATACTACTATATCTGGTCAGATTTTGTGGTTCTTTGGTCATTCCGACCCACAAGCACTACACAGTTACATTACATATGTCTAGCATGAGTATAAACAACCTTGAGGACATTGATTTTGCACTACAGACTGCAAAGGTCAAAGTTTATTGTGCAAAGTTACAAGTAGTATTTCCCAGATGTATGGATACTGCATGAAACAGAACACACTTTGAGAAGGCAAAAGTACAAAAAAAGTTTGAATTTGCTTATGTTTTCTTTTACCTTTTAGTCAAGTTGCCCTTCCAGTATGCATACAATTCTATTTCAATTTGTATATACTGTTTTTTAAACATCTAATTGATTTTTTTTACTTCATATATATTTTTGTTCATTTTATTCTCTTTTACACTGTATATTTATTTTACTTATTTACTATTATTATCATTTTCAGTCTTGTGTTTATGGTTATAGCTTCAATTTTTCTTTTATTCCACTTCCTCTTTATTATTATTCTATATGGTTTTGTTGCACTATTGTATTCTGAAAATCTTTTACCATTTTTACACTGACCAGCCTTCTGCTGTTCAGTGTTTTTCCTCCCTTCCCTTATTTCTGCTTTCTCCTGTCTCTAAAGCACTTTGTAAACCCTGTTTCTAAAAGCTGCTATGTAAATGAAGTTAGTATTATTATATTACTATAACTGAAATATGTTATTCTTTCCTGGACAGTTGTTTGTACATTACTAATTCCTTGTAGCATTCAGATTTATTGATCATATTTTTGTATTTTAAGCTTTATTACTCTTGTAGAAGATTTTGTTTTGAAAATGTTTGTATTTCCATTGCCTAGACTGTCTGTTTGCACAAAAATGGCAAAAAACAAATCTGGGCACATTTTGTATCACAGTCTGCAGTGTGGAATCAACTGTTTGCTCTCTGCAGCTTAAACTTGAACTCAAGTGAGATAACTTTTATGTGACAAATCTTTCAAAAATGAAGGGGCAGAATGTCCAGGTAAAATGCCTGTGCAGACTCAGCCTCGGAATTCCAAAATTCTTCAGTAAAAGGCAGCCGAATCTGTCTTTTTGGTTCTTTAAGACTTTTCACCTTCATCCAAAAAGCTTTCCAAGTTCACAACTGAACAGAGAAGTCCAGTTTCCTTCTACTGAAGCATTGAGGAATGACCAGAAAAGCATGCATACTGCAAAATGCAACCGGATGTGGCAGGACATCCTGGTATTTTTGGCACCCTGCGTTTGACATACTATGTTTTAGGACGTGATGAATCATTTACAGGGGTAATATATAGAGGGGCTGTATAGGTTTTGGCATGTTTTCCAACCGCTTAAGAAAACTTAACCAGGAGGAAACAACAACATTTGGGCAATTTATGAGGAAAAAACATGTAGAGAAGTCTTCAGGAATTGCTTCAAATTGGGAAAGTTGTTGGACTTTTTTTTACGCTGCGTGGAGACCAAGACAAAGAAAGAAACAGCTCAACAGTCAAGTTAAATGTTCTTTACGTCAGAACGTAGTTGGAATAGGTGTTTAAATCTCTCATTATACACATTATATTTAACCTATTTGAAAAAAATACACCTCAAGCAAGCATAAAACATTTTTGCAAATTAGTTTTTATTCAAATTATTGCTTTATTCACTATTTCAGATTTTGTACAGTTTTTTTTCTAATTTTTAAAGTTTTTTTCCCCGTTAAATCAACCTTGTGGAATGTATGATCATGTAACAAAGAAACTCCTGAAAATGCAGACAGAAACACACGATGGAAACACGGCTGCAGATGTGAATATGTCATCACACACCCAAAAAACTCACAAATGGGCAACAAATCGTGGTGAATCATTGAAGGAAAAGATGTCGGGAAAATGGAAAAGGTAGAAGAGAGAGCGATGGCTGTAGCTGGCGGAGGAGGAGGAAGGAGGATGAAGGTTGGTTTAGAACAAGGCCGGGATCATGCACGTCATCGTTTAACGTCAGAACAAACAGAAAAAGTAGGAGGTGAAGGGAAGCCTGTGCAGGAAATGCAGCCCAACGAATGAGGAACCAGCCCACGATGACAGGAAGGCTGCTGGATTCTTATTATTCCTGTTGCTGTTTACCCACTTAGCCTGCAGCGACGCTAAATGACAGCATCTAAATGAACATTTCTGCAATAAAACTGCATTGATTCCCCTGCAGGCTTCTGCTCGCTGCACAGACTCCTGATTTTCTGAACACATGCTGGCAGCTGGATGTGGATGAAGGGGAGGCGATGGTTGGGACGTAAAACCTCGAACAAACACCTGCTATGTGTGTTTCTACAACTTCACACATGGAGAGCAGCAAAATGGCAGTGACGGGGGGGGCGTGGTGGAAGGTAACCATGGCGACTCTGGGTGGAGCCATGTTGGATTTTTTGTGCTCAAAAGAACCAAGGATGGTAACAACTCCAGTTAATCATCCCAAAGTTTTAATGGACATGTGACGTTTTGACCACAGGAAATGATCATGTAGCTGCTATTACCATCCAACAAATCAACACTTTTATTTCTTGATTAAATCCACTTTAATGCTGCCATCCTCTCCAATAAAAGGCAATAACTGTCATGAAGAGTCAATAAAATCTGAGGCAAACAGTTTTATGATGTGTTAAATCCCCAACCTGAGCAGATTAAACCCTCTGAACCCACAAGTAGTTTTCTTTTTGCATCTTTCATATTTTTCCTCACTGTGAGCTCATTCATTTAATGCACATCCATGAAACTCTACATAGACCTCTAAAAAAATCTTTCTGACAAGTTATAATATCATAAATCACAACAATTTAATACATTTGAGTTGAATTTCTTCGATTATTTGTTATCTTATGTTTTATTCTGTGCAGCATGACCGTTATAGTGCCATAAATCACACAAATAGTTGAATTTCTTTGATTAGTATCTTTACAAAAAGATGCAAAACCCTGAAATCAGCATGATACTGACACTGGAAAAAATGTTTGTCTATAAATGAGCCATTTTTCACAACTCCACACAGATGTTTCACCATGCTGAATGCATCGTCCTACAATTTGTCTCCTCTCTGCTTTGTGTAACCACTGCCTGCAGTTCAGACGAATAGTGATTACATTCTTTTATCAATTGTTGGTCAAAGCTGAGTCAGTTATGGCTTCACAGTTGCATCAAAGAGCACAGAATTTTTACTTTTTACCAAATGTAGTTGCAACAGGCAATTTGTATTTGGCAAATATTAAATGAGACCTGTAGAGTAAAGCAAATATTAGGATTTTAAGCTCAGATTTGGTTACTTTCCTGACAGAACTGCTCATCACACATGAAAACAAGCTGAAAATCTGACAATTAATTCAGATTTTAAAATTTCTTTTATAGTTTTCTAAATTTATAACAGTATATATTTAATTAAAAGTACTTATTTATGCATAATTTTTAATTAAGACGTGAATTAACATGATTTTCGAAGTGAAATGTTAAAAATTAAAGCTTTTTTTGGTTATTTTTACTATTGGATTCAAGCAACACACAAAATATGTTCAAGGACTGTTGGAATTATGATAATCTGAGTTTTTAACTCTGATAAATGGTGTCATTTTGGTCCGACTGCTAAATGAAACTATGCCTTTTCAAACCTGCAGCCAGGTTTTGTTGGTTCAGAGGGTTAATCAGTCTGTCCGTCCTGTTTAGCACTAGCGTAAAGGTAAAAACATCCCTACCTGACTGAGGACTTGTCTTCTTGGCAGCCTTCTCCTTCTTGAACTTGGGCACTATGCGAAACATGCTGCTGCGACTGTTTCTCTTGCCGTAACCCAGAGTGTGGTCCTGGTACATAAGCACAGTCAACCTATAGCCTTTCATTTAGCTACTCAACTCTCCCGTTACCTGGAGTCATGCTACACTAAAGACGAACAGCACGGCGGCAACAATTAGCTCGTTTTCTGTGTCAACTGGTCATAAAATGTGGATTTGATGTTTATCTAAGACACAAAAACAGACAAGCACAATCTGCTAGAGCTAATAAAACACATAGAATTGTTATCTTTTATCAAGAGTCGCCAGTGCTGGTGGGAAAAGTAAGTAAATCCTTGGACTCATTAAATTCCAATACCGTCAATCAAACAGCTGCAGGAGGAGTTTCAGGCATTTGTTTCTCACAGAGCTGCCTCGTCTCAGCTTCATCTTTTAGCATGTACAGTATTTTATGAACGACATTTTCGTGCTGCATCAGCCCCCATAATGATACTGCCGCCACCGTGCATGAAGGATATAACAATCCTTCATAAGCCGCAGTCAATTCCAGCCATTTTCAGTACAAAAAAATCGCTAATATTCTATTTGTAAATAAAAATATGACGAGAAATACAGGGAATATTGGACGCGCATCGCGAGGTGCATTTCCTTGAAAACGACCGATTCGTGGATTTTATACCGACTTCAAGATATGTTTTGGACAAAATATTTTACTGGCTTGTGTCGTCTGGATGTCCAAGGTTGGATTATGGCCGTTTTTTGTGGAATATTTTCATCTGTGTGTAATAATGAACCCGCAAATGTGAGTCCCGCTGTGTACGTTAAAGCTGTGTATAGAGAACGGATGGATGAATATTCGTTGTTTGTCCGACAAATGTGTTTATATTACCCGCTGTGGTAATCACATCTGAAAGTGGTTTATACCGGCGGATTCATGAGAATCGAAGCTTTCCATCGGCGTATAGTGTTTGTATAATCGCGTTTGCAGTTTCAGACATTTAGCAGATTGCTTATGCAGATCTCAAAGTGTACCGCAGGCGGGACACTGAAGCGCAACTGAAGTGCAACGGGTTAAAATGCATCTCCCTTTCTATTGAGTGCTGTGAGTTGTTCCTAAAGCATTCAGTCTCAGTTTTCACAGTCCAAATATATCTAACAGCTTTCCAGAGGATATTCTGCCATCTGTCTTTACAATGATTTGTGTAGGTTAGACTCACGAATAGAGATACTAACCAACTTCAATGATTCCTGTCATCCTTTAGCTTTCGCTGGCTTCCATTTAGTCTCAATAAAGTCTAAATTTAGAGTCAAAATGCAAGAAATTTTATAGAGTTTATCTACCTGTAGACTGATTAATATATCTTAGGTCTTTGAAATTACTTTGTAGCCCTTCAAGCTTGATTTTAATCAATCATTCTTGGTTATTAGTCTTCTGAGATCTCTTTTCCAGAAACTCTAAATGTTTTCTTTTAGTTCACGGCAGCTCTAACTCAGCTACAATTTGAGTTCATATAATGTTTTTAGCTGGATGTTCTTGTTTAGTTCCCAGAATGTTCTACTTAAAGGTAGCAAAACGTTCTCCAAAGACGTTTTAATAAAGTTTTGTGTTTCTATTGTTGTGTCACCCTTCATGCAACATTGTTGAAATATTTTAAAGTAAAACTTTTTTTATGAAAAACCTCACTAAATCATCAGCAGAATATTGCAGGCAAAATGTTCTACTTGTGTTAACATGTCACATTATAGGAAAGATTACTAAAATCATGGGAGGCCTTGATAAACATTTGAAGACGTTCTTTTTTGGGGGTCGTTTAACAAAATCTGTGACTCTGACAGCATTCTCCATAAATCCTCTGAATGCTGCAACAAAAATGTTAAGTTTTTGATTAGAATTTAACCTTGTATGAACATTATTTGAAGTGATAAATATCCTCAAAATGTTCTTTAAACATTAATTTAAAATGTTTTCTGTACGACATTATTGGAACTTGTGGGTAATATGAGCCGATGCTACGTGAATATTCCCTACTAAATGGAAAATTTTAATATTAAAATAGATATATGGTGTCAATTGTACTGTAGATGAAGCACTGACAATATTTTCAGCTATATTTTTTAAAACACTGCAGATACTTCCAAAGGGTTCAGTTACTTTTCTCACCACAGCACCTGCAGTATGTGTGTCATTTTAGCTAATGTCATGTATTTTACAGACATATTACACACAGTGTGCATGCAGGTGTTTGCTGAGGCCTCTTACCTCCTCATCATTGGGCTGCAGTATGTGGTACAACCAGGGGATTTCTCCCAGTTTGCCCAGTTCCAGCTCCACACTCTGCAGAGCACTGGACAGCTGCTCCTCCTCTGGGGGGTCCAGTTGCTATAAATGGGAAGAAAAATTGAAATAAGACCACGAAATTGTGCAATAAAACTAAACAAAATCTTATTTTATATTTTAATAGAGTACAGCACAAACATTAACTTCAGTGGAAAGATGAGGTGAGGCGAGATGAGAAGAGATGAAATAAAACTTTAGGTAAAGATGAGATAAAACTTTAAGATGAGAGGAGATAAAACTTTAAGAAAAGATGAGATAAAACTTAACAATAAGATGAGATAAAACTTTAAGAAAAGATTAGATAAAACTTTAAGATGAGAGGAGATAAAACTTAAAGATAACATGAGATAAAATTTTCAGATGAGATAAAACTGTAAGATAAGATGAGATAAAATAAAAGATTAGATGAGAAATAATTACAACATGAGATAAAACTTTAAGATGAGAAAACTTTAAGAAAAGATGAGATAAAACTTTAAGATGAGATAAAACTTTAAGATTAGATGAGATGAGATAAAACTTAAAAATAACATAAGATGAGATAAAATTTTCAGATGAGATAAAACTTTAAGATTAGATGAGATGAGATAAAACTTAAAAAATAACATAAGATGAGATAAAATTTTCAGATGAGATAAAACTTTCACATGAGAGGAGATAAAACTTTAAGATCAGATAAAATGAGAAAAGATTAGATGAGAAATAACTAAAAGATAAGATCAAACTTTAAGATTAGATGAGATAAATTTTAAAGATGAGATGAGATAAAACTCTAAGATAAGATGAGATAAAGATTAAAGATAAGATAAGATAAAACCTCAGTAATCTCAAAGGAAATGGTTGCACCAGATATTGGTCAGAAAAAACAAAATGATATAAAATAAGAACTGCAGTGGTCAAAAAGCAAAAAAAAAAAAAAAAAGCAAGAAGATATAAGTAATATACATCACTGAAAGTAAAGTCAGTTAAAATAAAACTAGAACAGAACAGTAACAAGTAATGAGGGTAATTATACTGAGGTCATAAATAACATCACACATGAAGTGAAATAATGCACCTGAAAAATGAGATAGGAATAAAGAAAAACAGCACATTACAGTGACAATGTTGTACATGAAGGTAAGAATGAAATTACACAAAATGAAATGCTACAAACAGAGGTTTCTCCTATACTAACTCACCAGAGAGACTCGGCCCAGCAGCAGCGACTCGGTCTCGTTGTACAGAGCCTTGACGGTACTGGCCACCTCGATCGCTGTGTTCCTGGTCAGACTCTGGAGAAGGAAGGCAGCAGATATTTAATGTAATGTCACACCAACAGTGTCAACAGAACATACAGAACAATCCTGGATGCTGTATTAACCTTAACCTAAAACCTGCAGATCCCTAAGGTTAAGTTCTCATCATATCTCACAAGTGCTGTATTCTATCACACCAGTCAATGGATTTTTACTTCTGATCACTTTGTGCTGTTGTTTTCTTTTGGAGCAGCCAAAAACGACCAAATTCCACCTTTTGCAGCAATAACGGACAAAAAAACGAGCCTCAACTGCAGATCAACAGACTGTAGAACCTGTTTAGCTTGACTCTATTGACCTCTAGTGGCTGATCAGTATTTTCATATCCAACAAAAGCCGTAAAACGGAAAGTGCAGCTTTTGAAGAAGCAGCAGTCCAGTTTAAAAGATTTCTTCCAGTAAATTAAATCGTAAACCTCTATATTCCAAGCAGTTTTTCTTTGCTCCTGCCACATTTTTTTTTCATTGTGGACAAACTTTTTTACTGCGATATAAAGTCCTGCACCTCTATGGAACTCAGAAATGTGTTTTTTAGCAGTATAAACAGATATATAAATCCTAATATCGAAAAACTGGGAATTCTTTCATTATGTATTTTTGCAAAATTGAAAACCCTGGAATTCATGTGCGCAATATTTTGTGCCCCCAGTAATACATGTGGTAGATATCAAACTTTTTCAGGCTACTTTGCACATCAGAAAGATGCTTCACCATGCTGAATGTGTCTTCCAACAGCTTGCTGCTCTATTTACTGTTTCTGAGCCATGCATTTATTTTATTGATCAAGTTCGTGGAGCTTCACTCTCAATCCCTCACCTGATTTGTTTTGAAGAAGCACTGCCTGCTGTTCAACCCAATAGTCCAGGAATTTTTGTCATGTAACTACTGCTCGCTAATGACTTTATAGTAGATTTTTTTTCAGAGCATCTGGTGGAAGAAAAGTTATTTTTGGAAACTGTTGACTAAGACATCTAGAAGGAAGTGATTTTAAAGAAACGTCATGACAATTTGCTCCTCTATTTACTGTTTTTGAACTGCAGTGCATCAATTTTATTTATCTAGTTAATGTGCCAAGGAACGTGACGGAGTTATGTGCTGATCGGTGTATGCTCGCCCTCTGTCTGTTTGTCTGTCCGTCAAAAATGGACAAATGAATTCTGAAGAAATGTTCAATAAGGTCAGAAATGACACAGGGACCAACTGATTAGATTTTGGCAGTGATGCAGCTTATAGTCTACATCCATGGATTTGTTAAAGATTTCTGTATCACTGCAAGATACGGTGTCACTGTAACTATGACAACAAGTGAACACTACATCTGCTGCCTGCTGACGATCACATGATTGTGATCCTACTACAAATCCACTGTAGCGAACTAATCAGGACTTATCGGTCAGAAATGATACAAGGACCAGTTAATTAAATTGTGAGGGTGTTTCTGAGTCCCATCAATTCCTGCCGCCTGCTACACATTTAAGTCACGCGATTCAGTATCAGTATAACTTCCACATGCAGAACACACACTTGTGCTCAGTGTAAGGTCATTTTGGTACATCTATAGTAAATAGACACATTCTATGTTGCTGTGATTTCTGACCAGAAATTTTTCAAGCTTTCATCTGTTGGAAATGATACAACGACTGAACAGCCTTGGCGGAGTACTGGGCACTCTGAGTGTTTTTCTTGTTTTATTTTGCTCCTAATTTTTCTAATTATTTTTTTGCATGTGCCTCACTGTAAACAGAAATGTAGTTTAGTCAAAAAAAAGTCTTTCACTTTTTGTCACAGGACTGTTGGTCACAGCTGAGTCAGTCATGGCTTCTCAGTTGCAATGAGGAGTCTGGAATGGATTTTTTTGTAATCTGTATTTAACAAATTTTGAATGAGACATGTAGAATATAGTGTTTTTGATAAAATGTTAAGATTTTGAGCTTACTTTTTCTCACAGAACTGCACGTCACATATTACTAGTTTGAATAAAAGTTAAAAATCGGCTGTTTTTGCAGTTTTATTCTTTGATAAATGGTGTGATTTTGCTTTAATCTAAAAATACAACAAGTGTCACTGAGAATATGATGGTAAACTCTAAAGTGCAGCAGAGAAAACACCAGCGCTGTGACACTCTGTGTATTATGTGTGATTTGAGCTAACGGCTAACCTCTGGGAACTTGGGGTGCGTTTTGTTGATGGCGTGAGACGCAGCGTTGACGGCGTGAGCCAGTTCCTGCTCCAGAAGCCCATTGGTCTTCGCAGCCTCACAGATCCTGCAATCAGACAGTCACAGGGGAAAGATTCAGGGTTAAAGAAAGACAAACATGTGGAGGAAAAGCTGATGTTTTCATGGCACCACGTCTACCTGGTGATGAGCTCCTCGGCAGCTCTGGCACACATCTGCACCAGCGACGCTTCCTCTTCTGTGGCCAGATCCACAGACTGCTGAGGGTACAGATGAGGACGCAGAGGAGGCTTATCGTACTTCAGCTTGTCCTCCCACGATTTCAGTGTGTTCTCAAACGCCTGCAGGGAAAATCACACAAATAAGAGTCATTTTACCTGAAACCATTAGCATCCTTCTGCTCGGTCGTCTCTGATTTGCTTGAAACTTTATTTTGATAAGAAACTCTGGATATTTAAAATAGGATCTGTGGAATTTTAGCTTAATATATCTGGAGGTTATTTTTATTTTCACATTTTTTCTCACTTTGAAATTTGAGCCTGTTTGAACAACAATAACTCAAGAACTATTAAAGTTATGTGTCTGCATTCAGAGAAAAATTCTTGTATTTACATTTGGAGAACCATTTAGGAATTACTTGGATCAGACCATCCAGTGATATTTTTGTTTTTGAGGTGCAACTTGTCATATCTGCTCAATCAGTTATGAAAAAAACGAAATGGTATGACTTAGAAAATGATTAATATATCTTGATATTAAAGGCATTAGAGGAGATTTAATTTCCTATGACTTTGAACGTAGCATGCGCACATACAACCTCTCCTTCACACCCCTCCAACCTCCCCCCTCTTAACATTTACGAAGAAACGCCCCCCTCCAGAAACTTGCGTAGCACTCGTGAAGTTGTCTTTTACGGCTGGATTCCCCTGGATCTTTATCTGCCATTATGTAAAAAAGATGAGCAAAACAAGTCGCCAGCTAACTATGAAGCTATACCAAAGCAACACATACACAAAACACGTAAGTCCAAGGCGTACGTAATCTACGTAACTAGGCCTGAGCCGGAAGATTTTTGATTGACAGGAAAGGGAGCAAACCAAACGCCTCGGTCCGAGCGCTTTGATTGGCTGATGTTTTTCAGGTCCTGTCATGTCCACAGTTATTTTTTTTATTTTTTATTTTTTTAGAAACCATACATACAAGTCCATTAAAGGTCAATATATTCATTTTATGTGAATCAGACAAATTAAACAAAACAAAAAAACCCATCCTCCATAATGCCTTTAAATGTATACAGGCAAGAAGGCTCTTACATCTCAAATCATCAGATTATTAAAAATAATTTTGCTTCACTCTCTCTGATTTACATGAAAATATCTTCATAACTATCCACATTTTATGCTAAATTTATTTAATAAAATATGAATATTTATAAACACATTGGGGGAAACTTCAGTTTAATATATCAAATGTTTTCTGAGATATGTTATTTTAAATTTACAACTTGTCAAATTTGCTCAATCTGTGATAAAATTCAAGGAAAATAACTTTCTTCATATTTTTGTGACCAAGTATTTCAAATGAAAAACTGTTCCATATGTGTATTTTTGTATTATTGTGACATGTAGCTCGATGTGGGCCTGAAAATATGACTACTTCACATCTGCATTATCAATTTATTTTGTTAGTCTGACCTCAAAGATAGGACTTGTAATGATGGCTTCATTTTTTTTTTTTCACATTTCAACTCAGTCATAATCAGAGATTATTGGATCTACTTGTCTAATATTGCAGAATCCCAATCAATGACATGGTAAGAAATAATGGTGAAAATATCCTTTTAAATGCCATTTAAGCAGCCTCAAATTCCAAAAAATAAAGATGAAAAAAGTGCTTTAAGTGAGTCCAAAGGCAGTTTTAAAAAGTCCTATCTCTGAAAATGTTTGATATATCAATCTAAAATTTCACATAGACCTTTATAAATATCCGTATTTTGTCGGAATTTTGGGTAAATCAGACATGGTGAAGAGAAGTTGTTGATTTTCTCACCCGGTCTCTGGTCAGCATCTGCGCTCGGTTCTTGTGCTGGATCTTGATGACTCCCGGCGGCTGGATCCAGGCTTCTCCGTCCACCTGGATGGGAACGCCTTCGTCCCCCAGGATGGTGATCTTCACCGTCCGACACTGATCCATGCAGAGGCTCAGGTTAGATTCACACATCCTGAAACCTATTTTACCTTGAGGCCGTTTTCTCTCCATCCTCTCACCTGTGCGATGCGATGATGCTGCAGCTTGATGACTCTGGAAACAGCCATCTGCATGCTGCCAAACACAGCGACCACCTCCAGGATCTTATCATCGAACGACGGCGCACAGAAGATCTGCACAACGTGAAAATCAGATTTAGGGAATTAATGTGCATGTTTTATACACCGATTATGAACTGTAGAATAAAATAAATCTCTCTTTAATGATCAGGTTGGTTTTATTTTTGGTTTTAAGACAAATTATTCATCTTCCTAACCCTGTCTGAGGTCAAAAATCTGTTATTTTATATTGAAGATGCAAATTTTAAATGAACCTCATCAATATACTTAATATTACAGCGTGCACACAGTAAAAAAAAAGAAAATTTGTTATCAGATTTTAGCTGAAATTTAAAAAAATATATAGATATTTTAAAGACATTTCCTATTTTGTTCAAATCACAGAATAAAAGTATTGATTTTCACGTGAACCACAATAAAAACCACATAAAAGACAAAACTAAACCACAACGGTCAATAAGATCACCGTTTTTCAGAATGTTAACTTGTCCTTTTAGAACATTTGACCTTAAAATTACAATTTTTTAAAATAATAGAATTATGACCAATTTTAATAATAAAATCTGCAAAATGCATTATTATTTTACAGATATTTGCAAAATACAGTTATCAATGATTGCAAAATGGTGAACGCATATTTTTTTAACTGTTATTTTACAGAATTTACCTGTTTTGGTAAATTACAGATAACATTGACTATATTTTTCTATATAATCATAGAAAAGTATCAATTTACATGTTGATTGGAAAAACAACACAAAAAACAAACAAAACAACATTAGAAAACTGTAAATAATGTGCTAAAATAAGAATATATAATAATATAAATATAAATGACAATATGCTTTAAAAAAGTATTTTCTTACAAATGGTAGCTTGTTCTCTCACTATGTGTGACCATCAAATTAATTTGTCATTATTTTCAGTTTGTTTTTGTTTTACAGTTTTTGAACATTACAATATTCACTACTTTAATGTATTTTATGGCACCCTGCCTGCCTCATTTTTGCATAATTTTTATGTACACACTACTGTTCAAAACTTTGGGGTCACCCAGACAATTTCATGTTTTCCATGAAAACTCACACTTTTAATCATCAATGAGCCTTTCAACACCATTAGCTAACACAGTGTAGCATTAGAACACAGGAGTGATGGTTGCTGGAACCCTATGTAGATATTCCATTAAAAATCAACTGTCTCCAGCCATAGTAGTCATTTACCACATTAACAATGTCTAGATTGAATTTCTGATTCATTTAATGCTATCTTCAGAAAAAATTATTTTCTTTCAAAAATAAGGACATTTCTATGTGACTCCAAACGTTGGAAATGGTAGTGCGTATATATAAGAAGTACAAGTAGAAGTATAGAATAATGGTTCTGAGACGGTTAATATAGAAGTCAGAATTGGTTAGAAAAATTGCATATGGGTATTTTCTGAAATAAAAATGCCAAATATTGGGAGCCTTGTCCTTTAATTTAGCTGTAACAGGGAAGGTTTGTGAACCCACATCTCCGTCATTCTTGCTCTGTCAGCTCAGTTTAGCTGGAATGAAAAATGAGCTGTTTCTGACAGAAGAGCCCCCAAACGCGCCCGATATCGATCTCTGCCAGCAAACTGTGCATGAAAAGGTCAAAGCAAGTGAGGAGGAAGCATCGGCCCGAGTGCACAGACAGACTCAGCAAAAAGCTGAATAAACTGCTGGACGCTGAACGCTCTGAGCTGTCATGTAGGGAAATCACCACTAGATGGACCCATTTAGAAAGAAATCCTGGGATTCTTTCTTCAGGTTTTGGTTTCACTAATGTGCATTTGAGCAGCATATGTCAAATAATATGTCTTATTTGATGTCAGTATATGTGTGCTTGTGCTTAAACTCCACCAAACACCGTGTGGACATGAGCTCCTACGAACAATTCAACTCAGTTTATCTGGAAAATACACCTTTGCACCTACCAACATAATGCACCTTGCATATATTTAGTGAAACTACATGTTTACACACAACTGCTCCTTGTATAGCATTTTTGCACTACTTAAGCCATGACTTTTTCATATACGTTTCGCAATATCCAGAAGAGCACTACAGTTTTTATCATTTTTAATACACTAACAAGCTGTCTTTAAAAGAATAAGCCATCCCAGATACACTTGCACATTTTATTTCTTCTACTAAATATTTGCACATTTCTTACTGTACTTTCATAATGCTGTCAGATTTTGTACTTCACTGTACACTGTGCAAAGACAAAAAGGGAATCTTATGCTATACATGTGCGTGCATGATGACTAAGTTTATCTAAATGCCCTCCCCCTGCTTCCTGAAGCACCAACACAACAGTTACATAACACCGAATGCACAAACTAAATGCATGCGTGAGTCCAAGGGTAACCTCTGCAGGGGCTCACTGAGGGGCGACTGCAAAAAGACACTCCGATCCCTCTGCAGCCCGTCTGCTCCGAGCCTTAAACAAACAAGCACAGATATCTCTATGGCCGTCCCTCCCCCCTGCACCTCCGGGCCATCGGGGTCACGTCAAAGCAGGATGGCCTGTTTCTAGCTCCAGGAGTGAAAATGCTTCTTTTACTCTGCAAAGATGGTCCAAGTTGGATGCCGAGAACACAGAGAATATCTGCTGTAAATGTACTCACATCATCCTCCTTGGTGCCGCCCCAGAAGTTGGTCCCTCCTGCATAGCTGGGAATGTTTAACACGGCGATGCCCTGAAGGCTGGGCAGTGGGATGTACTGACCGTCACACTGGGAAGGACAAATAAACAGAGCTCAGCTGGAACAGTGAGGCAAGAAAGAAAGGAAGGTACATGTATGTATACCACTACTGTAGATACCGTAATTTCCGGACTATAAGCCGCTACTTTTTCTCACACTTTGGACCCTGCGGCTTATACAAAGATGTGGCTAATGTACAGATTTTTACGTGCGAGCTTCATGCCATCATTAAGTTTGGCCTCGTCACATCAGACTAATAAAATTACCAAACAGGTCACAGTGGACCATTGACACTGTTCAAATTAAATCAAACACACACTAAATTCTTCAGATCAATCATTCTTCAATCATGCTTCATGCACACACCCTCGTCATGGAAAACCTGCTCTCCTTTAACCTCGGCAGGTTACGGTGTGTGTGAGAGAGAGAGAGAGAGAGTGTGTGTGTGTGTGACGTGAGGAGGAGCGCTGCAGCTGTGTGTTGTGTGTTGCAGACACGAGTGTGGAAACGGAGGCAGAGCGAAATGCACCACGATGATATACAATACAATGAAAAACTTAAAGAAAAGTTTTAGCGCTAGCGTGCTAAGCTAAGTGCACTAGTGCTAGCTTAGCGCGTTGGAGTTGGCAGCGTGCGTGGACTGACTCCATGTGTTTCACTGTCATGTTGCAGGCACTGTTTGGGAAGAAAGTATGTATTTAATTACAGGTTAAATAAAATCTTTCAGTGTAAATATCTCATGTTACAACTTGGACACCTGCGGCTTATAGTCAGGTGCAGCTTAAATATGTACAAACCTTTTTTCTTTTTAAATTTAGTGGGTGCGGCTTATATTCAGGTGCGCTCAATAGTCCGGAAATTACGGTACTTCATCAATGTGTTGAAGGGATTGAAGGGCATTCTGCCATTCAGACATCGGTCGCTTTTATGTCGATCATGTCAAATTTAATCAACTCAGAGGAAAAACTCCTAAACAGCTGAAACAACTCAGAGGATAGACTGCTAAACAACTGAAAACAACACACATTTAGAGGAAAACTCCTAAACTGCTGGAAGCAACACATCTTTAAAGGAAAGAATACCAAAAAGCTGGAAGCAACAATTCAGAGGAAAAACTCCTAAACAGCTGGAAGCAACAAAGACAAAGAAAAGACACATAAAAAGCTGAAAGAAACAGACATTTAGAAGAAAAACTCCTAAACAACTGGAAGCAACACATATTTAGAGGGAAACCTCCTATAAACAGCAACAAAGTCAAAGAAAACACTCCTAGACAGCTGGAAGCAGCAAACTTTTAGAGGACAAACTCCTAAACAGATGGAGGCAACACACATTTAGAAGAAAGACTCCTAAATTGCTGGAAGCAACAAACTCAGCGAAAAAAACAACAACTGCTAAACAACTGGAAGGAACAAACTCAAAGGAAAGACACATTAACAGCTGGAAGCAACAGACATTGAGAGGAAAATCTAAACAGCTGGAAGCAACAGACTCAACTCTAGCTCCTGTTAGTCAAACACCTGGAAAAAATGGATGCTGTCCTTTGTTTCTCTGGCAGGCTGCATAAATCACTGCAGTAATTTGCAGTGATGGAAGATGTACTCAGATCCACTACTTCAGTGAAAATACCAATACAGCAAAGTAAAAAAAGTGTATTTATAGCAAAAGTCCTGCACGAAAAATCCTTCTTAAGTAAAAGTACAAACCAGCAAAATAAAGTTAAAGTACTGCAGCCTCCAAGCATGAATAAATGGAGAGGAAAGAAGATAAAACAAACTTCTGATATACAAATCTATTAGAACATTTCGTGAAATTTGAGAAGTTTGTAGGGAGCTGTGAACAATGCATGGTCATCTAAAATGTGAACTGACTACATATTTTTTGTAAAAAGCCACAAGAGTTGGAAGTTTTAATCTGTAGCTATGTTTTGTATTTGTGTTAAATTTTATTCAGTTATCTGTTGTGTCAAATCTACATCTTGATGAAGTTGTCAGACAAATGAAGGGCAGTAGAAAGAGAAAGATTCAAAAATGGAAATACTTGACTCAAGTCCAAGCATCTCAAAATTCTACTTAAATACATCATTTGTCTAAATGTATTTAATTCCTTTCCACCGTCGTTTTTTAAAACTTAAATAACCCCACAGATCCAGGAGGCTGTTTTTACTTCCCACAATGCATTTTTTTTAGGAGCTAAATATCATTTCACCACCTACTGTGAGCTGTGAGAGGTTTTTCTTTCTGATTTTCAAACTGGCAGCTGAATCTGAGGGCAGAAACAGGCCGAGCAGTTGCAGAATCATGCTTCACTTTACTTCCCCAGCACTCAAATTTAAATGATGTTTCGAGAGCTTCAGTGGAGTCAGGATCAGGTGAGTCACATCCTTATTTAAATCACTCCCTGCTGTTAGCCGAGCACTTCGACCTCCAGTTTCCTAAATCTGATGTGAGGAGTTTTAGATCTGAAAACCATAACCTCACCTCCAGCTGGACTTTCTGCTCCAGGTTCTTGTAGGTCCGTTGCAGAAGCTCCTTTGTGCCCAGAACTCCGTACCACATCATGTTTTTGGTGCGACTCCTGCAGAAACAAGGCCAACGGTGTTCACTTTGTTCATTTCTAAACTTGTCTTGGTCATTTTAAATGCAAACCACACGTTGTTTCTTGTTATTTTCACAAGTCTCACTTATCCAGATCTTCCATCATTTGATATGATAATATGTATCTCCAGATTTTTTACATTTGCCTTCATATCAAGGGGAAAAATATTTTGTGCTATGATTTCTTTTCTTTTTTTTACACGCATTTTACTACAAAAGGCTTTCAGTAGAGATGTTTTTTCATAACTGTTTTGATGAGATTGACTGGAATCTGGAAATATTACAACCATAATGGCAGGAAACTGTCCTGACTCAGAACATGATTCACACATCTTGATATTTAATATATACAGTCGTGAACAAAAGTTTCCATGCACTTGTAAAGACCATGTATACAGCAGCCTTGAGTTTCCAGTGACTCTTATGACTCTGAATTTCCTGTGATGGAATCATTGAAACAGATGCATCTTTGCCACAAAAATCAATCATGCATTTTAGTTCTTACAAAATCTGATGTGTCAAAAACATACATACAGAAATGCAAATATCTGGTTTAATGTAGCTGTTTTCACCTCAACTAGGCACTTCTGCTAGCCATCTACAAGTTTCTGATTTGATTTTTGACTCCTCTTGACAGAATTGGTGTAGTTAAACTAAATTTGTTGGTTTTCTGACACAGACTTGTTTCTTCATCACAGTTCACAGGCTCGCAATGGGGTTTAAACCTTAATTCTAGCCTGATTTAACCATTTCTTTACCACTTTTGATGTGTGTTTGCAGTTGTTGTTCTATTAAGACACCCAACTGCGTCCAAGAACTAATCTGAAACCTGAAGCCTTTCTTCGTTATTCTAATTACTTTTTGTAAAACACCAGTTCCACTGAAACCAAAACAGCTCCAGAGCATGAAACTAACATCACCATGCTTGACGGTAGGTTTAGTGTTCTTGAGATTAAATGCCTCACTTCTTTCCTACAAACATATTCCACCTGACTGTGGTCAAAAAGACATAAATATGTTGTGCTCTCAGCTCTGAAATGGAGAAGTATATCTCACCTGCATTTCTCTGGATGTTCCTCTCGCTTGTTGTTGAACTCCAGCGAGATCTTTGCATCCAGGCCGATGCCAAAGTAGTTGTTCATGACACACTTCTCCATGTAGCCCTCTCTAGATGGACAAACATGAAAACAAACAGTCAGTAAGCAAGTCTGATGCATCGAGGAGAAGCAGATGAAAGAGGCAGATGTGGAAAAGCAGCATCTCTTACAGCGAGTCGAGGTCGGGGTCGATGAAGGGAGTGGCGCCGAACGGGTCGATGTTGGCCAGCAGCATCTTGCTAATGATGGAGCTGCCGGCGATGGAAGCAGCCAAACCTGCTCGCAAACCTGCACAGAAACACACCAAACGTCTGTAACACAACAACCAGCGTCTGAAGGACTGCGGATGCATAGTTTGGTGCTTCGTGGTTTTACCGGGGCAGATGATGCGAGTGTTGAGCACCGGCAGGTTCTCCTTGCTGGTGGTGAACGGCGTGATAGTGAAGGAACCGTAGGACTGAGTGCTGCGACTCACCCTCCTCTCAGTCGGAGAACACGGACTCTTAGCAGCTGCAACGACAGAAAATACCGCTTTTACGTCTTTTCTCTGCTCAGTTTGTGGTTCCTGAGGTCCAAGACAACAGAAGATACTAAACAGCATCCTTTATGTACGTCATATAAATCCAATCAACCCACCAGAGGGCAAACATCAAGCACAATATTAATCAGTCAGACTATATTCATACAGCACTTTTTTAACAAATCAAAGCGATCTACGAGTTACTGACAAAGCATAAATTTTTTTTAAATATATTCGAAGACTAAACATACCAAAACAACTGAAAGAAGCTAAATATTTGATGGGTAGAGAAAACAAAACAAAAATCTGTTAAAAATTAAGATAATGTAAAATAAATAAATAAAATTAACTAAATGTGGTTAAACAGCAAAACTTGAAAATAAAACACAATAAATAATAATGATTAAAAAATAAGAATAAATACTGAAACCATAACGTCCGCTGAAAAATAAACTGATTATGACTAAACAGTAAAATGTTCAAATAAAATTGAACAAATGATATTTGAAAAAAAATATGGTAAAATCTGTATAAAAACTAAAAACACAAAATTAGAATATAAGTTAAGTATAGTTAAGACAATAAAAGACAAACAAATAAAAATTTGCATAAAATATATGAAATTCTACATAAAATAGGCTTAAACAGTAAATTGTTAAAAAAATTGAGGAATAAAAATGATAAGAAAAGTATAAAAAAGAGATATTACAATATAATATTAGAAATATTACTATTACCAAACTGTCATCAATATTATATTCTATTATGATATGGGTGAATTGATAAACTGATTTTTTTTTTAAAAGTTTTTAAAAAAAAAACATAAATATTGAACATTTTTTGTTTAAAAAACTAAATATTTTAAGCTCGTCTCTCACTGCAACTAATGATTGTTTTCATTGTCGATTAATCTGTTGATTGTTTCCTAAAAGTAAGTAAAATCTTGATCAGTGTAAATCTTGATTTGTTTACAACCCAAAAATATTCAGTTTACCGTCACAGAGCAGGAAAAAACCCTGAAAATATTCACATTTAAGAAGCTGCAATCAGAGAGTTTGGATTTTTTCGCTCAAATCTATCACCAAGTACTTGCTTTGCATTAAAACTGCTCTTGAATAAAAGGAAGATTTTACAGATGGAGCTGTCCGACATCTTGTCACGAGGTTATAAACGCATCGAAGTCTGGCTGTTTTAGATGTTTACTGAAGGGTAGATTTGAGAATCGAGTGTTCATTTTCAGACCTTCTGAGGGTATTTTCAGGTCAGAAAAAAAAGTAGACGAAGCTGAGGGTTCGACTGATTCCTCCTCGGCTGGAAAATGTGTAGAAGGAAGGAAGCAGCCGCACAATAAACAGGAAGAATTTCTGCCGCAAAGACAATAACACATCCTGCAGCCGATCCATAGCAACCTGCATCCACAAACACAGCAGCCTCCACAGGTACCATTAAAGAAGCTCTGTGGAGGCCAAGGAGTCGACAAACAGCCGATCCTGCTGCAGGAGAAGTTTCTCTGAGCACTTTTAGCACTAATCCCTGAGTTTATTTATGACAGGAAACATGATTTGCGTCAGCAGGGCTTTTTTTCCATTAGCTGAGAGTCTGGATGTCTGTGCTGCAGGGAGTTCAACGGCCACAAGGGGGCAGCATTTCAAACCTGTCAGAGAAAATCTGCCTTTTACTGTGATAGTTGTCCACCTTTAACTTCAGAGGAGGATGGGTTTCTCTTTTAGAAGAGAACAGACAAGAGGAAGATGTTTTTTAAAGGTGTTCTCCTAAATCAGGCCTCAACCACTAATTAAATAAAGTGTCTTTTAGATGTCGTCACTGAGACGAAGGCCGGCTGCCAAAGTGGAAAGACTCGAGCAGGACGGCAGGTTAAGTGTTTGGAAGCAGCCCAGAATGAGAATGCATCGGGGCCAAGGAGGTAAAAGGTTTGCACACAGGCCTTAATGGTGTTTTAGCATTTAATAGCTGAGTTTGGCTGTGCAGAATTAAAATTACAGATATCTATAAGGTCATTCTGACCAGTCAGAACCACAGGTAGTGAGCTCCGTCATTCAGTTCACGCTGCAGGTATCTCAAACTTTCAGTCTGAACAGATGCTGCTCACTGGATGTTTGGTCGTGGATAAGATACATAGAAAAGGCTGTGAAACAGAAAAAGAATAGAGAATGAGAACTTCGTTTACGGTGGAAATTTACTAGAAGTTGAGTTTCAGTTTGCTGAAGCTGCTGTTTTCAGTCAGTTTAGTTTCAATAAATTGTATTTCACTAAAGTAAATCTCCCGCGTCGACTCCCTACTTTACAACTGGGGGCTCGTCTGGGATTTTCAAATCTGCTGTTTGGTGATGTTCGTCTTGTTGTGACATTCAGCTTAATATGGCTTTAAGAATTAATGTATGTTGTCATAATTCACATTTTTGAAGTTTCTGAGGCTAACAAACTAATCTTGACATGGCGGTAAATCGGCTTATTAGATGCTATTACGCTGCGCTACGTTTTCTCATTTGCTGTAACTTCGCAAAATTATTTCAGCAACTCGAAACTTTACATCTTAAATTAGGATCATGGCCACCCAGAATTAAACTTTACATATCCGGAACTGAACTTACATCTAGTCAGGATTCTGTAAATGAACTCAACTTGTCAATTTTCTTGAGCCATTTTGAAAACCCCGGGCGAGCGCCCGGGGTTTTCAAACCTGTTGGGTGATACTAATGTTTGTTTGGTTGTGGCATTCAGCTTATTGTGGCTGTAATAACTATTATTGTGGTGTTTCCACAAGCTTTGAGGTTTTTGAGGGGCAACATCTACACCAGCTTGTTGATACTGTTATGGCCTCAGTGCCATCTTATGTAGAAAAGTAAGTCGCCTCCTATTCGCTTCACTTCTGACGTAACCACCAATCTTTGGACTGTACCTTCAAAACTTTACATTCAGACAAGTCATAATCTAGTTTGAAGACATTTACAACAACATTCCGACCCATTTAATCCTTATTTTAAAATCTGAAAAGGACAATCCACAAATGTTGAATTAAGGGGAATCAAAGGCATCTTCAACTGGGATCACGGCCAGTCAGAATTAAACTGCAGATGTCTAAAACTGGAATTACAACTAGTCAGAATTCACCTGGAGATTTCCGCAACTAAATGCAGCTTGTCAATTTCCTTGAGCCATTTCATGAAAATTAAAGTCTGGGATTTTCAGCTGATCATATGCAGTTTCGATTGAAGTGGCTCAGTGTGTTTGAAGTGAGCTACACATGTCTGCATTGTAGCTTCGCCCACTCCAAACTTTACATTCTGGCAAGTCATAATTCCACTTTTAAGACATCTACAGCATCATTCTGATCAGTTCTAATCTGAATATTTAAATCTAAAAAGGGCAATCCAGTTATGGCAAACCAATTGGAACTACAATTATGACCAGTCAGAATTAAACTCTGGATATCGACAACTGGAATTACAACCAATCATAATTCAGTTGCAGATGTCTGGACTCAGAAACACCTGAAAGGTATAAGTGACGCTGTTTGTTCTGGTAGAACGACAAATTGGATATTCAAAATGAGCTTTTTCAAAACATACTAAGTTTAGCTATTAAATGTCAACCAGCTCGCCTCAGGTTCCAGATGTGCAAGAAGACCAGATGTGAGTCAGAGTTAAAACACTTACAGGAAACTGCCTCCAGCTCCTTGGTGTCTTCGTCCTTCTCGCTGTCTCGGTTTTCCTCCTCGCTGTCCTTCCTGAACTCCAGCGGCGATGGAAGCTCGGTGTCTTCAGTGTGGGCGTTCTGCTCATCCACCACTAACAGAACAAACACAGGAGACAGAAAACAGTGTGTGTAGATGTGTGTCACATTATATAAAAATACAGTGATATCTCCATCATTAATTAAAAGGCTGATTATCTTCTGCATGAGCAAAAGCACTGATTTCTGCTCTCATGTAACTTCCGAAACACTATTTTCAAACATATTCTAGCTTGAAATGGTGTTTAATTCACGTCTATTACATAAAAACCAAGGATCTGTAAAAATTTGAAAAAATGTCCAATTTTCAACTTTCCAACATTCCTTAAACTAATCATGTGTGACATAGGCTTCTGTCAGGAAAATAAAGCAGCAAATAAAAAAACACTCTCTGATATTAAAATGAAACATTTAGATAAAAATCCAATGATTTCTTTCTGTTTCTACAATTTATGGTCAACAAATTAATTATAAAAACATGGAAATTCAAGTGGGAAATTAAAAAAAAGGATTCTCTGATACTACAGTGCTACATTCAGGTGAAAATGTGGTGATTTCTATCTGTTTTTACAATTTCTGGCCAATAAATGGCATAATTTTGGTGACCACATATTGTAAAAACAGAAAACATCTTCATATTTTTACCTTTCTGATGGTTTTTGAACTAACCACATGTGATGTTCAGTCCATTCAGGAAAAATAATCAAATATACGCTTAAAATCATCATCAAAATCACATAAATCTGCAAGTTTAATTTAAAAGTACATTGGAAAAAAAACTGTAAAATGCATTAGTGATCAATAAGTGAATTGAATATTAATGTTTATTTCGATTTTATGATGCTTTGTTCATAGAAAAACACCCCATGAAGATAAAATCCCTTCTTGGGATATTGTTGAAAACAAGGTGATTTCTTTCTGTTTTAACAGTTTCTGGCCGATAAATGGCAGAATTTAGGTGACCAGAAACTGTAAAAACAGAAAAAAAATCACGTCATTTTCACCTTTCTGACAGTATTTGAACTAACCATGTGTGATGTTCAGTCCACTCAGGAAAATTAACCAAATCTACGTTGAAGTCATCATGAAAGTGACTTAAATCTGCAAGTTTAATTTTAAAATATGTTGAAAAATAAACTGTAAAATCCATCAGTGATCAATAAGTGCTCAAATAAATAATATTTATTTAGACTGTAAGATGCTTTATTCATAGAAAAACACTCCCTGAAGATAAAATCCCTTCAAGCTGATACTACAGTTACATATTTAGTTGAAAATAAGATGATTTCTTTCAGATTTTGCAGCTTCTGGCCAAAAAATGGTATAATTTTGGTGATTTGCTTTTAAAATCGATAAAGGTGCATACATTTTTACACAAGGGGCTCCAGAAAGTTGTTTACAAGTGTATGTATATTTGGATGTGTCCATATTTCCACTAAAACTACAGTCTTTGGTTTGACATTTCACCAACTTTTGAAGCCATTAACATCGGTAGAAGTTGATGTGCGGGGATTTTGGTGAGTCAAGATTCCACTTTTTTTTTGCCATTTTGACTAAATCATGATGTGGACTCATTTAAAGGACCACAGGAACTTTACTTTCCGTTGAAAAATGAGCCTCACAGTGAGCAAAAACACTGACCGTACCTCTGACCGCCTGCTCTATGATCTGTCGGACTGCTTTCTTCAGACTGTTCGCTCTCAGCATCAGCTGCTCGCGGCTCTTGAACAGCTGATGAGGCGAACCTCCTCCTCCTCCTCGTTTCTCCGTCTCCTCCTCCTCCAGCTTCTCCTTCAGCTCCGTCAGACTCTCCTCGCTGGCCTCCTCCTCCTCCTCTTCCTCCTCCTCCTGCTCCTCCTCCACGATGGGAGGCGTCGGGTGAGGCAGCGGCGGCAGAGTCTGGCACTCGCTGTTCAGCGTCTGCAGGAGGGAGTCCAGCTTCTCGTTCAGGATGGCACACTGTCGGAGAGACAGAAGCAAATTAGCAGAAATTTAATATTTAGGGAGTTGCCTTTCTGCAGAAAATGGGAGGAAAATGAACATCTGCTGTAGTGTTTTGAGATTAGATTAGACTTGATTCAATATTTTTGAAATTGCACTGAGTAGGAAGACAACAAAATGCAGTTAAGCATCTAACCAGAAGTGCAAAAGTGCATTATTTAAGATAAAATAAAACTTCTTGCGTCAGATATTGCTCAGACAAAACTGAACAAAATGACATAAGATAAGAGATGCAGTGAATAAAAAGTAAAAATCAATGCGATTTAAGCCTGATATAATAATGAAATATAATAGTTGAGTTAAAATAAGGCTAGAATAGAGCAGTATAAAGTCATACTGGCAGCTATAGAGGGCTACTAAGTGAAATCACACATGATAATCAAGGGGGTGAAGAGTCAGAGGTCCACAGATTGGCCATGTAGTGCACAGAGGACAACTTCACTCTCAGAGCAGGGAAAAACAAAGAGCTAATGGTACATTTTAGGAGGTGTGGTACTGATCCGCTTCCTGTGTGTGGAGAGGGTTCACAGTTTCAGATTTCTGGGAAGCCTCATCTCTGACCAGCTCACATTTTCAGACAACACTTACAGCTGCTGTGAAGAAGGCACAGCAGAGACCTCATTTCCTAAGACTTCTTCAAAAGAGCAACCTGTGTGAGAAGCTGCTAGTGCTCTTCTATCGTTCCAGAACGCTCCGCAAAGGACAAAAAGGCGATAGAAAAAGTCACTAACACTGCACAGAAAACTGGTGGCTGTCTGAACGACTGCCCTCAGGAAAGCACTACAGGTGTCTGAAAACTCGGACTGCCAGATTCATCCCAAAGCAATCTCTCTATTGAAAGGTTTGAAACTATCATGATTATATGAATGTACACTATCTTAACCTTATAGAGCCCAGCATAGCGCCGGTGCTACGACTGCATTTTCATTTTTGATTGGCAGAAGATTTGAAACCAGATAAGACAGATCAATCAATCGATCATTAGACTAACATTTCACACATTCACCAGGTCTCAGAGCACTTTGCCGTTGCAGTGATGAGTTTGTAAAAAATACACAATAAAGCACACATCACAATAAAGCACACATAACAAAAGTCTTAATAAACGAGACCACGGGACATTGTGCAGCTTTTTTTTTTTACAGCTTTGCACTTTTTGTATTTTGAAATATGTGTGAAAAAAACAAAAAGATTTTCTTTTTTTTTAGGTTTATTGCACTTTTAAGCAATTTATTGTAGTAGTTGAGACATAAGTCAATACATATTATTAAAATTTGGGATATAAAGGTGATATTGATGTAAAACAAATAAAAATACTCCAAAAAATTGCACTACAGTATGTAAAAATGTAAGACCATGTCCTGGTGGACTTGCACAATGGCAGGTCCTAAAGGGTTAATTTATTATTCTGTGTGTTTGATTGTGTGACGTGTGTCTTTATTGTGGTTTTCTGTGTGTTTCATGGTACGGATGTGTTGAATGAAGCCTCATTTGCTCCAATTTTGGTGTATTTTTAATGCAATGACAAAAAAGAATCCTATTCTATTCTATTTTATTCTAAAAAGCAAAAAGCTATAAAGATATACATAGAAAACAATATTGAAATCTACTAATTGAGCTAAAATAAGGCGAGAATAGAACAGTATAAAGTAGTGCTGGAAGTTATACAGGAGTAACATCACACACGATAATTAAATATGATATCACACCTAAAAATGAAATAAATATTAAATATTGCACATAGTGATAGTGCAGAAATGCTGCACGTTATCAAAAAGCTGCAAATGAAACTGAAATATTGCACCTGAGAAACAAATATATATGAAATACTCCATGTTACATATTGAACAGTTTGGTATATTATGGTATAAACTGAATGAGCAGAACACTATTATACACAAATATACGAATAAAAAGATGAGAATACAGTATAAAAAGCAATAAAATGGTGATCTGAGCAGTAGAAAGAGTGTCAATAGAGTAGATAGTATAAACTGTATCAACAGTATAAATTGAAAATGCCAAAAACACGACGTTCTTGGTTTACGACCAACTTTATTCCACCTCCATGTTCCACACCGGGTAAAACAACAACAAGATCTCGCAGACTCCCGTGGTAACACATGACCTAGCACAGGAAGTTAACAATCTCCCTCTATCTTAAAAAGATTTTTTTTTAATTAATAATGAATAACAGGTTTACCTTAACTGATAAAACACTGAGTCACCATAAACAAATACTTGTCAGAACACATTAATATTTCAAGTGTGCTCAGGTAAGTAGATTTCATAACAACAAAAAAAAACTGTACCCAAACAAATGCTTAACAGTGCAAATAACATCACAGCAGCCAGACACCCTCATCCAGTGCTTTAAGAAGCACAAGTGGGGAAGCACCTTTCTTAGTCAAACAATCAGCGAGTTGTGACTTAGCCTCTGACCAACACACCTCTTTGATGCTGTTAACCTGCAGTAGTTCTTTAATGCTGCTTATTTCTAATCTGAGTCTCTTCTCTGTGACCTGTTTTGTGGACTTAAGAGCATCAAACAGGGAATGATTGTCGGTGACACAGATAAGCGGAGGAGTGTTGAGACCAGCTTCACCAGTGGTGAGCTCAGAGTAGAGTGTAGCCAAGAACATAGCACTGTCAATACCATCTGACATGGCAAGGGTTTCTCCTGCCAGTGTGCTTCTTAACACACGTCTAATTCTTTTAGACTGCCAAAACAAAGGGGAGAACTTTCCTGCTTTTCCCATGAGAGCAATCAAAGCCCCTCCTTGTGTGCCTCCATCTGGAAGATTGCCCAGTGAAGCATCACTGAAGACAACTAAACTCAAGTCATCACTGTTGCCCAAGTGTTGAAACTTAAGTATGACCTTCTCTGACTTAAGTTTACGGATCACTTTGTTCACTTCATGTATGGACTGAACAGTAGCATTTTTAATGTTGGATGCCAGGCTACATGCATCAAACATAACATCTGGTCTTGTTTGTTTGCAACCCACAAAATCTGTCCTATTTTGGACCTGAGTTGTTCTCTCTCTGGCTCGTTCAATAGAGCATCTCTCCGTACAGCACGTGCTGTCTGTAAACAAACTGGCTGCAGGTTGTCGATGTAACTGTGCTGATATACCTGCACTTCACCACCAACAGTAGCAATGTCCATTCCCACATATGAAAAACTCTCATGTTCTTCACGACCCACATGAAAAGCAGACTTAAGCACAGAGATGACATTGGTTACAAAGTACTCTGATCCTGCCCAAAGAAAATCATCAACACGGCATGCCAGTACTCCTGTGACCTCAGACTGCTCATCCTGCCAATAGAACACTGCAGGATCAACTTGTGACACTTTACCACCAGTGTTTAGCATGAATTCTTTAACCTTGTTGTACCAGTAGAGGTAAGCGTCCGCAAGTCCATACACACATTTCTTTAGTTTCCACAGAACATTGTCCACGCCTGTTTCAAGTGGGGGACGAATGTAAATGTCTCTTGACAGCTCCATGCCCTGCAAAAAGGCAGACTTAATTTCCATAGAATTAACTTTCCATTTGTTTTGACAGATCACAGCTAACAACAGCCGGAGCGACTCTGATGCACATGTGGGAGAATCTTTCTGTAACTCATGAATATTGACTTCTTCAAAACCTCTCGCCACAAGGCGTGCTTTGGGAACAATACCATTAGAAGTTTCTTTCAGTGTACAGACCCATCTAGTTGAAACACATTTTTGACCTTTATCCGTGATTTCTTCGTAAACATTGTTATTTTTCCAGTTTTCAATCTCTTGCTGTTACCAGCATCAAAAGAGATGTCTTTGGTAATGAGTACACCAGCATCGGTGTTTTCACATTCAGTGTGAAGGTTTTCAACATGTGACATGTCTAATGCTTGTTTTTGTCCCACACTACCATCAGGTTCAAGATACTGCACATTGTACCAATTTTTGTATTGCCCTTTGGCTTTTCCTGCTCTGCCTAAAACTCTGGCAGCGTGCTGAACACCATTATCTCTGTTTGTAAATGTGACTGTCTGACCTGTTCTCAGTTTGACATTAGTAGAACCCACTGTATTAGCTGTATCACTCTCTGTTTCAGTGCACGTCTCATTAGTTTGTCTCACGTTTTCTCCCTCATCTGTCTCTGTGTTTTCAGGGATTTGCTTTTCTCCATTAACACTCTCTTCCTCTGACACATCAGTGTGTACCATGCTTTCATGTTCTGTACCATTTTCAGGAATACTGGGCAGTACAGGTTTAACCTCATCCTGTGTATTTACTTTGCTCAGCCTGGACTGCTGTACTCTGACAAGAATCCCACCATGTCTTATGAACACTACAACACCGTCCTGACCAATAACTACACCAGGACCTTTCCACTCTGTATTGTCTGCTCGCTTGTCGTACACTCTGTCTCCTGTCTCATACTTTTCATCTGTAGGCCTGAGCTGCTTGCGTAGTGCTCTCCTTATTCTTTCTGAGCACTCCATCTCTGTGAAAGCTCTCCTGGAAGCATGTAATACTGCTAAATGGTGCCCTACTCTAGTACTCATAGTAGTGCCCTCTAGAGCAGGTAGTTTATCAACCAAAACAAAAAGGAGATTAGGACTTTGACCAAACACGAGCTGGTGTGGGCTATAACCATGTACATTGATCATACTGTTTTTAGCCATAAGAGCCCAGTCAAGAGCAGTTGGCCAACCACAGCTGTTTTCCTTTTTCACCTTCAGGAGGATTTCAGTCAGTGTCAAGTTGTGTCTCTCCAGCAGCCCATTGCTCCAAGGACTGTATCCCGCTGTGGTCTTTACCTCAATGTTGAATTTCTCTGCCATGTCTCTAATCTCCTCATTGTTGAACTCTCCACCGTTGTCCATTTGGGGGCACCGTGGACACTAATCCACGAGTGAATGAAGGAGTTGACAATCTCTGAGGGTTTCTTGGTCCTCACAATGTTTCCAGCGCTGAAGCGTGTGAAGTGGTCGATGATGTGGAGGTACCATATGCCGGGTTCCAGTACATGCAGATCCATTGTCACAGTTTCATTGTATTCTGAGGCTAAGGGCAGACCAACTGCAGATTTGGGCTTGGTCCTGCAGTACCTCTGACATATCTCACAGTCACGAATGATTTCCTGCAGAATGACTGGACAGTCTTTGTCAGTATTTCCAGAGCTTTGGATGAGCCTCTGCAGCCAGTCTGCAGAGGCGTGGCCAAACTGCTTGTGAAGTTTGAGGAGAATGTTACGCTTCTCTTTTGTTGACATCTCTGCTGTGACTATGAGAACTTCACTTTCATTACAGCTCACTTCTGCATTTGCATCTCTAATGTCCACACAATAGTGTCCCGAACTAGTGAGCTCAAGAGGCACTGGTTGCTTGAACATGACAACACTGTCATTCTCCGCGTCTAAAACAGTTCCTGCTCTCTTCAGAGACAGTTTGCTCAGCAATAAGGGAGTATCAGCAGGAACAACTTCAGTTTCGATGTGGCACTTTGTTTGCCCGATCTTGGCAGGAAGCTTCACTCTTCTGTTAGAGTGAATCACTTGACCATCTCCAAATCTAAACAGTCTGCAGCTTGGAGATTCTGTTTGCAGTAGTTTGGCAAGTTGGCTTTGGCTCAGGTCCTTTATGTAACTATCCAGCCACTTTTCACCATAAACTGTACGTGTGCATGCAGTGTCAATGATAGCTGATCCCAGTGATTCAGCTAGGAAGACCTCGGAGTCTGTAACTCCTGCATTGGCAAACAGTGTAATATTACACTCCTCTACATTTTCGTCTTCTGTCAATTTAACGTCATTCATCCGATGAGGACAGTCTTTAGCCCAATGGTACATGCTCTGGCAAATGACGCATTTTGTTCGGTTACCATATTTGTCAAGTGGATTAGTACCTTTCAGTGGCTGCCGCTGTCCACTTTGTGGCGTGCTCCACCTGAATGTGCCCGGTGATCTTTGCTCCGTGAAAAAAGCTTGAGTCTCACTGCCGTTGCTTACTCTGGTAGTTTTTCCTCCGAAAATCCGCTTCAAAGCTGACTTCATAGAGGCGAATGTTAAATCCGTGCACGCTGTGAGCGCTAGCTGCCGACTCTTCTCCTCGAGACAAGCCGTGTCCAGGAGTTTAAATGCTAACACAGCGTCAGGCAGGGTCATGTTGTACTTCTTCATGCGGTTATATCTTTGCTCGAAGTCTATTATGTAGTCCGCCATGGACACCGCACCGTCTTTCGATATCGAGTCAAAAGAGGAATATGCTTCATAAATGCGGTCTTTTTCTTCTCTTAAGTATACCGCGTCCAGCTTAGCAACCAAGGTTTCCATACCGTTATCTTTGTTCAGATCGTCTGCGGGTATTTCCAAAGCAGTCTCCCTGGCTCTCCCCTCGAGCCCCAGTGCCACCGCGAGTGCCTGCTTCTTTTTGTCCAAGTCCGTAACAAGTCTCCAAATACTGACTTCATTTTGCCAACACTCGTATGGCCTGGCTTCGTCAAACTTCGGCAGTACTCTGTAGTTGGTAACCATCCTCTGCTACCATGAAAATGCCAAAAACACGACGTTCTTGGTTTACGACCAACTTTATTCCACCGCCATGTTCCACACCGGGTAAAACAACAAGAAGAAGATCTTGCAGACTCCCGCGGTAACACATGACCTGGCACAGGAAGTTAACATAAATGACATTAATGCTGTTTTGTGCAGATTCTTACTTTGAGAGACATGGTGTCGCACTCCTCGGCGTTCTCTGTGCTTTTTTCGTACGCTTTCCCCACTTTGGCAACAAAATCCTTCACCGTTTCACACAGGATCCTAAAAAAAAACAGCAAGAGAACACGTCATTTTCTTTGCTTTCTCAGTCCTCAATCTACTCTCTGTCGGTTTAATTGACAGTTTTTGCTTTTATGCCATAAAATATATTGTCGTACAATTTCTGCTTCAAGAGCTGCTCCCCTTAAATAACCTTCTGCTGTCTAATATATGCAGTTAAAGCTCAAAATTCTTCATAGTCAAGTCAAATTTTGATTTTATTTGGTTTCTTCAGGCTGGAAATGACACAAACGAGTGAAAAAAAAAAACAGTAATATGTTGTGTTCAAGGTGTTCTCCTTATGCACAATATTGCGTCTCAATAACCGGTGAAGAAGTCTTAATTTGTCTCCACATCAAACAGTTCTTACAAGGACTAAAGTGGTGTAGAAACTGCATTTTCTCATAAACTGCTAGCTATTGAGGAGTATGAATATTGCTGGACATGTTTGTTTTTTGTTTTTTTTAAAAGAAAAGTATCATTTATATCACTAACACAGTATCTCACTGTTTTCTGTCATTTGTTTCTATCATTTCCAGCCAAAACAAACCCACTTGTCAATTACAAAAAAAAAACCCACTGTAAATCAATATGTTCACATCTGGAAATCAAAAACTATTTCTATCCATAAAAAAAAAAACTCTCGAAAGACATTTTAAAGGTTAAATATGGCCAGAAATAAAACTCCCACAGCTGTGAGATTTGGTGAGGACACAGATGGAATAATTTCCAATAGACCCAAACGATTGAAAGGCTCCAACAGAGGAGTCAAAATTATTAATTATCAGCCCTTGAAAATGGAAGAAAGTGCAGAAATGTCAATCATGGCTGGTATCTGGGCTTCAGAAAGCTCCTCTAGGAGGAAATATGGATGGATCCACATTTCCTGGTAAAAATACAGTCTTTGGTCGACGTTTCGCCTCACAGTGCCACAATGACAATATGAAATAGAGAAACAGCTGCTGAAACGTACTTTTGTGTCCTAAATGAACCCTGCAGACATGCTTTTAAATGTCAGATTGTGACTCACTTGGCAGAGGAGATGACCACAGAGTGCTGCTCCGAGTTCAGGATCTTTGTGAGGTGAGCAGCAACCGAGTCCTCATAGGCTGAAATATGAAACTGCAGAGAAAACGCACAAAGAAAACAGATTTAAGAAGCAAAGAAAACTGCAACTGAATGCTGTGATTTAGTAGTAAATATTGCAGATTAAATAGCAGGTTTGTAACAAGTCTAAAAGGAAGAAATGAGTGTTTTTCTGAGCAGTTTTGACCCCGAGGGAACAGAAAATGCTACCTGGCAGTCGTCGGCTCCCTCGGGTGTGGTCGGGCAGCTGTGTTTGGGTGGGATCTTGATCTCGTAGGTCATGATGCTCCAGCGGTCCAACATCTTGGTGCTGGCTCGCTCCAGCTTCTCCAGGATCTGAGGCAGCTGAGTGTCGTCATCGCAGGATGGACCCCAACCCAGAACCCGGGCTAGATCGTTTCCAGTGCCCAGTGGTAGCACGCCGAGCTGGCACTGCAGGAAGACACAGCGTTTATCAGGCTTAGTGCAGTCTGAATGTGTCTCTGTCTATCTGTAACTTCACCTTCTGAAACCCAAAACCTACCAGCGGGTTTGAAAAACATGCTACAGTTTTAAAAATAGCCAAAACCACATAATTTATTGGACCAACAAATGGCAAAAACAGAAAAAATCCCCACATTTTCACCTTTCTGACGGTCTTTGAACTCATCATGTGTGATGTGCAATTCAGTCGGAAAAATTAACTAAATCTACTTTGACAATCATCAACAAAACCACTTCATGCTACATGTTTCACTTCAAAATTTGCCCAAAATAAATCATTTCCACTTCATGAAAACCCCAAAATCCTACACTTGTGGATGGAAATGAGAAGCCATGTGTGACTTAGCTACCACGAACAATCTTATGAAAAAGCAAAAAGAATCATCAGATGTTCATCTTTCTGATAGTCCATGAACTAATCATATGTGCTGTGCGGTAAAGTCAGAAAAATGAACCAAATCTAAGCTTAAAATCATAACATTTCATCAAAAACCCAATATTCTACATGTCTAATTTAATAATTTGTCAAAATAAATTGTGTGCACCAAGTCAGACACATTAAACAAATCTAAACTTATTTTATGAAAACTGTATTGTTCTATGTCACATTTAAAAATTTGCAATTAAAATCAAATGCTTGCAATAACTATACTCGGAGACAACCAGAGAAGCTGAGAGAAAAATAAAATTGTAAAAACAGAAAGGATTGTCTGACATTTAACTTTCCAACAGTCCCTGAACTAATCATCTTTGTCGAGCATTCTCCATAAAAATTAACTAAATCTAAACTTAAAAGTGTGATACTCCTTAAAAATCATTTTATGCTACATGCTAAAAATAAACCATTTTCATCAGATTCTGAAAAAACAAAAAACATTTGAATTTAAACAGCAGTTTCTACACAGAGCACGGAGAAGACGACGAAAGAGTGGAAAACAAAACATAGTGGATGTATAAAATAAATGCAGTATGACTCACAGACAGTATATGGAAGAGCGGGTTGTTGGAAGATTTACAACTTTCCAATGGTTCTTGGACTAATTTTGCACAGTTAAATTGGGAATATGAAATAAATCCAAACTTAAAATTACTGCATTTTATCAAAATACTTTATTCTACATGCTAAAATAAACAGTTTGCACCAGATTATGTGAAAAACTAAGAATTTCGGGACTGACGACAAAAGAGACTGAGAGGAAAGTAAAATATAATGCATCAATGAAATAAAAGCAGCATGACTCAACAGCAGCAAACAGAGGAGGAAGTTACTGCAGACAAATGTGAGCAAGTAAAACGTTCAAAAGCAGCTTTGGGGTTTGGAAGGTTTATAAAATGTGGCTACTTCTGCATATAAAAGCTAAATATTCTCCCTTACATGTAGAAACTAACCAGCATCCTAACAGTGTAGTTTAACATTAGAGGTACCTGTTTGTGTAGATTGAGTTTGTCGATCTCTGATAGAACCCATCCAACGCTGCCGTCACCGCCACACACCAGGATCCGGAAATTATCGAACTTCTGAAACAGACGCAGACTGACAAACACACACCCGGTCACTCATCCTGCAGCTGACGTCGGCTATCTTCCACACAGAGAACCTTTCGTGGGTTTCCTCACCCGAGGTGTGGACCGCCGTTGACCAGGTCGAAGACTTGCGCCGGGTTCAGGAGCTGCTTGAAGCGTCGCAGGAACTTCACGCCCTGGTTGTCGCCGCTCTTGGAGTTGACGAAGACCAGGAGAGGGCTGGCACATGACGGAGGACAGGTGGCCTTCCAGAAGCCTGAGGAGACACGACAAGGAGGGGAAAGACCCGATAAACGTTCTGGGCAAATGAAAGTGTCAGAAAAATACATTTCTGTGCCATTGGTGTGAACTGTTCCCTTTTTTTTCACATTATGTTCTAGAGCTGGACTGTGGATTAGTTTAGATTTTAAGATGCTGAAGGAAAACAAAAGATGAGGATGCAACTCCTTCATCTAATAATAAAATGCTTTATTTCACTCTTTTCAAACTCATTTTCAGCCTCACGTCCATCCGAGCTGCTGCCCTGCAGTCACTAATGGAGACTAGAGGCTTCTCTGTGCACAGCTAACTAGCTTAGCCTCCACATGAGGCGTTTAGGGAACATCAGTGTATTGTAGTATCTTCTGATAACTGCACAACACATGATTAGCTCCATCAGAAACTTGAACATCCAGCCAGTGAGGCGATTCAGGTACAGTTTTATCTACATTTTGCTTTGTTCAGGATGATTTTAAGTCTTTTTTTAGAAGTGAAAGTAGTGTTCTATTTATTTAAATGTCAAAATCATTTGTCCCTAAAATTAATGAATGGTTGTACAGATTATCAATATTCAGAATTGGCATGCTGGCCATGTTTTTGCAGCCCTCGTGCTAACAGTCAATCTATAGTTTAGTTTATTTTTAAACGTGACACATAGAATAAAGAGATTTTTGGCATCACATCACAGTTTTAAGCTTAAATTTGGTGAATTTTCCCAATTAAATCACATGACAGATTTTCAAAGACCGCCAGAAAGATGAAAAAATGTGTTAATTTTTTCAATTTTTACAATTTCTGCCTGATAAATGGTGTCATTTTGGTGATTTTTTTAAAAGATAATTCCCTTTTCATACCTATCAGTGGGATTGGAGGTTTAGAGGATTTTCTTAAGAGTTTTACTTAATGTAAACTGGGGTTACTGTACGCCATACTAAGACTTCTTAACGAAAAACTGAAAAAAAATCACTTGTTTTCACCTTTCTGACGGTCTTTGAACTAACCACATGTGATGCTTAGTTCACTCAGGAAAATAAACCAAATCTACGCTTTTAATCATCAGAAAAATCACTGAACTGTACATGTTTCATTGAAAATAAACTGCAAAACAGGAGATGAAGATAAAATCCCTTCAAGCTGAGATTACAGAGAAACATTTAGGTGAAAATGTGGTGATTTCTTTCTGTTTTTACAGATTCAAGCTGATAAATGCTGTAATTTGGGCGATTTGCTTTTAAAGATAACTCTTTATTCGTACCTGTTTGTGGGCTTTGAGGTTTCTTAGTTTTATCGGATCCACACTGAGGTTGTTGGGTGACAATGTGGTGATTTCTTTCTGTTATTACAGTTTTTGGCTGAGAAATTCATTGTAGAAACATGGAAATTCTAGTGGCAAATAAAAAAAAGCATCCTCTGGCATCACAGTGATACATTCAGGTACAAATGTGGTGATTTCATTCGGTGGTTACAGTTTCTGGCCTGTAAATAGCAGAATTTTGGTGACCAGAAACTGTAAAAACAGAAAAAAATCTCCACATTTTTGATGGTCTTTGAACTAACCACATGTGATGTTCATTTCACTTTGGAAAATGAACCAAATGTAGCCTGAAAATCATCATCAAAACCACTTAAAAATATGCTGAAAACGAGATAAAAGCGACTCAAACGGATCCTTTAACATCGCCTGAGGAGCTGGAAGTCGAGTGTTGCAATCGGGAGGTGTCATGACTAAACAGCCTCATTAGAGTCGTGCATGTGTCGTGATACATGCCAGCGCTGCACATGCTGACAACACGTGTTTGTAGTAGAACACACGCACACAGACATATAATATACACTAATCTGTGGGAGGCAGCGCAGCAACACGGCTAATCTGTCGACCGTTTCCTGCACATTTCCACCCTTTATTTCGTTTTTCTTTGCATCTTCCTGCTTTATAATCTCTCTTTATTCATTGTGTGAAGTGGAGGATGGATGGGTGAGGGATGGGTGAGGGAGGAGAGCCGGGGGAGTCACGACGCTCGGCCACGTGTTCCCGTCTGCATCCCCCCACCAGCCAATTACAGCCAGACTCCCCTCTGCTCAGCCAGCGTTTGGACGGAGGAAGATTCAGCACCATGTGAGGAGACACGAAGCAAATCCGGCTTTTTTTTCCCCACACTTTTTCTGCTCCTCGTTTCATGTGGATTCCCTCGTCTTCCTGCCTCTCGCTGCCGCTTTCATCCAGACACCAATTAGCAGATGCCTTTCGCAGACTCAGTGGACTGTTGGTGTGTGTGTGTGTGAGTGTGTGCGTGTGTGTACAGCGACAGTAATCCAATCAAACGTGCTTATCTGAGTCCGTCTCGCAACTGCTGATCTCCATCTACAACCGGTTTAAAGTGAGCTCAGTCACAGCACACACCAGCAGGCTTAAAGTGGTTCGTTTGTGAGGGAGAAAAGAGAAAAAAGGTGCCCGTTCTGTCATGACTCCCGTCCTGCCTTGCTGGCTACAGACTCCTTTTTAACCTTTATGGGGGTTTCCTTGCTGATGTCATGCCATGTTTTTGGGCTCTGCCGTTGCCATGTGTTTCTGTGTTGTTTTGTACCGGTTCTCTCTCACCCTCATTAATCAGGTCAGAGTGGCTTCAGCAGCAGCTGGAGCCACTCAGGTGATTGGCCACGTAGCCTGGACTGAGCAGCTGACTCCACTCCGTCATCATCTCACCCTGACAGTTAAAAGCCGGTCGCCACATCCACTCTTCGCCGGATTGTTGTTCAAACTACTCACAGTTAGTGACACGCCAGCCAAACCAAGTTGTCTCAGAAATTGGATTCTGAAGGTTAGTTGTTGTTCTGCATAAAACCGTGTGTAACTCTGCCTTTCCTTGCTTCTCTAGTCCTAACTGCTCGGAACCCACGCACTACCGGTCTGAACCACCGCCAAGAGGATACCCCCGCCAGGACCAAGCCCAGAACCCCCGCTAGACCCACAGCCAAGAGATTACCACAGCCGAGACCAAATCCAGGGCCCAGCGCAACCCACTGCCTCAAGGTTACAACGGTCCGCAGTCAGAACCGCCGCCAAGACCGTACCACAGCCAAGACCAGGTCCCGAACCCCAACCCGATCCACCGCCAACAAGAATCCCGACACAGAACCCCAGTCCAAGACCTAGACCGGGAGGTCCAGCATCCGCCAAGACAGTACCACAGCCAAGACCAGGTCCCGAACCCCAACCCGATCCATCGCCAACAAGAATCCCAACACATCACCCCAGTCCAAGACCTAGACCGGGAGGTCCAGCAATCCCTCTCCAGAATCATCCTTCTCCCTCACAATAAAACCTTAAAATCACCACCACTCCATCCCAGTTCTTTCACCGTTTCCACCCTCCTCACTACAGACCTGACAGAACAATCCGGCCTTGAAAATGGAAACGGAGAACATGGGTCCAGACGAACCTTCCCCTTCCCAGGTTCTGCACGCAGTTTCCATCCATGGTCAACTATTGGGGCAACACAGCAAGACCTTAAGGGAGCTAGTAGAAGCAGGAAATCAGGTAACCACCCAGCTTCATTCCCTTTCCGACCAAATGACCCAGGTAGCAACCGCTCCTTCTGTTTTAGACCAGCATAGCCAAGCCCTCCACGATCTGGGGGTTTCGAGCCGTCTTCTGACCGAGCAGATGGGAAGTATGACAGCCCAGCTGCACCAGATTACCACCGTTCTGGCTCAACTCTCCAGTCCACAACCACCACCGGTCCCCCCACCGACTCAACCACCACCGAGCCCTGAACCTATCGCCACGCCCCGGACCATTTTTCCGGAACCCAAGATGCCTATCCCCGAGCGCTACGCTGGGAATCAAGGAGCCTGCGGTGACTTCCTTATGCAGGTTTCCCTAGTTTTTAGCGCACAGCCACAGACCTTTCGTACCGATGAGCAAAAGATCTCCTATACCCTGGGCTTATTGACAGGAGCAGCGCTTCGGTGGGGATCAGCGGTTTGGCAAAATAAGAGACCAGCCTGTGCTTCATATGCCGCCTTCACGGAGGAAATGAAGCGCGCCTTTGACCACCCGGTGCGCGGAGCGGACGCCATGAAGAGGCTGGGAAGCCTCAGCCAAGGCGGACAAAGTGTTGCAGATTACGCGGTGGAGTTCCGGACATTAGCAGCCGCTGTGGACTGGAACGATTCAGCCCTACGGTTCCAGTTTCTCAGAGGATTGAGCGAGGAACTAAAAGACGAGTTGGCTCACCGAGACGAAATCGAGGATTTAGATTCACTCATAGACAAGGCAATCATCTTGGATAACCGTCTGCGAGAAAGAAGAAGAGAGAAGAGGCATACGAACCCACAGGTGTCTCGCTTTTCCCCCCCAGTCCACCCACGCCCGGGTCCTCGGTCCCGCGACTCCGGCTCCACAGTGCCGTCCCTTCCTCCTCCACGTGGGAATCTCTCTGTTCCGGTTACTCCAACGTCAGGAGAGGAGCCCATGCAGCTGGGTCGGGCTCGCATATCCCCGGAGGAACGAGCAGAACGTCTGAAGAGAGGAGCCTGCTTTTACTGTGGAGAACGGGGACACCTAGTGGCCACATGCCCATCCAGGCCGGGAAACGTCACGGCTCACCTCGGTCTGGGGGGGTCCGGGTGAGCCAAACATCTCTCTCCCCTTTTTGACTCATCTCCAGGTACCTGCGTCTATATGCTGGAAGTCGCACCGGTCCACAGTAGGGGCTCTGGTGGACTCTGGAGCCGAGGGCAATTTTATTGATGAAACTCTGGTCAGTCAACTTTCGTTACCTATTGAACCTATAAAACCACCTTTATGTGCCTTGTCTCTCAATGGTCGCCGTTTAGCCCAGGTGAGTGCCCAAACTGTCCCAGTCACCCTCAGAACCTCAGGCAATCACGTTGAATCACTCATATTTTTTGTACTTTCCGATTTAAATTCGCCTATTGTCCTGGGCTATCCATGGTTGAGACTTCATAATCCCCAAGTAGACTGGCAGCTAGGGAAAATTTTGACTTGGAGTTCAGACTGTCATGCCAAGTGTCTAGTATCCGCCCAAAACCCAGGGGATTCGGAAACAAAACCGCGGTCGTTACCTCCCGATTTGACCAACGTTCCCACAGAATACCACGATTTGGCTTCCGTTTTCGATAAAGACCGAGCCGTGTCTCTGCCTCCACATAGGCCGTACGACTGCGCCATAGATCTATTTGAGGGAGCCCCCCTTCCTAGAGGTCGATTGTATAACCTCTCAAAACCAGAAAGAGCTGCCATGGAAACATACATCAAAGAATCGCTAGCGGCCGGTCTGATCCGTCCGTCCACATCTCCAGTCGGGGCTGGAACCTTTTTTGTGGGAAAAAAGGACGGCGGACTCAGACCATGCGTGGACTACAAAAGATTAAATGAAATCACCGTTCGGAACAAATACTCCCTTCCTCTCATAGACTCAGCCTTTACTCCCTTACACGGCGCCTCGATCTTTTCAAAATTAGACCTCAGAAATGCTTATCATCTGGTGCGGATACGGGAGGGGGATGAGTGGAAGACGGCCTTTAACACTCCTTTGGGGCATTTTGAGTATTGTGTCATGCCTTTCGGTTTGACCAATGCCCCGGCCGTCTTCCAGCATCTCGTCAATGACGTCCTGAGGGACTTCCTGGACCGGTTCGTTTTCGTCTACCTCGACGACATCCTGATCTTCTCCCGCGGCCTGGAGGAGCACCGACGGCACGTGAGGATGGTTCTCGGGCGTCTGCTCGAGAACCGTCTTTTCGTCAAAGCTGAAAAGTGCGTTTTTCATGCAGTATCGGTGTCCTTCCTGGGTTACATCATTGCCGCGGGAGAGGTCAGGATGGACCCAGCCAAGGTAGCGGCGGTGGTTGAGTGGCCGGAGCCCGGGGACCGCAAACAGCTTCAGCGGTTCCTGGGTTTTGCCAACTTCTACCGCCGCTTCATTCGCAACTACAGTCAGATCGCTTCCCCCTTAACCGCACTCACGTCCGCCGCTATTCCGTTTGTCTGGACACCTGCCGCTAAGCATGCCTTTGTCACGCTAAAATCTCTGTTTGTCTCTTCCCCAGTTCTCATTCAACCAGACCCGACCAAACAATTCATTGTGGAGGTCGACGCTTCGGACGCCGGAGTGGGAGCGGTGCTATCTCAGCGTGCCGGCGGGGATGGGAAGCTTCATCCATGCGCCTTCTTCTCACGTAAACTGTCACAGGCCGAGAGGAACTATGATGTCGGTAATCGGGAGTTGTTAGCAGTCAAATTGGCGCTGGAGGAGTGGCGTCACTGGCTGGAGGGAGCGGAGCTCCCCTTTCTGGTTTGGACTGATCATAAGAACCTCCAATACCTGCAGACCGCCAAACGACTAAACCCTAGACAGGCCAGGTGGTCACTATTCTTTGATCGATTCCAGTTTACATTAGCCTATCGTCCTGGGTCACGCAATGGCAAACCCGATGCCTTGTCCCGTATCTTCTCTAACGATGCCTCTCCTAAGATCCCGGAGCCCATCCTGTCCCCTTGCCACCTGGCCTGTCTTAATTGGAATATAGAATCAGTAGTGAAACGAGCTCAACAGAACCAAGTATTCCCCGAAGCGGGTCCCCCAGGAACTCTGTTCGTCCCCGAATCTGTCCGCTCGGAGGTTCTACAGTGGGTTCACTCCAGCCAGTTCGCCTGCCACCCAGGGGAGTTTAGGACTTTATCAAATCTCCGGCGGCGGTTCTGGTGGCCTTCCATGGCTGGGGATTGTCGAGACTTTGTCGCTGCCTGCTCTGTCTGCGCCCAAAATAAGACGTCCACACAGCCGGCCATGGGTCATCTCCATCCTCTGAAAATCCCAAGACGACCATGGTCACATATAGCCCTTGACTTCGTCACCGGGTTGCCTCAGTCACAAGGTCAGTCTGTTATACTATCTATCATAGATCGATTCTCAAAGTTCGCTCATCTGATTCCCTTGCCTAAACTTCCCTCTGCCATAGAAACGGCCGATCTGCTCGTCCACCATGTCTTTCGGGCTCATGGTCTGCCAAGGGATATAGTTTCGGACCGGGGTCCGCAGTTCACGTCGGCTGTCTGGAAAGCCTTTTGTACTGCACTCGGGGTCAAGGTTAGTTTGTCCTCGGGGTTTCACCCACAGAGTAATGGCCAGACAGAGAGGTTGAACCAGTCCATGGAGGCCGCCCTTAGATGCACATCCTCCAAGAACCCAGGCTCTTGGAGCAAGCAACTCCCCTGGGTGGAGTATGCGCATAACACCCTTCCCAGCGCCGCTACTGGTCTCTCCCCCTTCCAGTGCTTGTACGGTTACCAACCACCGGTGTTCCCGGCCCTGGAGGAGACAATTGAGGTGCCATCAGTCAGGGCCCATCTCCGCCGGTGCGCACGCACATGGCGACGTGCACGTGCCGCTCTCCTCCGATCGTCGCGTCGCACTCAGGATCAGGCCAACCGACATCGGTCCGAGGCGCCGACCTACTCCATTGGCCAACGGGTCTGGTTGAAGACCCAACACCTTCCCCTCCGTGCATCCCCCGAAAAACTCTCTCCTCGTTTTGTTGGTCCATTTACAATCTCCAAGATCGTTAATCCAGTCGCTGTCCGGTTGGATCTTCCACGTTCCATGAGGGTCCATCCCACGTTTCATGTCTCGCAGCTGAAACCGGTTCAGGAAGCCCCGCTGGCCCCTCCCGTGTCCGCTCCTCCGCCCCCGCGTATGCTAGACGGCGACCCCGTATATACGGTCTCCCGCCTTTTGGATGTTCGCCGCCGGGGTCGGGGCCTGCAATACCTGGTGGACTGGGAGGGGTATGGACCTGAGGAGCGCCTGTGGGTTCCCAAGGCCCGGATTTTGGACCCGGATCTCATTCGCGATTTCCATCGCACCCATCCTGACAAGCCCCGAAGGGCGCCGAGAGTCGCCCATTGAGGGGGGGGTTCTGTCATGACTCCCGTCCTGCCTTGCTGGCTACAGACTCCTTTTTAACCTTTATGGGGGTTTCCTTGCTGATGTCATGCCATGTTTTTTGGGCTCTGCCGTTGCCATGTGTTTCTGTGTTGTTTTGTACCGGTTCTCTCTCACCCTCATTAATCAGGTCAGAGTGGCTTCAGCAGCAGCTGGAGCCACTCAGGTGATTGGCCACGTAGCCTGGACTGAGCAGCTGACTCCACTCCGTCATCATCTCACCCTGACAGTTAAAAGCCGGTCGCCACATCCACTCTTCGCCGGATTGTTGTTCAAACTACTCACAGTTAGTGACACGCCAGCCAAACCAAGTTGTCTCAGAAATTGGATTCTGAAGGTTAGTTGTTGTTCTGCATAAAACCGTGTGTAACTCTGCCTTTCCTTGCTTCTCTAGTCCTAACTGCTCGGAACCCACGCACTACCGGTCTGAACCACCGCCAAGAGGATACCCCCGCCAGGACCAAGCCCAGAACCCCCGCTAGACCCACAGCCAAGAGATTACCACAGCCGAGACCAAATCCAGGGCCCAGCGCAACCCACTGCCTCAAGGTTACAACGGTCCGCAGTCAGAACCGCCGCCAAGACCGTACCACAGCCAAGACCAGGTCCCGAACCCCAACCCGATCCACCGCCAACAAGAATCCCGACACAGAACCCCAGTCCAAGACCTAGACCGGGAGGTCCAGCATCCGCCAAGACAGTACCACAGCCAAGACCAGGTCCCGAACCCCAACCCGATCCATCGCCAACAAGAATCCCAACACATCACCCCAGTCCAAGACCTAGACCGGGAGGTCCAGCAATCCCTCTCCAGAATCATCCTTCTCCCTCACAATAAAACCTTAAAATCACCACCACTCCATCCCAGTTCTTTCACCGTTTCCACCCTCCTCACTACAGACCTGACACGTTCTCTGAGATTAACGTGGTCAATTTACAAGATTAAAAGTAGATATTAAGTGATAATATTAATGCCAAAAAAAAAACCTCACAAGCCTGCTGATCAAACCACTTTACAAACTAAACATCAATCATTATATCTGTAAATTTATCTGCGCCTTCTCATGTCATTTGCACATTCACTCTTGTAAATTCTGCAGATTTTTTCTATGTAATCTTTTATATGTTTTGATCGTATTTCACTTTATTTTACCTTCACTTTGTACCCTAATATTCTGTATTGTCTTATTGTTTACCCCTTTATTGAATATCCATGCTGCTGTAACAACATCATTTCCCACCGGGGATTAATAAAGTCATCTAAGTATGTAAATAAAGATGAATATAAGGAAAAAAACCTTCACATCTAAAACAAAAAAAAAAACATGAATAATGTCCGAGATCAAAGTGGTAAATTTACATGAAAAAGTCATACATTTATTAGGATAAATAAAGGATATTCTCCAAGATTCAGGGGTAAATTTAAGAGAAAAAAATAATAAAAATATGAGAAAAAAATGTGATATTCAATGACAAGCAAGAAAGGACTAATTTATGAGAACATATACAGATATGCTCTGAGATTAAAGTTGTAAATTTACAAGAAAAATGTGGATATTATCTAAGAATAGAATGGTTTATTAACATTAAAAAAAAATCTCACAAGAATAGACAAAAAAATACTCCTATTTATTACAAAAACAAAAAAATATGGATAGTTTCTGAGATCAAAGTGGCAAATTTACAAAAATAAACTATACATTTTAAATGTATAGTTTATTTTATAAATAATAAATGATTTATTAGGATAAAAATAAAGGATGTTCTCCAAGACTCGTGCTAAATTTAAGAGAAAATAATACACAAGATTATGAAAAAAAGACTAATTTATGAGAAAATATACAGATAGCTTCAAGTTGTAAATTTACAAGAAAAAATGTGGATATAATCTGAGAATAAAGATGTAAATTTCCAAGAAAAATTCACAACTTTCATGAGAAAAAATAAGGATATTTTAAGAGGTAAATTTACTGGACAAAATTATTTTAAAAAATGAGAAAAAAAACTTATCTTTCGTCAACTTTTCCACATTCTCTGAGAGTGAAGCCGTAAAGTTTTGAGGCAAAACTCAAAAATTATTTAGAAAAAAAGCAGATATTCTCTGACAAATAATAGCTAATTTTATGAGAAAATACACAAACATTCTCTGAGATTCAAATTGTGAATTTACAAGAATAAATGTGGACATCCTCTGAGAATAAAGTAGTAACTATGTGGAAAAAAAAAAAATTCACAATGATACAAGAAAAATCTCATATTTACTATAAAAATAATATGGATAATTTCATCAATCAAAGTGGTAAATTTACATTAAAAAAAGTCCTAAATTTGGATCTTCTCCGAGACTAAAGTGGTAAATTAATGAGAAAAAAAGGTTGATATTTTGTAGGACTGAAGTGATAAATTTCAGAGTAAAAGATAAACAGAAATTCGTAATCACAAAGTTGGATCTTCTCTGAGATTAAAGTGACACATTTAAAATAAATTATGAGAAATAACCTCACAAATTTACTGGAAAACATATTTATATTCTTTAGGATTAAAGTGGAAAATTTACAATTAAAAAAAAAAGAAATTAAAAACAAAACTCAAACTTATAAGAGAAAATTGGACTGAAGTCGCAAATTGACGAGTAAAAAGGTGGATATTTTCTGAGACTTAAGTGATAAACTGTAGAGGAAAAAAACTCACAATTTACTTGAAAAAATTTTCAGAAATTTAGAAGGGAAAAATCCCACAACTTTATGAGAAAAAAACCCATGAATTCACAACAAAAAATGTGGATATTCTCTCACATTAAAATCACTGATTCACAAAATAACAAGAACATTCTCTGACAGTTTGAAGTTGGAAATTGGCAGGAAAAATGCAACGATTAAAGCTATTTTTTACTCTGCTTCTTATTTTCATAATTTAAAAGATGTAAAATTTACACCTGTCATCTCGTAGTCTGACTTTTTGTCTTCTTCACATTTCCATGCTGCTGCCTCAGCATCTACTTTCAGATTCAGACTCGTGTTTATCTGACAGATATTTTTAACCACGAGAAACGCTCAGTTTAATGAAACGCTGTGTAGCTTCTTTCATATTAAAAGTCAGGATATGATGCTGAGAGCAGCTGCAGGAGTGAAAATAGTAATAAAAATACTACTAATAATGTGTTTTTTTTTACACGGCGCAGCAAAACATCAGAGCTCAGCAGAAAACATCAGCTGACTGAAACCTCCACAGTTTAATGAGTCCTCACAGGTGAAGCCTGACGGCGACCTTTGACCTCCTGAGAACGTGTGTGTGTGTGTGTGTGTGTGTGTGTGTTTCCTACCGTCAGAGTCGATGCTGTTCAGTGCTGTCGGGGGGATGATGGAGACTTTGCATTGACCCAGAGGACACTTACGAGGATAAAGATCCATACAGGCTGTGTGCACCTGAAACAACAACAACAACAATCAAAACATGTATTATTAATTATTATTATTAGCATTATTAGTAGCATTTTTCTCTAATATACAACAGCAGTGGTGTAAAACCTCCTCTGTGCAAATCAGTTCAAAGAAACAGGTATTAAATGTTTCAACAGGTCTGATGTTGAAACTTCTAATTTAACATCTGGTGACAGTAGTTGTACAGGTAAAAAAAATAGAAAATTATGAAGCGGTGGGATGAGGTTTAGTTTAATTTAATTTCAGATAGTATTCTGAGGAAAAATTGTAGATTAAAGTCCCACAAACTCATAAAATCTATATTTTTAAAAAAATTTTGTCTCACAAATTTGTTTTTTTCTTGTACATTTATTATATTTTTCTTTTAAAATTCTCAGAAAGTTTCCACGTTTTTTCTTACAAACTCATGAGTTTTTTTCTTGTAAATTTACCATTTTATTATCAGAGAATAGCAATGTTCTGTCTTGTAAATTTCACTTCAAAATTAAAAAAAATAATATTTTTTGTATTGTAAATTTACTATTTTAGTTTTAGGAATTGTTCACATTTTTCTTGCAAATTTATGAGTTGTTTTGTTTTTTTCAAATTTAGTTCTTAAGTCTTGGGAGAAAAAATCAAACATTTTCTCTCTTTAAGTCAAGTTCTTTTCTTGTAAATTTTTCAGAGAAAGCAAAACATTGCCTGAAAAATTTGTGATATTTTTCTGGGGAATTTAACACTTCAATGTCAAAAAAATTTACTTTTCTTCTAATCTTGTCAAGTAACTATTCTATTCTTATAAATTGTTACATTTTTTTCTTCTAAATTTGTGAGCTTTTATATTTGTTCATTTATTTTTAATTCTCAGAAAATATTCACATTTTTTTCTCAAAAACCCATAAGTGCTTTCTTGTAAATTCACCATTCTGATTTTTTTAAAATTATAAATGACTTATATTCTTTCATCTAAATGTCCTACTTTAATTTCAGATAGTATCAACTTTTTTACTGTGCAGGAAAATGTTCTACTTTTTCACTACTTAAAAAAGTACGAGATTTTTTTCTCGTAAAGTTGTACCTTTTTTCTTCATAAATTTAGATGTTTTTTATCGTGTAAATTTTCTACCTTAATCTTAATATTTTTCTAGTCAAATAAACACTGTAATCTCAGAGAACATTCACGTTTTAGCGTGTATATTTGTGATGTTTCTTCCAAAAAAATGACCCCTTTAAAACTTGTAAATTCACAGCTTTGATCTTGGAAACTGTCTTTCTGTAATGTTTTCTCAGAATGACACCTTCTTCTTTCATTTTTGATATTCTTGTAGATTTACAGAAATATAAATAAAAGTTCACAAGAAAAATAAATGCAAAACTGCAACTACAGATAAACAACTGCAGGATCAAAATATTAATGCTGCAAACAGTTCATGAACACACCCTAACTAAACTCACTTCCATTTCAAACCATCAGCTCTTTGCATGACTTTAATCCCATTTCAATGCTCATTTATCCTCATCTGAATCATTTCTCTCACCATGGCTTTGCACCAGAGGCAGCGCCAGTCCTGCAGCCTCAACACGCTGCCGCAGGTTTTATCACAGACGGCACATTTGGCACTGACCGGCAGGTTTCCTTCTAACCACTGATGAGGCATGGCGACCTGCAGGTTCAACACAAAAACAGTCTGAGGAACACTTTTACTGCATCCACTGCATCCGTCACTTCCTCTACGAAGGTTTTCTCTGCTGCAGCCGACTGAAAAAAACACTCACTTTGACATGAAATAAGCCTAAAATATCTTTTTTGTTTCCTTAAGAGCAGAATTTTACTTCCGCTTTCAGTGGAAAGTTCAGATAAAGATGCATAACTCTAACTTGCAGGGTGTATTTTCTCGTTGTTTTTTTAATTCATTGGATAAAATAAATATTGTTCCTTCACTGAACTCACCCCGTCCTCGTCCTCCATGATGTCCTTCCCGATGGAGGCCAGAGTCGTCCATTTGCAGTTGTTGGTGGCTCTGACAGCGCAGCGTTTGTGGGCTTTGAATTTACACACTGAAAAACACAAAGAGCCAAACACACGAATCAGTGGGACGGTTTTTCACCTTTAAACAGCAGATACAGACACACAGAATATCCAGAGAGAACTTTGTTGACATTTGACCACCAAAGTAAAATAAGAGCATAAATTTATTTTTAAAAATGAAGTCACTTTATGAAGTCAGAAATTTGTAAGAAAAACTTCACTAATTCCTTGAGATTGTAAAAAAAAATGCATTGATTTCTTTAATTAATGGAATTTATTTTCTCTTTTTTTGCCTTTATGGTTTTGTGAAAGTTCTGAAATAAATTAAATTCATCAAAAATTCAAATCAGTTTACCGTGAATAATTCATGACACCAACAAAATTCAGGGAAAAAAGTGTTTTTTTGTGTGTGTTGGTTCTTACAAATGTTCTTGCTAATTTGATGTTTTTGGGGGTAAATCTTGAAATAATTTACATATTCATAATATTTTCATAGGATATTCATTTCCAAGAAAAACTGTGTGAGTGTGTGTCACATAAAAACAATTTAAATAAAATAACAATAATAAATAATAAAAATTTAGTTTTTTTAATGTGATTTTTTCTTTTTATTTTATAACCTTTAAGAATAATAGTAAAGTTTTGTTTTGTAAATTATACAAGTTTGTTTCTCATAGCCTTTTAAGCTTCTAGGAATTTATATGTTTATATATTTCTTGTAAATTATTTTTTCTGTGTAGAGGAATCTTTGTCATCCCTTCAAACTAATTTAATAAATATTTATTTAAAAAATCTATAAATTAAAATTAATAAAACTGCAATTATTAAACAAAAAAATTAACTAAAAATATTTTTATCCAGCGACAAATGAAAACCACCACTGAATGATTTGAACTGAGCATAAAATAAACTTTGAGCTTCGTTTACTTCGGTAGAATGAACATTTTTGTGAATGAAATGATCAGAATTAACAGGAAAACACACAGATTTCTAAAAACAAAGTGAAATGGAGTCATTATGTGTAATCTGACGCAACATTTCATTTTAAAAGGAGCCACAGTAACGGCTTGAATTCTTATAAATGTCAACACAAAAACAGTAAAACCTGCAAATCCTGAATCCAGAACACAGCAGAATAAAACCTCATTTTCTCTTTGTGGACTGAACATCGCTGGACACTGATGCATGATTCAGGACGCGACACGCCCAGCAGCCTGCAGAGTTCTAATGAATCAAACCTTAATGAAACGTCACTGAGCGTAATTACAAACCTCCTGAAACCTGCTGACGGAGAGAAGCAGCGTCTGAAGCCATTCGTCTGCCTGCAGCGGCACCAAGTCTGAAGTCTGACAGAAAAACCTCGGAAATGTTTAAAGCTGCTGCACTGTTTGGATTAAAGCGTTAAAATGGGAAACTCTGGGAGTGTTTCAGTCAACAGGTGGAAGAAAAAAACTTGCTGCAGCTTCAACACCTGAGCAGAGTGACTGTAAACCCTCCACTGGTTCATCCTGACAAGAAGCCGGGACACCGAACAGCTACAAAGAATCAGAAATATTCAACGTTTAACGAGATTTACTGAAAATATATTCATGGTCTGAGCCCTAAAACCTGCTGGTGACTTGAAAAGATACATTATCTGTCAGAAAACTACAAAAATGACAGCATTTATCAGCCAGAAACTGTAAAAAAGACCACATTTTTAATTTTAATCAACCAAACTAAGCTTAAAATTAGGATATTTTATCAAAATCACTTTATTCTATGCGTCACATTTAAATAAAACGTGCATATGTTTGACCAGCTCGTCTTAAAACAAGAACTCTTTAACACTGAACTACTTTAGGTTCATTTTTCACTGCAGTATAAAGCCCTGAACCTCAGCGGAAACAGAAAAACCATGACTAGAAGCAGAAAGAATAACAACATAAATTCTGAAAAAAAGACCAAAAAGTTACATTTCTGCAATTATTTGTCTGCATACTTGCTATAGAAAGACGGTTTCACCCTGCTGGATGTATCCTTCAACAACCTGCTCCTCTATTTACTGTTTTTGAGGCATGCTGCATTATTTTTGTTGATACAGTAGCTTTTATTTTCCTCTCTCCTCTGTGGAAACACTGCCTGCAGTTAAGTCAAAAAGTCTCTGATTTTGTTCTGCTGCTTGACTGTTGTTTTTACACAATCTGGTGGAAAATTGTTTATTTGTGGTAAAACTCTCTGGATTTTTGCTTTGTGATTGTTGGTCATAGGTGATTTTTTTCAAACTTCGTGGTTTCATCGGGGAGCCTAAATTTTTTTTTGCAGAATCTGATTCGAGGGACGAGTTGTTTTGAGGTTAAATTTAAAACATTCAATAAAGTCATTTTTCGCAGTCGACTGATCAACAGCCCAGAATTTGTAAAAATGTTTTTGCATGATCTGGTGCAAACGCTTCTTATTTATTTTTTGATGAGAATATTTAAATAATTCTTGCAGAATAAAGTGGATTTGAAGCTTAAATTTAGAGAATTTTTGTCAACAAAACGCCACATTGCACATGATCAGTTCAGAGACGATTTATAAAGTTGAAAATCTGAAGATTCTTTGTGTTTTTGCACTTGGTGAATCTGATCAGTTTTGTAAACGTTGCGATTTACTGGTAAACCAGCATCTCAGTCCCTCATTTTGCTTTGTCATCTCAGTTTAGCTCAAATGAGGAGTTCAAGGACCGTCAGAAAGTTGTAAATTTGATGATATTTTCTGCGTTTTACAGTTTCTGGCTGATAAATGGTGTCCTTTTTTTGATTTTTTTAAGGTTAATGTGTGGATCTGGAGGTTATATTTATGGGTTTTTATCTTGCCGTGGAGCCTTCTCCAAAATAAAAAGGCATAATTTGTATTTACAGTTCAGACTTAATAGAATAATCTCAATTTTGCCAAAATAATTAGTGGCTGAAAAGGGTGATAAGTGGGGCAATATGTGCAATATTTGTCTCTAGAATGTTGCGGAGTAGAAGCAGAAAGTAGCACAACATGGAAATACTTTAATTAAGGACATAAAACTGTACTAGAGTGATTCCTCTGCACCAAACTTTGACTTCCGTTCTGTTACATAACATCGTCGGAGGTTCGCCAGAGGACAACGAGCCTCGACTCTAATGTTCTGGATGCTCTGCTGCTCTGAATGCCAAACAGGAGCGAAACGTAAATACAGCAGGAAGGTTTGAGAAGAAGATGTACAGACGGATGGAGACGTCTGGTTCCTCGGCTACAGATGAGGCACTTAGCGGACTCATGAATAATGTCTGCACTCTGGGGAACTTTGCTTTTCCACACAGCAGCAGCGGCGTCATTAGGCAGATACGCTACAAACTATCATATCCGGGAGCAACAATCAATGTTCCAATCTAGCGCACCGCTAAATGCTGTTAGGGAGCATTAGCGGAACATTAGCAGGACTGGGAGGACGGGATCCGGCTGCCCGTTAATGGCCGAGAGCCGGGCGGCCAGACTGGAAGGAAACACCGCGTCTCGGACTGAAACCGAGACAGAAAGGCAGCACGGTTCAGATGTTTGTGTGTGTTTGTGTGTTTGCAGCACAGATCGATGGCCGCTGACCGTCCTGCAGGAAATCGAAGGGAAATTTAAGCCGCGTTTGAAACTGTTTGGCTGTCCAAGTTTAATAGAGACACTGCATCCTGTACTTCTAAAATACTGGCAGGGAGCAATGGGACAACTTCTCTGCTCAATAGTGTGCATCTACAGTTTAATATTAGAGCCCATTTTCTGGTTTAAAATATTATTTGGTGGCTCTAAAGGAATATACAAGCTTTAATCCACTCAGTTCCTGAAATTGGCGTGTTTCTACGGATAAAATGTTCTTTAGATCAGACTTTTAATGATAAATATGAATAAAAACCTCTGGAAAAAATCTTCTAAATACATACAGGAATGAAAGTGGAAAGTTTGATGTATGTAAGTGCAGCTGAAGTTTACATTTCTGGAAAAAAAAATCATTCGGAGAAAGCAGCCTTTTAGCCCTCCAAACTGCAACCCATTTATAGTCACTGTGGGCCCATTTTTTAAGGAGCTAAAGTTGTGATATTTCATTAAAAGACACTTGATTCTGCATGTCAAGTTTTTAAAAAATGTCAAAATTAACTATTTGCACAATAATTCTGTGCATGTTGAGTTTTCAAACTATAAGTTTTTAACTGTTGTCACATTTTCACTCACTGTGGATTGGTTTTTAAAAAGTTAAAATATATTTCCTAAAAATTGCTATGGTTTACATGTCATCAATAAAAAAATTTACCAAAATTAAGTATTTGCACAAAAAACCCATTAAGTTTTTAACTGTTTTTTTTGCTCCTGTTGCATTTTCACTCTCTATGTTGTTAATGAGTTATAATTGTAATATTTCCTAAAAATCACTTTATTGTACAAGTTGCCAAAACGAACTAATTGCACAAAAAAACAGTGCATGTGGAGTCTTCAAACATAACCATGAAATGAAGATTCCTCATTCTACATATATTTTACAACTTTCATTCTTTAATCTTTTGCGTTTTCTCACTACACTAAGATGTTTCATCATGCTGAATGTATCTTTCAAAAACTTGCTATTCTGTATACTGTTTCTGAGCCATGTTTCATTTATTTTATTAATAAATCAAGTTTCTTTTCACTCTCAGTGTCTCCACTTTCTCAGCTCTGTGTCGACACTTCCTGCAGTTCAGCCGATTTAATCCAGAAATTTGTAGGTTTTTGCAGAATCTGGTGCAGTTTATTTTCAGCATGTAGAATAAAGTGATTTTGACAAAATGCAGTAATATTAAGATTAGATTTTAGTTAATTTCCCCAACCTAACTGTGCAAAATTAGTCCAAAGACCATTGGAAAGTTGAAAATCTTAGAACAACTTCCTCTGTTTACTGTTTTTGAGTTATGCCTCGCAGATGATTAGTTCAGGGACTGTCGGAAAGTTAAACATCAGACAGTTTTTTCTGATTTTACAGTTTTCTTTTTCTCTCTGTCTGCAGTTCAGCCAAAAACTTGCAAAATTTTTGATACGTGACAGATGTTTTGATTGGATTTTTGTTTATTTCCCCCTGCAATCTGGTGGAAAATAGTTTATATTTAGTAAAACTCTCTGGATTTTTGCTTTGTGACTGTTGGTCACAGCTCAGTTATTCATGGCTCAGTGGTTGCGCTGGTGAGCGTAGAATTTTTAGCTTTTTACAAAATCGGATTCGAGCAACAAGTATTATTTTGGTGAATTTGAAAGTGATTTATATTTGGTTAATATTCATACTGGAATGACACCTCAAGCAGTTTAACTTTCAAGAAAGTTTACAAATCTGACAATTTTTTCTGTTTTTTAAAGTTTCTGCCTAAAAAAGGGTGTAATTTTGGTGATTTAAAAAAACCTATCTGGGGTTCAGAGGTTAAAGAGTAAACAAACCAGCTCTTATAAATGTGAGAGAGGTTCCATTATCTACCAACATGAAGCTTGATCCACGTTTTCATGACGCTCCTATAATCCCAGACTGCATCTTCCTGTTGGTGTTTATGCAGCTGCTGGAGGTGACAGCAGTCAGATCTGGCTCTAATGACTCGTCTCCCTCCACCTCTCTGTGTAGTGGATATGAGAGGCTGTAGAGGATAATGAGCTCTGAGTGGAGAGGCTCTTACCGCTTTCACACCGAGCCGACCACACATGCATCGGCTGCAACACACACTCGCCGTGGAACATTAGCAAAATTAGGACGCGAGGAAATGCAGATGGCAAAGAGACGCAAAAAAACCCAGCGACAAACGCCTTCACCCTCAACGCCACACCTCGCCGTTCTCTCACAGATGATGCGGCGTCATTCGCAAGTTCCCTTCACACTTTATTTCCTCTTAAGGGTAAATGGAGAAATGCTAGTCTGAGTCAACGCTTATCTAACACGCAGTAGGACTTAAAAGCATATGGATGCAGTGACATTGTGGCATTAAAGCCTGCTCGCTCTTTTCGCTCCTTCGTCTTTAAAAGAGTTCGATGGGCAGCCAATCCGCTCCGCTTGGATGGACATTTGTTAAAAAAGAAAACTTCTCACTTCTGTGACTCATAAGTTCTTACATAACGCAGTCGTACACCTTCCCAGAGAACCCACAGACCTGCCAGCTCTCTGGCTCTGCAGGTCCAAATCCACTTTACAGCACAGAGATGGGAGTTTATCTGCAGTACGAGCTGGTAATGAGATGCAGAAACGGAGCGGGAGCTGCTTCAGAAGTCAACAGATTGGAGGGAGTTATGTAAGAAAACACGGCATTTCCAAAAAACAAGTAGTTTTGGCTCATTTCAAACTGGCGTATTTCCCATTAATGCGGCTATTGTAGCTCTCCAACCTCGTTGTTGAGATTCAGTGCTGCACAAAACAGTTCATATTGAGGTAAAAAGTGAGAGATTCCTGCAGAAAACAGACTTAAATGAATCCTTTCATAGGTTTGTTTTGGAGTCTGACTGAAAGTGAACAGTTAGGCTAACTGTGTAAATAATCTTCATCAGTGGGAAATCTGCCAACTGACCAAACCAACCTGCAAATTCATCTGCTTTGTTTGCATGTGTGAATCTTCGGTTTGCATCTTCCTGTGTTGCAAAAGAGACCAAATGGTTTCAAGCAAGTTTCTGGAGTGCAGGTATCTGTCTGTCTTTATTCTAGTCCATCCCCTCTGCATCATTTTCCTGCTTGTACTGGAAGGCGTTCCCAGGCCAGATGAGATATACAAACTCTCCAGCAACTTCTGAAGTCTCCAGAAAACCTTCAAAGGAAGCCACCAAGCAACTAACTCAGCAGTGACTTGACTCCAAGTTCCCCTCACATCCTTTCCAGAATAAAATTCAGTTTTATGTTTAGGCTGCTGCACCATAAAGACTCCAGCTGTGGCCTGCTGCTCAGCAAATTAGCCATAATCTGCATTGTTTTCAAGCTCCCAACAGGAGATCTCAAGGTGTTCCCAGGTTAGATGAGATACACTACCATTTAAAAGTTTGGAGTCACTTAGAAAATCCATATTTTTGAAAGAAAGGCCTTTTTAAAAAAAAAAAAAAAAAAAAAGGAAGACAATATTAAATTATTCAGAAATCCGGTCTAGACATTGCTAATGTGGTAAATGACTATTCTAGCTGGAAACGGCTGATTTTTAATGGAATATCTCCATAGGGGTACAGAGGAACATTTCCAGCAACCATCACTCCTGTGTTCTAAGTAAGGATGATAATGGAGAACCGGTTCCTCAATGCTATCGATAAGAAATGGATCGATTTCCCAGAATCGAATGCCGTTTTGAGAACCGGTTCCTGTTATTGATGCGTTGACGTCACTTTCACTGCCCTTACTGCTTTCACTTCATCCTGCCGTCGCAATTTCTGTCGGTGAATTTCCCAACTAACAACCTCCAAACCACAACTTTAAAAACGACTTACACTCTGCCACACTTCACATACATACCTGTGCTACATCTGCGATTCCCCTTTTTCTCTGCTGGAGACCACAGCCAGCTGAACGCCACCCTCATTTCCATCTCAGAGCTAGCATGATATGGCTAGTTTCCACGCACGACCGTTAACACACGTTACTAATACATTAAAACGTTGGACCCAGAGAGCTGGTGGGCAAATACAGACCTATGGACATTCACTGCTGCCCGTATGTCATTCTTTTAAAAAATAATAAATAAAAAACGTTCTGTCTTGCCAAACTGAACTCTGTCACTCGCCTCGTTGCGAGAATGGGGCGGTAATGCACCAAAGTGATGGATGCCAACCGTCATAAAACCAATGAAGAAGAATAAGCCTCGCGAGACCTGCCGTATTCAGTTGCGTGGGTGCAGTTGTTGCGAGATTAGAGCCCACAGCGGGAACAATCCATGGAGAGGAAGAAGCGATCGCGGGCATGGCTTCACTTTTTCAAGAGAAACGAGGAAAAGGCTGAATGTAATCACTGTGACGCTGCATTGATAAGAGAATCGATAAGGACTCAAATCGATAAGTGGCATCAATAATGGCATTGACATCGATAATTTCTTATCAATTATCATCCCTAGTTCTAATGCTACATTGTGTCAGTGAATGGTGTTGAAAGCTTAATTGATGATTAGAAAACTCTTGTGAAATTATGTTAGCACATGAATCAAAGTTTTAGTTTTCATGGAAAAACATGAAATTGTCTGGGTGATGCCAAACTTTTGAACGGTAGTGATATTAAACTCTCCAGCAACTTCTAAAGTCTCCAGAAAACCTCCATAGGAAGCCAATCAGCAACCACCTAAGCAGCGACTTGACTCAAGAGTTCCCTTTCAAGAATAAAATGCAGTTTTATTGCAGACTCCAGTTGTGGCTAGTTGCTCAGCAAATTAGCCCTAATCTGCATTGTTTTCAAGCTCCTAAAGGGAGATCTCGAGGTGTTCCCAGGCCAGATGAGATGTATAAACTCTCCAGCAACTTGTAAAGTCTCCACAAAAACCTCTAAAAGAAGCCACCCAGCAACCACCTCAGCAGGGACTCAACAAATGCAAATGAAAAAGCAGTTTTCGGCTGCTCCTGCATGATAAAAATTGCAGTTATTGCTAGCTGTTTGCACAGTTGGACAGTTGCTGCCAATAAACCATCACAGAAGAAGAAAACTGTGGAAAACGATGTTGAAATATAGATTTTTCCTGGTTTCATCCGGTTGTTTTTATGCAGGCGAATGGAAACGAATCTAAGGATTTTGCAAAATGATCAAAATCAGCCCAGGCAATCAGGCGTTCTGTTGTCATTATGCTGCAGTGTGGGACAACAAAAGTGTGATATTTCGAAGTATATAAAAGTGCAAGCTAACATTTTCAAATCAGGCAGAACTCTTTAAAACTTCATAAACATGTAAAAGTGACAGGCTGCAGGGAGTTTATGCTTTCCCCCGGTCACTTAGACTCTTCCTTTCCCTGAATTTCTACAACAGATGGTGCAGAATATAAAGTTTTGATGATCTGCAGAGCCACATAAATGGGGGATGCACTTGGTACACTTAATATCCACCCGTTTGTGCAGTGCCGTGTGCGACGGTGCTTCTTACCTTCGCAGGAAAGGCCGTGAGACGTGACCCCGGATAAGCTATCTTTACAGACGTTGCAGAAGGTGGGCCGTGCATGGGAGCAGGCGTACCAGTTGTGCATCCCTGAGAAATGTTCCACATTAAACTGTGCCGTCTGGCGAAGGAGAAGTTAAAACAGGTTGGCAGCCACAGAAAGGCAACACAGAAAACACAATGTACTGCAGGTTGGCATGCAAAAATGACACTTCAAAATGCAGAAAAATATGCTATGAAACACCTTTTTGGCACTATTTTCTCCCTAATTGTTCATTTTTTCCTTGCTGCTCAGCTGGAAACCTCACAACTACTCGAGCCCAGCGGGAGAAACTCTCCACTCAGGCACTCATCAGTCTGTGATTTAACAGAAACTACACCTGGTCAGGAAAACGTACGAGGAGAAGCCGCCGTGGCTCTGCTAACAGTGTGGGCGTTGCAGCAGTTGGCGCAGCCCTTTGGATGTGTTTCGTAATTGTAACAGGTGCTAGTAAACTGGGACACTCGCATCCTAACAGTGGCACCAAAGGACGGCAATTAAACGCTGTTGTGTTGACATCTTGTGTGTGTTGTGAGCTGTGGGGTTGCTGCTGCCGCCGCTGCTGCAGTGCGCTGCAGTAAAGGGGGTGAGGGACGGGGTCTTATATAAGATTTCCCCTCTCAAATCAAAGACATTAAAATACAGCAGCAGCGGCGTCTTCCGCAGACCGCCGCCGACTTCATTTGCAGGCAGAAAACGCAGGAAAAAACAAGCAAGTCAACAGTTTCGGAGACACAATCGGGTGACAACATGTGTGATCCGGCGAGTAAAAAAAGGGGTTGAAATGCTGAAAGGGTACAGAATTGGAGGTTTTTGTGGGTCTGGGTGGTTTCGTCTCGTGCACCTGCGGCTACATGTGGGTCCATTCGTGGCTCTGCATGTGATTTGGGGCTACGAATCTCAACAAGGGAACTTCTCAGCTTCCAAACATGCAGCTCTACACCTGATCCGAACGCACATCTGCTCATTTCTGTCCCCAGTTTAATCGTCTAACCTCTCATCTATTGTTGCTGCAAACTGTAAGATGTGTTGACTGAGGGGTCCGTCTTACCTCGTAGTGCTCTCTGGACTGGACGGACTTCAGCGAACTGATCCAGTCCTCCATCTCTTTCCTGTTCTCGGCGCAGAGGATGAGCCTACGGAACGGAGTGATGACCTGCGGGGATGAAACAGGAGCTTTGATTATGTAGTGATGCTGGAAAAGACGGATAAACCTCCTCCAGCCCGCAGCGGCTCTGAGAGGAAAACAGCGATCGGCTTCGAGGATAAAGCCACCAGAAGCTCCCTCCCTCCCTCTTTGTTTCTCTCCCTCTCTCTCTCCCTCATTAACTGAAGCTCTCTCACACCTTCTTGAGTTTTCTCCGGTGTTTCCTTCCTCCCCTCCTCTCCACTTGTCTTCCTCATGATGCTGTGAGGAAGATGCGAGCTGACAGGCGAAGCTAAGAGCCTCCGTCCTCCCTCTGCACGGATGTATGTGTGTTTAAAGGACAGTCCCTGTGGAGAAGCCTACAGACGCTGCACCCTTTCAACGCCGACATCACTCACTTATTTATGCTCCTCATCTCTTCTTTCTCTCTTTCCTACCCATCGCGTCCTCATCTTATCTCCATTTACATTAGCGAGAGGCTCGACAACATCAGAGACGATAACTGTGTTTCCATGTAACTGTCAAACGGATTTCAAGCAAATTTTTGAGATGTCTTAAAAAATGGAATCACTTTGGAACAATAAACAGCACGGTCACGGTAGAAATGGGACATTTTCACTGTAATTTCTTGATTAATTTACTGTTATTTTACAAATCTAGCTTTTTTTAAAAATGAAATTACAGATAGGTAAACAAAAGTATTAATCAGCCTGTATTTTCCCAAATAGTAAATTTGTCCCAACATTTGAGAGTAAATTTACACTATTTTTTTGTACTGTAAAACAATATGGTAAATTTACAAATTAAAATATTTTTAACAGATATTTTACAGGTTTTTCCTGTTTTGTTAAACGAAAAATAACTTGTCAAATCACAGAAAAAATACCAACATACATGTTGACATGTCGTTACAAACGTCAAAATTGTAAATAAAAAAATCAGTTTTATTTATTATTTTCTACAATATTTGATGTAAAACAAAAATAAAAAAGAATTAGTTTACATGCTGCATAAAAACTGATCTGTTTTTCCTCAATATTTTATCTGAACATTTAACAATAAATTGACACTTTTTTTTACTGTTAAACAGTACTGTAAATTTACAAATATCAATCATTTTAACAGGCATTTTACAGGCTTTTCCTGTTCTACTGAATTACAAACAACTACTAAAATCACAGAAAAAAAGCACTGGTTTGACAAGGCCAAGACGGTAAAAATAAATAAATAAACAAAAATAACAATCTGTATTTTTTTAAATTAACTAAGAGTCGTTTCTTTTTGTACAACATGTGTCATGTGAAAAAAAGTGTATACATGGCAAAACATTTTTAAACTGTTTTCCCTGTTTTGTTAAAGTATAAATAAAAACTTCATAAAATCAATCGCAGAAGCAAAAAAATGAAAGTGTCCACATAAAAAATCTTTTTTTTATTTTTTTTTTTTTTTTACAATGAGTAATTTGTCCTTTCACAGTGTTTGGCTGGAAGTTTACGACCTTTTTTCCCCTGTAAAACAAAGATGTAAATTCAAAAATATTTGCTGTTTTAAAGAATATATATTTAACTGTTCCTTAATAGATTTTCCCCGATTTCTTAAATGACAAATAACTAGTACATATCACAAAAAAACTTACATGTTAAAAAATAATAATTAAAAAAATATACATATCATTGTTCAATATATGAATGCATGTAGTCAAACAAAATCATTACTGCTTTTCAGTTACTAAGTTCATACTTTAAGCAATATAATTACAGTGTTAAACTCAAATCTACCAGTTTTATCCACTGAAGGAAAAGATGATATTTGTGTAATTCTGATACATTAAAACCTTTCTAACGTTAGGGCTAGTCAGAGGTACAGCTTTGTCATCTTAAATTTGCAGCATATTTTTGTAATTTTAATGATATTTTTCTGTATCTTCAAAGTCTGTCATATAAAAAGGAAAAAATCACATAAAATTACAGATTTACATCATTAGAGGAGTGAGTGTTGAAACGTAGATTGGCTAGTAAACCAAGAAACTTTGTCTTCATCTTATTTAAATGATAATTAAAACGGCCTATATGAGACACACAGAAAAAGAAAAATAGAAGTCAATGAGGCCTCTTTAACATAATTTCACACCAGACTGCATCTTGTGGCAGTTTAATGTGTAATTTACATATTATATCTGAGATGCTGCTGCTTCTCCCTAATCTCTCCAAGGTGATCCCACATGCAAATTTTCATTTACTCTACATTTACTTTATGTGCATATTTTAATTTACTGCAATATTCCTCACTGCAGTGACTGCTTTCATTATGTGTTACTGAGGACAGACATCAGCATCTTATATCTTCTCTCTCACTCACTGTTTCACTTTGTCTGATTTAAAAAAAAAGCCTTATTTTGCAGCTGCTTTTATCCAGATCTCACATTTCAGATGCATTTTGCTGCAGTGAACAGCTGCCAGTGATGAGGGAGTGGGTACTGACTGGATTTCTTTTTGCTCTCTGTATATTTTATTTATTTTTGGGCACCAAAATTCAAAGTTTTTCAACTTTTCCTGGATGATGGGGATCTTATTAGACCAAACTCTCATTGGTTGGGCAGTCTCTGGTGCTATTTTCATGCAGAGAATAGCTCTACATCAGCAACTTCCAGGATTAATCCATTATTTTAGAGGCAGGAGGAACAAACTGTGACCATCACCAAGTTATCACAACTTTGCATGTGCCTAACATAATGGAGACTTAATTTAATTATATTTTTTAAACAGCTTTATCGGTCATTTAGTTTATCGAAACAAAATGACCAAAAACATGAAGAATGATCACAAAGAGATGCAAGTTTATCAAGATGTGACACAAAATGATCAACATGAGACAGAAACAACCGGGAAGGAAAGCAAAACAACCACAAAGAGACACAAAATTACCAAAATGGAACAAAAAATAGTAACTACAAAGAGACAAAAGGGCAAAAATGAGGTGCAAAATGACTAAAATCAGACACAAAATGTCTTAAATGTGACACTAAACAGCCCAAACTGAACAAAAACTACTATAAGCATGTAAAATGACCACAAGTAGACAAAATGGTGACAACTTGAAACTGTCGCCTCCAAAACTAAACGACATCAGGTCAAAGAAGTCATCGGTTTGGTTGCATTTTGTTCAAATCAACGACCAAAATTAACAATATGAGATACAAAAACATCAAAAACTGATTAAAAAAAAATCAATTAAAAAAAAGGCTTGTCTTGCACAAAGCTCATCTAGTTTTTTTTTTGTCTCCAGCAAAAACACCGCCTGATTCATCGACACATCGCTTCAGAGCTCCGTTACTGTGTTGAATTACTCCCATATTTCCAATAACTGGATGAACAGAGAAAAACAAGAGAACTGATCTGAGGTCTGTTCAGAGCAGCAGCACCTGAGGCTTCAACCAGGTGTGGAAAAACAGCAGGTGCACAACAAACACCCACGTCACTGCCAGTGTGTGTGTAGTGTGTGTGTAGTGTGCACGAGCCTGTAAGTGTGTGTGTGTGTGTAGTGTGTGTAGTGTGCACGAGCCAGTAAGTGTGTGTGTTAGAGCTACAGCTGCTGCTTTTCTTTCTGCATGAAGCTACTGTTGCTGTTCACCATCTGCTTTACTGACACTTGTTGATCTCAGAACTCGATACTCAGCAGATAGAATGGTTTACAGACAACAAAAGTAAACTCCGATGTGTTAAAACAAAAGATCTGTGAAAGTCTGGTTGTATATTTTTTGACCTCTTATATCCGCATTTGGATAAACTTGTGTTTCAGTGGAGTTCAGTCGTCATTTTAGCTACGAATATGAGCAAAAACAATATGTTCTATTAAACTCTGACATGCTAAAACTAAAGATTTGTGAAAGTCTAGTTGCATGTTTTAGCTCTTGTGTCCTGCTGTGGGTAAAGACATAGAGACAAGCAGAAAAACTCAAGTGTATACATCTGTGTGTTCAATCTTCATTTAAGCTACAATTTTAAACAAGGTAGTGTCTACAGATACGGACCCGTACTCATAGCCTGTGGGCTACGGATACGGCACTTTCCATTTGCCAGACAGATACGGACCCGTACGCGAGTCAAGAAGCTGCTAACCACTGCAAACTGCTGAAAGGTAAGCAAAGGTTAAGGTTAAGGTTAGTGTTAGGGTCAGGTTTAGGGTCCGTACCTGTAGTACCGATGCTACGGGTCCGTACCGCTAGCGTCTACCGGGAGTCACGTGACCAGATCTCGCGTATCTGATTGGCAAATGGCAAGTGCCGTATCCGGAGTCCACAGGCTACGGGTACGGGTCCGTACCTCTAGCAACAACCTTTAAACAAACTCAATCTATTTCAACTCATTATTTAAACCTTTAAAAGTGACAGATGAGTTTCTGTTGGTGGAAACTGAGCAACGATTTTGCTTATTTAAGGCATTTCATCAGCGACTGTCAGTTTGTTCACTTTTTCACGCACAAAAACACAAAATTCCATTAATCAAAGTTGGTTCTGATCATGAAGTCCAGTCGGTTAAATAATACATTTTTTTTAAGCGTGATGTGTTTCCTGCTGTTTGCAGATGTTTGCTTGTGTTTCTATTTAATTATCCCGCAAAAGTTAAGGTAAAGTTCAGGTTTAAGTTATGTTAAATCAAAGCCCACTCTTCATTCTTGTAATTCTTTATGAGGAAAATTTCCCCCCAAAAAACACAAGATGATGATGTAAAAAATACTTGAAATGTAAAAAAAACCCAAAAAAGAAAGTTATAGATAAACTCCTGGATGTAATTGTGTTACTTCCTGCCGGCCCCTACATTCCTCTCAAAAATCTGATGAACATTTTCACATAATAGAGTGTTTGTAAATTTAACTAATACTTCATACTGTATGTGTTTTATTGACCTTTGGCTGCTCTTAACATTTAATTTTCATTCTATTTTAGAAAATTATCTGACAAGTTGACATCCTCCTCTGCCTGTTTCAGTACTTTATACTATTTTATTTTGATATTTTAATACTTTTATCCTGTTACATCATTTGTTGCTGTCTGGCAGCTCAATTGAGGGTGCTTTCAATGTGTCATATAAATACATCTATTTTTTTTAATATGACTGTCGTGTTAAGATACTTGCAGTAGTAAAAATGAAAAACTAAAAAAGAAAGCATCTCATTGACTTTTTATTTCCTGTCACCTCTGAAATGATGCTTTTTAAAGAGCTGCAAGGCCGCTGTGATCTGAGATAAGAGCTGAATGAAGAGACCTCGAAATATAATACCACAGAAAAACACGAAAAGCACATCGCTTTCATTCAAGGACTCGACAACGGATTAGTTAAAAAGGCTGCAGCTGTAAATGAGATGAAACCGTGGAGCTCCCTGATCAATCACCTTCATCACTCTCGCAATCAATGTGACCCAAGACCTCTGATCAATAATCAATCCGCCTGAACTGAGAGCTCCGGAAGAAGAAGAAAAATCAGTATTTCTCAGTAGGTCAGGGCTGTGTGGCCTCTTGCTGCTCTCGTTTCATATTAAAGCTAACCATGTTAGCGTCCTTCCTCCGTTTTTAAGTGGAGACGACGACTGACAAATTACTGGCAGCATTTTTTGCTTCACTGTTTTCACATGAATCTGCTCATCGCTCTGCACAGAATCCCGTGCTCTTCGGTAGTAATTGTTGTGTATTCGAGAGGCAAATTGATCCCTTCGGACGTAGATGCTGCCTCCTCTCCAGCGGTGTCTGGAGCGGGGCGGCGATAAGGATGAGGGTGGTTGCCAGGGGAAACAGAAGCAGCTGTTTCCAAAAATGGCTCGAAGGCATCCCTCAAGTGTGGAAAACCTCCACCGATGACCGACCTTAGCGTCAGAACAGAGATTTTATTGACAAATGACGGGCACGTTTTTAGCTGGAAACCAGCAAAGATTGAGCGATAACAGAGGAAACTGAGGACACGTGTCGGCTTCCGGAGAACATTTTTATCTAGCAGTAGGGTTTAATCTTCGTTTAAGCTACAATTAGTGTGAGTTAATATGTGCATATATGTGGCCAAAAGATGCAAACCATAAGCAAGTATCTGCATTTATATGTAAATTTGTGTTGAAGTGTGTTTCAATGGTCATCTTAGGTACAAATATGAGCAAAACAATCTATTCTACTAAATTCTGAGATGCTAAAACTAAAGAGTTATGAAAATCTAGTTATATATTTTACCCCTTGTGTCCTGCTGTGGGTTAATATATTGAGAGAAATGGCAAAGGAAACAAAACATCTCTATCTATCTGCATTTATACATAGATTGCTGTGTTAAATCTTTATTTAAGCTACAATTTTGAACAAATTCAATTTGTTTGAACTCATTATTCTGCTTTAATTAACAGTGAACGTTGGGGAAAAAAGACCAACCATAAAGTTCAGAAACTGATAGTTTCTTTTTGTTTGTAGCTTTTAAAGCTGTGGGAGGAGAAGTGATCAGTTATTTTGCTCCTTGAAGGCATAATTTCTTCAGTAATTGTTAGTTTGTCTTTTTTTTTCCAAGCATAAAATCAAAAATACCTTTAATCAAAGTTGGGTCTGATAATGAGGGAGGTCTGATTCGTGCCATTAAAAAATGATATATTTGCAGAGGAAAATTACCCATAAAAACACAGACTAAAGAAGCACACCAACACATTTTAACTACTGTGTATGTAGCACCAAATTATTTATCGGAATGTATTAATCGAAGTTTTCCTCACCCCGATCTGTCGAGGCAGACGTCTGCCCTCCCTGAACCTGGTTCTGCTGGAGTTTTCTTCCTTTTGCTTCCCAAAACCACCAAAAAAAACTTGCTCAAAAGGAATCATTGGATTTCTCTCTATATTTGAGGAACCTTGAAGCAGTTTTAAGGAAGCTAAACCTTAAAGTTGTTTTTAGGGGAAGATTTTTAACAGGAATCAACATGAAGTTTCTCAAGTTTATCACTAAAAGTTCGCTTTTAAACAATCTGAATCCTAAAGCCCACCACTGAGTTCTAAAGGGAACAATATTTTTTTTAATTATATTTAAACCATTTCTCAGAGCCAGAAACCATAAAACCACATGGAATTGTTTTGATTTTCACCTTTCCAACAGTTAATTTGCTAAGTTTAGCCAAATCTGAGCTTAAAATTGTGATATTTCATCAAAATTACTTGCTATTCAATATGTCTTGTGCAGAAAATTGCCAAAAAAATAATTTTTATTCTCATTTAAGTCTGTTTAAAACAAAACATCTGCACTACTGAATTTTTTTGTTTGTTTATTTCCTTATGGTCATGAAGTTTTTACAGATCAATTTATTGCTCTATAAATCAGAAAACAATGTCAAAATGTTTTCACCAGGTTTGTAATATTATACAAAAAACAAACTAGACAGGAATAATATTCGTAGGTTTGTTGTATACAAGCGGTGCTAAAGTAGAGATTTTTGGCTCAAAACAGAAAGAAAAACTTAACTATGAGATTAATGCCTTTAGATATTTCAGTACTTGCATTTTTGTCCTTTTTCACTCTGCTCTGCTCATCAGCTGTATGAAGATGTTTCACTATGCTGAATGTGTCATCTATGTGCTCCTCCATTTACTGTTTTTGAACCATGCTGCATTTATTTTATTCATCCAGTTTGTTTTATTTTGCTCTCAGTCTCTCATGCAATTCGTTTTTTGACTTAAACACTGCCTGCACTTCAGCCGACAAGCCCGTTGATTTTTGTCATGACTTTATAGGTTTGTTTTTTAACAGAATCTGATGGAAACTGTTTAATTTTTGGTAGATTAAAGTGACTTTAAGGAAATGTCACAATTTTAAGCTTAGATTTGGTTCACTTTCCCAACAAAACCACAATGCAAGCATGCTTCGACCACTGAGTCTGTCTGTTTTTACAGTTTCTGGCTCTGATCATTGAGGTGATTTTGATCCATTTGTAATTCAAAACATTTTGTGATCCTTTTAAAACCTACTGATAGGGTTCAGAAGGTTAAAGATATAACTAAAACAAACCTAAATGTGTCTTTTCTAAGCAAAATAGCCCAAAATCTCGCCTCGTTTCTCGCCTTAAAACGCTTAACATCAGCTGCACAACAGACCAGAGCGGCAACATGAGAGCTGATGTGAAACTTCCTCGAGATTCGAGTCACGTATTCATGGCGGGAGGTAAAGAGCGAGCCCATCCAATGAGCGGCAACTAGAGGCAGCCAGTTTGGGCTTCGGGTTGGGCTGAGCTGAGTCCCTCACGTGGACCTGAAGGTGCTACCGCTCTGCGCTACAACAGCAGCCTCATCGTGCATTCAGACGGCGCGACAATGCACCGATCGGCCGGTCACAAACACACTTTATACACAAAACGCACACAAAAAGAGAGAGAGCCGTGATCTTCAGTCTTTTTAGCTGCTGCACCCCTGAAAACACCACAGAGCCGTGCATCCTCTGTCTGTTCTATGCTGCTTTACTCTTGAAAACACAGCTCTGACACCACATTTGCTGCATGTTTACTGCCTCAAACAAAGAATGCATATTAATTACATAACTGCCTTTAGTGCATTGCAGATAAAACTAGTGGAAGTCATTCACCTGCACACATGAAACCACACAAACAACCAACCTGCATACAGGATGCCAGCAGCATCAGTCATCCTCATGGGGAAGCAGACAGACAGCAAACACCAGGACAGACAGATAGACAACAGACTCAGCAAAAAGCCTCCTCTGCAGCAGCGATCTCCCCCTGTTCTCTCCTTCCTCTCTGATTTCAGCCTCTTAAAGCTGCTGTTCCAGCAGGTGAAGCGACACTCGGTGTTACCTTCGCCGCTCCTCCTCGTCTTCGGTCCGTCCTCGGAGCTTTAACTCACCTCCTCCTCCTCCAGCGCTCCTCGTGACATCACTCCAGGATTTCCTCCACTGCACAACCTCTTCTGCATCACCTCACCCCCTTTATTCATTATGCATTTCTGTTTTCTCCAACTTCCCCTTTCTGAAACCTCCTGCACACAACACAGCTGCACACACACACACACACATGCAGCAGCAGCAGCAGATCTTATTTATGAAAATGGCAGACGTTAATCCGATCCAGGCACTCAGTGGAGCGTTTCGAGGCGGTGGCTATAAATAGCCCGGTGTTCTCCTCCTCCTGCCTGTTTCTTATTATAGCAGACATTTATAGGAAGGACGGGCCACTACGAGCTCCTTCTGTTTTTATCCTCGTCATAACAGCATCGTGTTCGTCCTCCCACGCTCACCTCGCATCCCTGAACAAGCCTCCATTCACAGCAGCATCACTTGTGGATGATATGAGCAGCATGTGACAGAAACACAACCAGCACTGATGGGAAATAGAAGAGCAGCGACTAAATATAAATTACAGCTGACATTTATCAGGTGAATCACCATCCATGAAGGGCAAATCCGGATTTCATGTAAACCAACATGCAGCTGAATGTATAATTACTACTAATAAAGAATAATGATGCAACTAATGATGATTTTTACATTAGTTATTCTGATGTAAAAATCAGTTATTCTTATATCTACTAATAGGTGATTGGGCTCCAAAAAAGCTGAAAAATGTCAGAAAACCCAATAAGAACTCTTCTTTTGTCCACAACCCAAAGATATTCAGTTTACTGAGACAGAGGAGAAAACATGACATTTTGGAAGGTGTAATCAGACAATTTAGATCTCTGAAATCAACCATTTAGGAAAATAAAATCGACTCAATGCAATCAACACTTCAGTGATTGGAAGAGATGTAATTTTAAAAAAAAGGAAAATCTGGGGAAATCATTTCAAATGACGGCAAATATTTGTAAAATAACTTCATTTTTATCTGAGCTAAATCCAGAAAAATAATGGAATTGTACAGTCAAACATTGTTGAAGAACAAAACACAGTAAATCTACTTATTTTTGAAGTAAACATTATATGGTAAACCAATCTCTAGCTGCATAACTACTACTAATAATAATAATGATACGACTTCTTCTGGATTTATTATGTTTGGTCTAAAAAATGTCAGACAATGCTGAAAAATGTCAGAAAATCAGTGATGAAAAATGTCTTGTTTTGTCCACAACTCAGAGCTTTTCAACTTACAGTCATAGAGGAGCAAAGAAAACTGAAAATATTCACATTTATGAAGCTATAAACAGACAATTTGAAGATCCTGTCCTTAAAAATTTCTCAATTTGATCAAATTTACGGATTAATTTGCTGAGAAAACAGTTTGAATGAATGTAGTCAACATGCAAATCAATACTTTTCTGTGTGGTTTTACTAGATTTTTACTAGATATTATTGAAAAATGTGATTTTAATCCTTAACGTTCATTTTTTTCTTTCAAAGAATGGAAAATATTTGGTAAAAATGGCAAAAAGTAATTTGCCAAACATAAAAGAACAAAATATCATTTACAAATATAAAGTTTTTAATGTGGACATTATTTATAGTTTTGCCCTGTGATTTTGAGGTTAACACTGTAATTAAATATTTTTCCCCCCCTGAGATTTAACTAGATATCTATAAATTAACAACACTGGGCAAGTCTGTAACATGTAAGTAATAACACATGATATACTGTTTTTCAGTCTTTAATGCATTTAATTTTTCTTCCAATTATCTATATTTTTTCTTATTCAAATTCAATATAAAATAATCTGATTCTATGATCAAATCCTTTCAGGGAAATAAGATTTGGTAACACTTTATAATAACTATACACTATTAAGCATTAGTTAAGCATTGGTTCAGCATAATTTAAGCATTAGTTAATCCTTAAATCCTCATGAACTCATCATGAATTCACCATCAGTAATACATTACAAAGCATTAGTAAAGACGGTTTTAAATGTTCAACCAACACATTATTAAGCATTAGTTAAACATTAGTAAAGTGCTTAATTCATCGTTAACTCATCATTTGTAACTAATTAGCTATACGTGCTTAATTAATCATGAATTCATGATCTGTATGGCATTTATTATGCATTACTAAGCACTTAATAAATCCGGTTAAAAATGTTTTGTTGCTCATTGATAATCTCAGTTGTTAATACTTTATAAAGGGTGAGCAACTGTGTTAGTATATGAGTTACAAACACATATTCATACTCAATGAATAACTTATTAATGCAGTTACTACTCATTAGTTCAGTATATTCCGTGAGCCCATCTAAAGTGAGGATTATCTATGCTTTATAAAGCATTTATAAATGACACAGAAGCAAAGATATACAAAGTGTCAGTTTTATTGGTCCCAAACAATACAAGCTCTTTTAAATACACACTTTAAACAAATACAATCTATAAGATTTCAAGTAAACTTGACAAACATCTTCAAATAACAACAGTCTGTGATCGTATAAAATAGAAAAATAAAATACAAGCTCTTTTAAATACACACTTTGCAATCCTTAACATTTCAAGTTAACTGGTGAACTATCCCTTTAGGGCTAGTGTGTATTTAAAAGAGCTTGTATTTTATTTTTCTATTTTATACGATCACAGACTGTTGTTATTTGAAGATGTTTGTCAAGTTTACTTGAAATCTTATAGATTGTATTTGTTTAAAGTGTGTATTTAAAAGAGCTTGTATTGTTTGGGACCAATAAAACTGACACTTTGTATATCTTTGCTTCTGTGTCATTTATAAATGCTTTATAAAGCATAGATAGTCCTCACTTTAGATGGGCTCACGGAATATACTGAACTAATGAGTAGTAACTGCATTAATAAGTTATTCATTGAGTATGAATATGTGTTTGTAAATCATATACTAACACAGTTGCTAACCCTTTATAAAGTATTAACAACTGAGATTATCAATGAGCAACAAAACATTTTAACCGGATTTATTAAGTGCTTAGTAATGCATAATAAATGCCATACAGATCATGAATTCATGATTAATTAAGCACGTATAACTAATTAATTACAAATGATGAGTTAACGATGAATTAAGCACTTTACTAATGTTTAACTAATGCTTAATAATGTGTTGGTTGAACATTTAAAACCGTCTTTACTAATGCTTTGTAATGTATTACTAATGGTGAATTCATGATGAGTTCATGAGGATTTAAGGATTAACTAATGCTGAAATTATGCTGAACCAATGCTTAACTAATGCTTAATAGTGTATAGTTATTATAAAGTGTTACCTAAGATTTTGTTTATTTGTTTTAACAGCCAGCATGTAAATGAGTACTTTTTTCTGAGATTCTGCTAGTTATTATCTGTGATAAAAATGTGAATCACTGATGAAGAATACATTAACATTTGTATGGACACAGATTTTTGATTTTTGTTGTTTTTCTCGATTAACTAGTTAGTTTTTTCCCTCTGATTTTATTAATATTATCCATAATTTAACAAAAAAGGGGAACATTTGTATAATACCAAGAAATTAGTAAGTATATCCAAGTATGTTTTACTGTATAAAGGAGGTTTATTTCTATGCAAGCCCCAGAAGGCACCAGATTAAATATCCTACAGCTGCAGCATAGCACTGCAGCCTGCAGAGCTGATGTTGAGGCGACTCATCGGCCTCATTGTTGAACACGTGCTGTTGTATGACCCACAGTGTTTTAATGTGGAAACACTGAAGATCTACTCACTGTGAAGCTGTTGTTGACATTCTTTGTGCTGGATTCTGCAACGCTGGCATCCGACAGGTCGACTTCATCGAAGATAAGGGACTGCAGGACAGAAGAAGAAACAGAATGATTAGATTTGGATTAAAGCTTCTTCATTCAGGGTTTAACTTAGCTTATAGTTACATCTATACTACTGCATGAAGACAGTGATGTTACGTCTATACCAAATACTACCTACTATCTACTACTGCATGAAGACAGCGATATTACGTCTATACTAACTACTACATGAAGACAGCAATGTTACATCTATACCAAATACTATCTACTATCTACTACTGCATGAAGACAGTGATGTTACGTCTATACCTACTACTACCTACTACTACATGAAGACGGTGATATTACGTATACGCTAACTACTACATGGAGACAGTGATGTTACGTCTATACTAACTACTACATGAAGACGATGTTACGTCTATACTAACTACTACATGAAGACAGCGATGTTACGTCTATACTAACTACTACATGAAGACACGGATGTTACGTCTATACTAACTACTACATGAAGACAGGGATGTTACGTCTATACTAACTACTACATGAAGACAGCGATGGTACGTCTATACTAACTACTACATGAAGACAGCGATGGTATGTCTATACTAACTACTACATGAAGACACGGATGTTACGTCTATACTAACTACCACATGAAGACAGCGATGGTACGTCTATACTAACTACTACATGAAGACAGCGATGGTACGTCTATACTAACTACTACATGAAGACAGCGATGGCACGTCTATACTAACTACTACATGAAGACAGGGATGTTATGTCTATACTAACTACTACATGAAGACAGCGACGGTACGTCTATACTAACTACTACATGAAGACACGGATGTTACGTCTATACTAACTACTACATGAAGACAGGGATGTTATGTCTATACTAACTACTACATGAAGACAGCGATGTTACGTCTATACTAACTACTACATGAAGACAGGGATGTTACGTCTATACTAACTACTACATGAAGACACGGATGTTACGTCTATACTAACTACTACATGAAGACAGCGATGTTACGTCTATACTAACTACTACATGAAGACAGCGATGTTACGTCTATACTAACTACTACATGAAGACACGGATGTTACGTCTATACTAACTACTACATGAAGACAGGGATGTTACGTCTATACTAACTACTACATGAAGACAGCGATGGTACGTCTATACTAACTACTACATGAAGACAGCGATGGTACGTCTATACTAACTACTACATGAAGACAGGGATGTTACGTCTATACTAACTACTACATGAAGACAGCGATGGTATGTCTATACTAACTACTACATGAAGACAGCGATGGTATGTCTATACTAACTACTACATGAAGACAGCAATGTTACATCTATACCAAATACTATCTACTATCTACTACTGCATGAAGACACGGATGTTACGTCTATACTAACTACTACATGAAGACAGGGATGTTACGTCTATACTAACTACTACATGAAGACAGCGATGGTACGTCTATACTAACTACTACATGAAGACAGCGATGGTATGTCTATACTAACTACTACATGAAGACACGGATGTTACGTCTATACTAACTACTACATGAAGACAGCGATGGTACGTCTATACTAACTACTACATGAAGACAGCGATGGTACGTCTATACTAACTACTACATGAAGACAGGGATGTTACGTCTATACTAACTACTACATGAAGACAGCGATGTTATGTCTATACTAACTACTACATGAAGACAGCGATGGTACGTCTATACTAACTACTACATGAAGACAGGGATGTTATGTCTATACTAACTACTACATGAAGACAGCGATGTTACGTCTATACTAACTACTACATGAAGACAGCGATGTTACGTCTATACTAACTACTACATGAAGACAGCGATGGTACGTCTATACTAACTACTACATGAAGACAGGGATGTTACGTCTATACTAACTACTACATGAAGACAGCGATGGTATGTATACTAACTACTACATGAAGACAGGGATGTTACGTCTATACTAACTACTACATGAAGACAGCGATGGTACGTATACTAACTACTACATGAAGACAGCGATGGTACGTCTATACTAACTACTACATGAAGACAGGGATGTTACGTCTATACTAAATACTACATGAAGACAGGGATGTTATGTCTATACTAACTACTACATGAAGACAGCGATGTTACGTCTACACTAACTACTACATGAAGACAGCGATGTTACGTCTATACTAACTACTACATGAAGACAGCGATGGTACGTATACTAACTACTACATGAAGACAGCGATGTTACGTCTATACTAACTACTACATGAAGACACGGATGTTACATCTATACTAACTACTACATGAAGACAGCGATGGTACGTCTATACTAACTACTACATGAAGACAGCGATGGTACGTATACTAACTACTACATGAAGACACGGATGTTACATCTATACTAACTACTACATGAAGACAGCGATGGTACGTATACTAACTACTACATGAAGACAGCGATGGTACGTCTATACTAACTACTACATGAAGACAGGGATGTTATGTCTATACTAACTACTACATGAAGACAGCGATGTTACATCTATACTAACTAATACATGAAGACAGCGATGTGTCAACAAAGCAGACACTTCTCAGGAAAAAATGGAAGCTACCACAAAAGTCACAACACTGTACACAAACAAGCAAAGTTGGTGGTTGATTAATAAAAATTACAATTCTGGAAAAGCATTTCACAAGCTTCAGATGATGCCAGACGTCCACAATCCCTTCAAGGATGAAAAATGAGTACAATCTACATCTTCTGATAGCCTAAAAATGAGGCAATGTGAAGTGAAGCTAGAGGAAGAATAAAGGAAAAAGCAGACTTTCTTTCCCTCAACACACAGAAGTCATGGAGAACATTATGTCATGGCTACACTGTAAAATAAATAGAAAAACAAATCAATGTTTTAAAATATTTTGAAAAGCTATTTGCAGTTTTAGCAGATTTTGGGAAACTAAAAAAAAAAATCTCTTTTTCTCCTTTAAAACAATATGCTTGTACTCTGTATCATAATGGGAATTTTGTTATTTTACATCTAACTTTAGAATAACACTATTAATTTTTTTTTTTACTGTATTTCAATCAAAAAATATCTACTAAAAATTGTATTTTAAATTATAAATAGGTAATAAAATCACAGAAAAAAGTATTCATTTACATGTTTATTGGAAAATTTAAAAGAAAACACACATTAATAAATAAATAACAACCACTTTAAAAATCAGTATTTTTATAAATAGTAATTATTTTTGTAACATTACACAATATACAGTATTTCACTTTTTTTAAACACAGTTTTAATGTATTTAATTGAAGATTTTTTCGGAGTTTTTTTTAATATTACAGTATTCCACATTTTACATGTATTTTATCAAGGTTTTTTAACAGCTTTAAATGTACTGTATATTATTAAGGTCTTTTCTTTTTCCAGTTTTTAACCTTAAAATATGTCACTTTTTATGTGCAAGTTATTAGTTTAATAGTTTTAAATGTGTTTTATTCAGTTTTTATTTCTTTTTACAGTTTTCAACATTACAATATTTCACATATAACATTTTTTCTTTTTATGGGTTTTCTACTTTTACAGTTTTAACGTCATAGTTTCTTTTTTTACAGTTTTAAATTATTTTAAGCAAGGTTTAACCATGTTTTCTGGAATTTAGTTATTTATTTTGGTGCTCCGGACAAGTAAAATTTTACAGCCTTGATTTCCAAGTATAATATCTACCATTCCTTCATTAAAATGTTCAATAATGACCGTAGCAATAGGATATATTGAAGTTTCTTTTTTAAAGTCAAAGAGTGCCAGAGCCAGTTCCTCCTTTTTATATAAGGAGGTTGTTTTTTTCATCTAATATGCTTTTATTTTGCTAAATGTAACTACCATGTCTTGTCTGTAGGGGTTAACAAAGGAAGTGTGAAGGGAAAACTGATTATTTACAAACATTCTGGTCAAGAGGTCTGATTTGTCCATAGCGCAGCGACACGACTTCCCCTCTGAACTTAAAACGGACGGCGTGACGGTGAATGTTAAAGCATTTTATTGGGTTTTCTGAGTGTGCAAACAGGAACGTGATATCATGATGGAGGAGGAATGGCCTCTGACTGGGAGAGTGGGAGGAGAGAGCAGCTGTCAGGGAAAACCCGGATAACAACTGTCTGCGGAGGGAAGCCGGCCAGCAGCACCGACAGCCTCCACATACGAGAACCAGCGGCAGCTCGCCAACACCAACACTTGGCGGCTTTACGGGTTTGAGCTGCTGAGCATCAGAAAGTCCACTCTGAAGAGTCTGGAGGGAAGCTAATGGGAAGCTGACGATGATGGAGGACGAAGACCAGAACAAACCTCAGATGCCCAAAGATCCAGAGACCAGCATCTCCTCTGCAGAATCAGAAAAACTCCTCTACTTCATCTACTTCCTCTATTTCCTCCACTTCATCTATTTCATCTACTTCCTCTACTTCCTCTACTTCATCTATTTCCTACTTATCTATTTCCTTTACTTCATAATCCATATTTCCCACCTGAACTTCAACTCAAACTGTCTTCTGTCTTCAGATTAGGACTTATGGATGGATAATGAGACATTAGACACCTCTTTGACATGTTTTTGTTGTATTTTTGTCATTGTATCTCTTTGTGGCAGTTTTGTCTATATATGGTCACGTTAAGTCTCTTTGAGGTAGTTTGTCATCTTTTTGTCCAACACGTGTGTCTTTTTTTGTTGTCATTTTGCTTCTCTTTGTGTTTTTTGGAGGGGTAGTCTTGTCTTTTTGCTTGTTTTATGTCTCCTTGGTAGTCTTCCTGTCTTTGTTTTGTGTTCTTTTGTGGTCATTTTGTCTCTCTTTGAGGTAGTTTATTTTTTTTTTTCCATTGGTTTACATCTCTTGAGGAAATTAGTCCATTTGTTGTCATTTTGAATCTGTTTTTTGTCGTTTTGTGTCTCATTGGGGCAGTTTTGTCTCTTTGTGGGTACTTTAAGTCTGTTTGAGGTAGTTTTTCTTCTTCTTTGTCATAACCACGTCTTTGTAGACTTTTTGTTTTTCTTTGGGGTAGTCCTGTCTTTTTATTCCTTGTCTTATGTCTCCTTGGTAGTGTTGTCTTCCTGTCTTTATTTTGTGTCTCATTGTTGTCATTTTGTGTCTCTTTGAGGTACTTGGTGTTTTGATTTTGGTTGGTTTATATCTCTATTTTTTTTTGTCTCTTCGTTGTCATTTTTGTCATTTTGTGTCTCTTAGGGGTAGTTTTTGACTTTTTCGTCACTTTGTGTCTTTTCCCGTCCTATTTCTCTTTGGGTAGTTTATCTCTTTTTGTCATTGGTTTGTGTCTTTATGTTGTTGTTTTCCGTCTCTTTGGGGTTGTTTATTCCCTTTGTGATTGGTTATTGTTTCCTTGGGGGAGTCTTGTCTTTTCTTTTTTTGGATCGGTTTGCATCTCCTTGGGGTAGTTTCCTGTCTTTCTGTCTTTATTTTGTGTCTCTCTGAGGTAGTTTTGTGTCATTTTTGGTCAGTTTGTATTATTGTTACTATCATTGTGGATATTCATCTCCCAAGGAAAGATTTTTGTCATTACTATGTGTCTCTTTTTTTGTCATTTTGTGTCTCTTAGTTGCAATTTTGCTTCTCTTAGGGGTTATTCGTCTGTTTGTAGTCGCTAGGGGTGTGTTTGGTCTCATTGGGGTAGTTTCTTGTCTTTCTGTCTTCATTTTGTGTCTCTTTTTTGTATTATAGTGTCTCAATTATGTCATTTCTCTTTGGGGTATTTTTTCTGTTTTTGTCATTGCTTTGTGTCTTTTCATTGTTGTCTCTTTGTGGATGCTTCATTTCTTTGGGGTAGTCTTTTCTTTTTTGTCTCATTTATTGTCTCCTTGGGGTAGTTTTTGTCTTTCTGTCTTTATTTTGTGCCTCTTTGTTGTCGTTTTGTGTCTTTTGGGGGTTGTTTTGTCTCTTTGTGGTCACTTCAAGCCTCTTTGGTCTCGTTTTGTGTCTCGTTTGGGTAGTTTTTTGTATTTCTGTCTTCATCTTGTGTCTCTGTAGTCATTTTGTGTCTTCTGGTAGTAATGTTGTCTCCCTCTGAGGAGGTTTTGTGCCTTTTTTGGTTGGCTAATATCTCTCTGGGGCAGTTATTTGTCGGTTGTCATTTTGTGTCTCCTGTCATTTTGTTTTTCTTTGGGATTGTTTTATCTCTTTGAAGCCACTTCGGTCTCACTCTCTATCTCTTTAGAGCAATGCTAAGTCACAGTTTTCCATCTCTTTGTAAAATGTTTGCCCGTTTGTGGTCACTTTGTGTTTCTTTGGGGTAGTTTTTTGTTTAATTGTTGTCCCTTAGTGTCTCTTTTGTCTTGTTTTGTGTGTCTTTGGGATCATTTTGCACATTTTGTTGCTTATTTCAGTCCTGACCTCTCTTCGTGCTGAGGCTCTGTTACCATCAGACCTGTTAACTAACCCTTTCAGTCTGTTACCTAACACGTCCAGCCTGTTATCTGACACGTCCAGACTGTGAACTAACCCGTCCATGCTGATGAGGGAAGTAGAGGAGTTTCTGACAGACTGCAGAGAGGATCCTGATGGATCATTGAGGAGGTTGTTGTGTTCATAAAGCGAAGAGCAGCACAGCAGCCAGGTAACCTGATGGATGTGGAGACGATGAGATCTTATCTAAACACATGAACTTTGGCCACCACAGGAAGAACTTCTCACTATATTTAAATGATTTCATTCATTGGTTTGGTTCTTCCAGTGCGGCCGTTAATAGAATCAGATTAGGATGAGCAGCACAGTGTGAAACTCTGAAAGCCACAATCATCACTGAGGAAGGATTTTTTTAACCGTCTGAACCCCAAAAACTGAGAAAAGCATTATTTTTTACAAAAAAATAACACAATGAAATGTTTTTTGTGTCTTTGTTGAAGATTTGTCTCTGTTTGCTGTCAATTTGTGTATTTTTGTTGTTTTGTGTCTGTTCATTGTCAGTTTGTGTCTCTTTATCCTTTATTGTCTCCGTTTTGTGTCTCTTTAGGTTACTTTTGTGTCTCTTTGCTGACGTTTTATGTCTCTTTCTTGTCAAATTGTGACTACAACAAAACAGTGTTTTTAGTTGTTTTGTGTCTCTTCGTAGTTGTGTTTCTTTGATATCATTTATTGTCTCTGTTGTTGTTTTGTGTCTCTTCATGTTAGTTTTGTGTCTCTTTCTTATCGTTTTGTGTCTCTGTTGTCATTTATTGTCTCTGTTGTCATTTTGTGTCTCTTTAGGTTAGTTTTGTGTCTCTTGTCGAGTGTCTCTTTGTAGTTGTTGTGTGTCTCTGTTATCAGTTATTGTCTCTGTTGTCATTTTGTGTCTCGTTCTTGTCGTTTTGTGTCTTTTAAGGTTAGTTTTGTGTCTCTTTGTAATTGCTTTGTGTCTCTGTCGTCATTTATTGCCTCTGTTGTTGTTTTGTGTCTCTTTAGGTTACTTTTGTGTCTCTTTCTAGTTGTTTTGTGTCTCTTAGTTATCATTTATTGCCTGTATTTACATTTTGTGTCTCTTTAGAGCACTTTTTTGTCTCTTTGCTGACATTTTGTGCCCCCTTCTTGTCAGTTTGTGTCACTGTATAGTTGTTTGTGCCTCTTTGTTGTCATTTATTGTCTCTGTTGTCGTTTTGTGTCTCTCTCTTGTGGTTTTGGGTCAAATAAAAACAGCTTTTGGGTTCAGAGTGTTTGCTACCATTGATTTACATGCGGCTTCAGTTTCTCCACGTGTTCTGCTGTCCACTCTGAGCTTAAATCTACATTACATGTGATGCATTCAGGTCATATAGTAGGAAATGTTAAACAAAGCTGCAGTTTGTGCGCAAAATGGGTCAAATTTTCAGCAAAATGTTTGAACGTTGAGGCTCAGTGGGCCCATATGACATGAATGCAGCGCTGGTTCTGGTCCTGGCTGCTCTGTGCTGACCCGGATCCTCACTAGTCCCTCCTCAGACCCGCTGGCACCCAGAGGTGGAGGGGAGCGCCGAGCACCCGTCCAGCACACCGACAGCACTCGCCAGCAAACGCGACTCCTGGACACCCGGCGCAGAGCTCGCTCCTGCCAGCGCGCCAACGCACTGCCCGACTGGACAGGAGCACATAAACAACAACACAACAACAACACAACAACAACACAACACGTGATCCAGACCAGGAGGTTCGGTTAGAAGGTAAAAAAAAGACGTCAACAAGAGGAAAAAGTTCAGGTTAAAATCAAAACTGTTCTGAAAGTAAAACCAAGAAAATCAAAATGCAAAAAATCAATTAAAGTGATGAAAGCAAAAAAGGAAGAAATTCTGGATTCATTTTGTGTTGTTTTGTGTGTCTTTGGCCAAGTTTTGTCTTTATGTGGTTGTTTTGTCTCTTCGTTGTTGTTTTATATCTCTTTGTCTTAGGTTAGTGTCCCTTTGTTGTCATTTATCATTTCTGTCTTGTCATTTTGTGTCTCTAAACTAGTTTTGTATCTCTTCAGGTTCGTGTTGTATTTCTTCAGGCTTGTTTTGTGTCACTTTCTTATTGTTTGTGTCCCTTTCTTGTTGTTTTGTCTCCTCTTGTCGTTTTGTTTCTTTTTAGGCTAGTTTTGTGTCTCTTTTGTATACCTTTCTTGATATTTATTATCTTTGTTGATTTGTGTCTCTTTAGGTTCATTTTATGTCTGTTTTCTTGTTTTGTGTATCGTTGCTGTCCTTTTGTATGTCTTTCTACTCATTTTTTGTCTCATTGCTGTCACTTTCTTGTCATTTTTCGTGTTTGTCTTTCGCCTAGTTTTGCCTCTATTTGGCTGACTGTTCTAGTCTTTTTATGCCTCTTTCTTGTCGTTTTATCCCTTTGTGGGTGCTTTGTGTTCCTTTGCTGTCTCTTTAGGCCAGTTTTGTATCTCTTTCTTGTCATTTTGTGTCTGTCAATTTTGTGTCTCTTCTGATGTTTTGTGTCTCTTTAGGATCGTTATGAATCTCTTGTTGTTTTGTGTCTCTTTGCTGTCATTTTGTGTCTCTGCATTGTAATTTTGTGTCTCTTTGTTGTCATTTATTGACTCTGTTGTTGTTTTGTATCTCCTTGAGGCAGTTTAGTCTCTTTGTTGTTGCTGTGTGTGTCTTTGTGCTAGTTTGTCCTGAAGTGGTCATGTTGTCACTTTGTTGTCATTTTGTCCCTTCGTTCACAGCTTGTGTCTCCTTGCTGTCGTTTTCTGTCACCTTGTTGTCGTTTTGTCTCTGTGTTCGCTTTGCATCTATTTCTATTTTGAGTTTTTGTGGTTGTGTCTCTTTAGGATAGTTTTTTTTGTCTCTTTGTTGTTATTTTGTGTCTCTTTGTCGTTCATTGATTCTGTTGTCATTTTGTGGCTGTTATTTTGTGTCTCTTTGTCGTTCATTGACTCTGTTGTCATTTTGTGTCTCTGCTGACATTTTGTGTCTCTTTGAGGCAGCTTTGTGTCTGTGTTTACTTTGTGTCCCATTGTTGTCATTTTGTGTCTCTTTGTTGTGTTGTAATTGTGTGTCTCTGTCATCATTTGTTGACTCTGTTGTTGTTTTGTGTCTTTTTGACCCAGTTTTGTCTCTTTGTTGTTGTTTTCTGTGTCTTTGTGCTCGTTTGTCTTGAAGCGGTCAATGTGTGTATTGTTGTCACTTTGTGTCCCTGTGTTGTAATACTGTGTCTCTTTGTTGTTGTCTGTCTTGGCTGTTATTTTGAGTCTCATTGTTGTCTTTGTTGTCATTTTGTTTTTGTTCACAGGTCGTGTCTCCTTGCTGTTATTTTGCATCTCCTTGCTGTCGTTTTGTGCTTATTTGTTCTGATTTTCTGAGTTTGTGTGGTCTCTTTGTGTGTCTTTTGTGTCTCTGTTGTGTCTCTTTCACCCGTGTTTGCTGCTGCCTGCTGGTTGTCGTGTTAAATCGCACTAAACCATCTCACCTTGGCATCTTTGGCGTAGTAAAGAGTCCGGCCTCTGAGTTTGAAGTAGCGTTTTTTCCACCTCTGGAAGGAGCTGGTTTGTTTCAGCAGCAGACCTTCCTTGATGCTCGTCTGCAGGAGAAAACACGACACAAATACGAGTTTTTTCTCTCTCACATGAGCGACTCCCTGCTGTATTTATCAACGGGAAACTGTCGAGATAAAAACTGTTTACGCGTGCGAGTGGTAATTTTCTGCACGAGAGACGAGGAATCGGTCGAAGAAAGGAAGTGCATTAAACACAGCAGAGTCATTTCTCCAAAGAGCCGTAAACACACATCAGTCATTCAGCCGCAGAGCAACAAGAACGAAACACGGAGACGCAGAGAAAAGAGAGAAAAATGCAAAAACAGCTTCACATTTAGAGCTTTTGCATCTCTCGGACTCAAACACTTTAACTCCCAAATACAAATCCTCTGTTTAAGTACGACAGACTGAAAATCTTAAGAGACGCTCATCTTAATATTCACCTTAATGATGAGCATTGCACCGATTAGAAGTATTTTATTATGTTTTTCAAAGCGAGGCTTGTTTAAAGTCTTGGTGAGGAAGTCTGCAGATTTATTTTAACTCCAGCCGACAAGAAACAGTGTCATAATCATTTTAAAGAGCTTTTAATTTGGGTTTTGGATGCCTCATAGCTAAATCAGTCAACACAAGCTTAAATCTTTATTATTTCTAAAACTACGTGTTTTGGATAAAGTTTTCCTCTCCTTTTCTCTTTCTTTTTGTTTTTGCTTAAATTCGCTCCAATCTCAAAATTATTAAGGTAGTTAGTAAGTGAGTAAATAAATAAGTAAATGAATGAATTATTTAAATAATTAAATATTGTGACTTTTAGTCAAAGTACTTATTTCAATCTGGGCCCTATTTTGCTATATTTTTTTGGAGTAAATCATTATTAGGAACAATAATGACTGGAAAATTACTGGGGTTTTTTGTTTGTTTTTTGTTCTTGCTTTCAACCTCTAACCTTCAAGCAGTTTCTGTTTTTTCCTCACTGTGGGCTCATTTTTCACTGAAATATAAACTCCTGCACCTCTATGGAAACACAACAAGCATGAATTCAGATTTTTTTTATGTGCAGTGTGACAAAAATCACGAAAAGAGAAAAAGTAAAGTTATTTTTTTTAATTATTTGACTTTTTTTTAAAGGACTCAATATGTATACATTTTGCAAGTGAACACAGGTTTTACCCATAGTGACAAATATGGTGACTTCTTTGAAGATATTTTTATCTATATACATTTTTCCAGCCTCGACAAACTCCTTTTCGCTTTTCTCTGTACATCAGCTCCAGAAAGTTGTTTCACCATGCTGAAGGCACCTTCCAACAACTTTCTCCTCTGCTTGCTGTTTCTGAGCCATGCTGCATTTATTTGATTGTTTTAGTATGTTTTATTTTGTGTCACTGCCTTTTGTCATCTCCTTTTTAAATTTGTTTCTATCCTTGTCTTCTCTCTCGTCCAAACGCTGCCTGCAGTTTAGTCAACATTTCCAGAATTTCCGTGATGTGACTCTTGGCCACAGTTGACTCAGTCATGGCTCACCTGTTGCGAAGAGGAGCACAGAATTTATGTTTTTTTACAGAATGTCGTTAGAGTAAATTGTACATTTTCTGCATTTTTTTAAAGCAATTTGATGAAATATCAGTTTTCAGATGAGCTGTGGCGTTTTTTTTTTTGTTTGTTTTGTTTTGTTTTCAAGAAAACACATTTCTAGAAGTCACCAGCTGAGTTTTGGTTTCATAGAGTTAATTTTAAAAAAAAAAAACACATGTAGTTGATGATGTTTTTGGTAATTTGCCGTCATTAGTCCGTCAGCACGAACACTGATTTTAGTTAACAGATGATTTTGAATTTCATGTTAGTCATGAGTTCTCAGTGTTTGAGATCAATGCAGAAGTTTTTGGACAGAATTTTCTTTAGTTTTTCGCAAATTAAGTGAGGAATTTGGAATAAAGTGATGAAAGATCATGATTTTAGAGTGACATTTGTTTAACGGTTCCCATGGAACGATACCAGATATGTTTGAGGACGATCAGAAAGTTGAAAACTTGAGGATTCTAATAATGGTTTTGCTTTTTACAGTATCTTGTTCTTTTAAATTGTATGTTATTATTATTATCATCATTAGTAGCAGGAGTAATAACAAAGATAACGTAACTTTCCAACCAATCAGTGAGTTTCTTTACTGATTGTCACTGAATGTTTTCTTTGTTTCATGTCGAGGTTTTATACTGTTAAGGTTGAATATCTAAAAAGAGACTCTTTCACACAGTATTCTCACACCCTGCTTCCATTTTATGGTGTTTCTGAGGAGGAGGGAAAATAAAAACGCAGTAAAACCACTGGATGATAAAACGAAGGTGGAACGCATCACACAGTGAAGATGATTGGATTTTTTATTCTTTTAAATAAAAAGCTTATTGTTTCACTGCCTCCTACAGAGCCAGAGTGTGTGGATGTGCGTGTTTGTGCGTGTTTTGGTGTCACATCAGATCAGCCCAACCACACACACTCATCATCATTACGACCACCGCACAAAAAACACACACTCGGTGGTCGTATGGAGCAAATACAGCGAGACACGGAACAGTGGACGTGGAAAAGATAAAACACACACAGATAGAAATGCTGCTGCGTGGAGGAACATCATTCACACACATATAGACACACAAAGTAACACACACACACACACACACACACACACACACACACACTGAGTCTATTTATAGAGAAGGAAGGTTGCTCTCTTTGGGAAGAATTACAAACAGACAGAGGCTGAAGCTGACATCCTGCCCACCAGCTGTGTCAACTTAAACACAGAAAACACTGCAGCACAATCACACACACTACACACACACACTATACACACATTATACACACACTCCGGTATGTCACACTGCAAGAAGTTGCATACAGGACTGTACATCACACAGATTATTACTTATGATGAATCTGTTGCAGCTGAAACTTCCGTCGGTTCACCCAAACCACAAAAACAAATTAAAATATTTTCCTCTAGTGCGGCATTAAGAGCTTGAAGCATCTTCTTCTATGATTTCTGCCTTCATTGCTGCAAATAAAGTTAATAAACACTAAAAAAAAAAACTGCAACTGCAAGATAAAGAAAAAACCAATTTTCTGATTCAGATACACTTTTTAAGTTGCAAATATTATTCATTTGAGTTTGGTTGACACAGTAATGTTGCATGAACTCAATATTTTGTCTAATTTCAACTCAAATTTCTGCATTAGTTGGATAAAAACTAAAATCAAATTGTGGGAACTTAATGAAAATGCTTTGATTTTATACACTTAATTTATTTTTTACTTGATGACACTATTGGCACACAAATAAAGCATTTGCTGTTACTGAAATGTTATAAAAATCACATTTCAAGGGTTGATTACTACAAAAAAAGACATTTTCCTGTGAGAGTGTCTGAACTGCAGTATTATTTATAGGTGTAACAGCTCTGAGATCTCTTTCTTTAGAATTTCTGCTTTATTATTGCATATATAAAGTTTTTTTTTTTTTTTAAAAAAAACAACATTTAAAATGATAAAATGCAACACACAAAATCTAACTTTCTTCTTTAGAGAAACCTTTTAAGTTGCAAAACAATATTTATTTGAGCTTCATTGATAAAATAATATTGCAAGAACTCATTATTGTGTCTAATTTCAACTCAAATTTCTTTATTAGCTGAAAAAAAATTCAAATTCAAGTTGTGGTAACTTGTTAAAATTAGTTTGATTTTCTTGAAGTTCAGGATTTCAGCACCTTTCAAACTTAATTCCTTGAACTCAGTTCAGTCTGTTGTTTGAACATAATTCTCACAAAAGCTGCCAAACTTCAAAAAGACTGATGTAAACTTTATTTTTTACTTCATTACATACATTATTGCCACATAAATTATACATTGCTTACACAGAGCAGAGAGGAGAGAAGTATTCAAACAAATTAGAAATGTAAATACCTAAATATACCTTTAGTATTTAGAGTCACGGTGCTTTTTTCCACTATTGCTAACACCTGTGGACACTTGAAAAATGCTATATAATTTGATTTCAAGTTTTTTCAGTTCATATATCATATAAGATAAATAATTCAACTTTCTTTTTTTTTTTTAACTTTAAGGCATTCTAACTGCACAGACGACATTTCTAGTTCTGTCTACTTCTAGTCCTGGTTGTTCTGTTTCCATGGAGGTGCAGGACTTTACATTGCTGTGAAAAATGAGGCCATAAACTGCTAAGAGGTTTAAAACAAGCCTAACAGAGACAGAATTCAGGGAGGTCGGTATTAAAAATGTCTCTTTATTTTGACAGAAACGGTGACTGAGCAGGAAAAAAAACACAACAGGATAAGGACTCACTGAGTTCTCAGAAGCAGCCGTCTACCTACGTTAATTCCCTGCTTCCCTTTGCGTAGGTTTAAGGCCTGAAGACTGAATTCCTGCAGTAGATTAAGGTGAAATACCTCAAAGCCGACTGCCGTATAAGGCCTGAGTGGCTCGCCAGCGACCACAATCGAAGCGGGACTCAAAGTCATGAAGTCATTTCCTCATTTAGAGGTGTTGGGCTAACACTGGAGGTCTATCGAAGGCATTCAGGGATCTCCCAGCTCGTTTAGACAGAACAATGCAGTCCAAGATCACTTAAATGTCAAATGAGTCAAAACTGTAAAACCTGAAAGTAACTGCATCACTTTTGGGTTGCACAGCAGGGTACTTCCTGTTATGCAGAAATAAAAACAACCTATTTAGATTCACTATATTAGAATATGCAGGCACCACAGTACGAGTTTAATGCAGTAGAAGTCAGTAAACCTCATTCAGGATCTTATTTTTTTTTTATATAAAGTTGAAGGATACTAATTTTCTGAAGAGACGTTCTGCCATTTTTGTTGTTTGAGGGGTCGTGTTGTCCTACGTTTGTCTATAAAACACCCCAAAGGTGTTTTTTGTATTAAAATCAAGTGACATACTTCATTGTCCTTAGAAACTTGTGTGTTTTTGTGTTTTGGATGGTTCTCAAGCTGGAATATTCCTCTTCTATCAATCTTCTGCAGACTAGGAATCACCTTGTCACTAGTATTTTGATTTATCGAAATCTTTTGCACTCATGTAGCCCCTTATCATCATACTTCCACCTCCATGCTTCACTGTCAGGACAATGCATCCACTGTGGTAGTCCTGCAGGTTCACACTAAACATGCTGGACTCCATCTGAGCGGAACAAACACGTCTTTCAGTTTTGCGCCACACAGCGAGCAAAGGTGTTCTTTTTTTTATTTTTTGTTTTTGGTTTGGTTTGTTTTTGGTGTACCCACAGACATTCTTCTATAAATGTCATCTCCCAAACACCTTTTGCACTTGTGTAGCCCCACATGGTCACACTGACACCTCTGTGCTTCACTGTCAGCTCTATGCATCCACTGTGGGTTCCTGCAGGTTCACATCCAACAAGCTGGACTCCATCTGAGCCCAACAAATATATCTTGGTGTCATCTGACCAAACAATAGGCTCCAAATACTTGCATGTTCTTCAGCATTTGGTGTTTTTGGGCCAATCAAAATCAAGGATTTTTGGTTTGAATACCGTCCATAAAGGTAGAAGTTCTTTACGACATCAGCGTCACCGGCTGATGCTAACATAAACTGGACTTATATCATATCATCATCTTAAACCATGGTAAAATCTGCACAACAATTCTTTGCACTGCTGGCATTTTGCACTTTTACAGTTACATTTAACCTGCATTTATTTAGCCTGATGCCATTTATAACATAGTAATACTGTATTTATTCAGTTTAAATTCTTCATTCTTGTATATATGGTACATATTACTGTTATTATAATTGTTGTTATTACTACACATATGGTTAGTGCTGCTTTGAAAGGTGTTGCTGCTGTAACACTGGAAATTTCCCCTGACATGGGGAGCAATAAAGGATTATCTTATCTTATTACATAATGTTCTTCATTATACTTCTATGCTATCACAGAAACTCCCATTTCCATTGATAACCATTGTGCCTAATGTGAAATAGTTTGTTTTTCAGAGCTAGATTGTCAGAGTAGTTCACTGTCCATGGAGTTGTTTAAGGACCACCACTGGAGCCATGATTAGTGGCACTATGGCTCATTTTAGACCTCCTGATTACTGCTGCAGCTGCGTTTCCACAGATTTTTTCCTGTTGATTCCAGTATCTTTACTACTTAATCAGATTTTTCCAGTTCATCTGCCAATTCTTTTCCATGTGGAGCCATGATGAAGACATAGACACAGCCCACAGGTTAAAAACTGAGAAAGTTCTGCTCTTTAGGGCTCATTTTAGAATCCTTTTAATGTGGTTTTGCTGACTGAAATCACACGTTGAGTCAGTTTAGCTGAAGATAGTAGTGTGTCAGTGATCACCAGTGTGTTTACTTTTGTTGCATTAGGATTCTAGAGTTTCTTTATTTACACACGTGGACAAAATTGTTGGTACCCTTCAGTTAAAGAAGGAAAAACCCACAATTCTCACTGAAATCACTTGAAACTCACAAAAGTAACAATAAATAAAAATTTATTGAAAATTAAATAATCAAAAACAGCCATTACTTTTGAATTGTTGATTAACATAATTATTTAAAAAAACAAACTAATGAAACAGGCCTGGACAAAAATGACGGTACCTCTATAAAAGATTGAAAACTATTTGACCAGAGTGACATGATTAACTCAGGTGTGTCATTTAATTGACATCACAGATGTTTCCAAACTCATAATCAGTCAGTCTGCCTATTTAAAGGGAGACAAGTAGTCACCCTGCTGTTTGGTGAAAAGGTGTGTACCACACTGAACATGGACAACAGAAAGCGAAGGAGAGAATTGTCCCAGGACATCCGAAAAAAAATTATAGACAAACATCTTAAAGGTAAAGGCTATAAGACCATCTCTAAACAGCTTGAAGTTCCTGTGACAACAGTGGCTCATATTATTCAGAAGTTCAAGACCCACGGAACAGTAGCCAACCTCCCTGGACGTGGCCGCAAGAGGAAAATTGATGACAAATTGAAGAGACGGATCGTTGGAATTGTATCCAAAGAGCCCAGAGCAACCTCCAAAGAAATTAAAGGTGAACTCCAAGGCCAAGGTACATCAGTGTCAGATCGCACCATTCGTCGTTGTTTGAGCCAAAGTGGACTTCATGGGAGACGACCAAGGAGGACACCACTGCTGAAAAAAACTCATAAAAAAGCCAGACTGGAATTTGCAAAAATGCATGTTGACAAGCCACAAAGCTTCTGGGAGAATGTCCTTTGGACAGATGAGACCAAACTGGAGCTTTTTGGTAAGGCACATCAACTCTATGTTCATAGACTCAAAAACCAAGCATACGAAGAAAAGAACACTGTCCCTACGGTGAAACATGGAGGAGGCTCAGTAATGTTTTGGGGCTGCTTTGCTGCATCTGGCACAGGGTGTCTTGAAAGTGTGCAAGGTACGATGAAATCTGAAGACTATCAAGGCATTCTGGAGAGAAATGTGCTGCCTAGTGTCAGAAAGCTTGGTCTCAGTCGCAGGTCATGGGTCTTCCAACAGGACAACGATCCAAAACACACAGCCAAAAACACCCAAGAATGGCTGAGAGAAAAGCGTTGGACTATTCTAAAGTGGCCTTCTATGAGCCCAGATCTGAATCCCATTGAACATATGTGGAAGGAGCTGAAACATGCCATTTGGAGAAGACACCCATCAAACCTGAGACAACTGGAGCTGTTTGCTCATGAGGAGTGGGCCAAAATACCTGTTGACAGCTGCAGAACGCTCATTGACAAATACAGAAATCGTTTAATTGCAGTGATTGCCTCAAAAGGTTGTGCAACAAAATATTAAGTTATGGGTACCATCATTTTTGTCCAGCCCTATTTCATTAGTTTGTTTTTTTTAAATAATTATGTTAATCAACAATTCAAAAGTGATGGCTGATTTTGATTATTTAATTTTCAATAAATTTTTATTTATTGTTACTTTTGTGAGTTTCAAGTGATTTCAGTGAGAATTGTGGGTTTTTCCTTCTTTAACTGAGGGGTACCAACAATTTTGTCCACGTGTGTATCTGAAGTCTAGCATATGTAACTTGAAGTTCACCAAGAGGATAAAGTGTCTATCTAGCTATCTAAAGTGTGTTTTTGATCGTTCTTGTGAGCAAAAACTCTGAAATATTGCAGTTATTTATGTTTTGTGGCCCTCTTCACATGCAAACATTCGATGCAAAGTGTCCTTTTATTGAAACTTTTAAAGTCTCCGGAGTGAAAACTTTAATTTTGTGCGCCCTGCCAGAGCAGCAGAAGTCACTTTGCTCCAGTTGGACGTTCTATTTTCTGTTTTGTTCCTCCTTGGCCTCCATAGTTCCTTTCCTTGTCTTCATCTCCTTCCTGTTGCCAAGTAGGCCAGAAGTGATCTATAAATAGTCGCTGCACTCGCCTCGGCGCTCAGCTCCTCTCTGCTGCTAAACACTGAGGCCGAGCGGCTGCCAGAAGAGGAATGAGTAACCTGAGCGCCGTGGGCCTTCTACACCCACACCGCCTGGCCACCGACCGGGCGACACACACTCCAAACACCACACACACATGCTTATACAATGGACAAAAGGCAACGGCGGTTCAAATGAATCCAGCAGCTGTGGTTGGTGGATAAGAGCCGGAGTTCCCTGGAAAGGCTAAATGAAGCGAGCAGAGCGGAGCAACGTCCTGCCTTTGACAATACCCAGACGACGCTTGGTCCAACAGCTAGTTCACGACCATTTATGAGCCGAAGCTAACCACAGTCAACAATCCATTATATAATGGTACAGCCGAGCCTCGCTTAACTTAAAGCCCCACAGCGCCGCGTCCTAAACCAATTACTGCTCCCTCCTGGGCCTCGCTGAGCTTTCTGTCTAATTAATCTGATAAAAACGCTCCACTTTCCACCTCCATCTCTGGTTAGTTTAATTGTGCTTTAATGCAACGAGCCAAGGTTAAAGATTTTTAAAGGTAAAAGCCTTTAGAGAGGAGCAGAATGGTGGATCTCTTAGTGGTCATCTTGTGTCTCATTTTGGTGTAGTGTCTCAGCTGTCTTTTTGCATTTTATTCTCGTCATTTTTCATCTAAGTTAGGGAACTTTGTGTCTAATTGTGGTCATTTTGTGTCTCATTTTGGTTATTCTGCTTCTTCATGGCAATCTTTCTTCTAGTTTGGGGAATTCTACATGTCTGCAGTCAATTTGTGTGTCATTTTGGTAGTTTCTGTATTCTTTGGGGTAAATATTTATCTAATTTTGGGAGCTTTGTGTCTTGCTTTGGTTATTTTAAATCTCTTTGAGGCCATTTTGAGCATTTTGTGTCTCATTTTGGTGGTTTTGCGTCTCCACAGTCATTTTTTTATGTAATTTGTGGTCATTTTGTGTTTCATTTTTGGTAGTTTTAACACTCTTTCGGGTAAAATTTCATCTAATTTTGGAATTTTCAGCCTTCTTTTGGTTGACTTTTGTCTTTTTGATCTTTTTGACCAATTACTTTGCTTATTTTAAGTCTCTTCGAGGCCATTTTGTGCAATTTGTGTCTCATTTTGGTTGTTTAGTGTCTGTTTTCTTATGCATTTTATTTTGGTCATTCATAATGTAATTTGGGGAGTTTTGTGTCTAATTGTCGTCATTTTATGTCTTGCTTTAGTCATTTTACATCTCATGTTGGTAGTTTTGGCATTGTTTGGGGGTAAACGTTCATCCAATTTGGGGACGTTTTTGTCATACTTTGGTCAATTTAAATCTCTTTGAGGTCATTTTGTGCAATCTGTGTCTCATTTTGGTTTAGTGTCTGTTGTCTTTTTGCATTTTATTTTGGTCATTTACAATCTAATTTGGGGAATTTTGTGTCAAATTTTGGTTCTTTGGTGTCTTGTTTTAGGCATTTTGTGTCTCATTATGGCTGTTTTGCATTTCTGTGGTCATTTCTGCATCTGTTTATTGTCAATTTCTGTCATTTGGCAGTTTTTGTATTCTTTGGGGGTAAATTTTCATCTAATTTTGGGAACTTTGTGTCTTACTTCAGGTATTTTAAATCTCTTTGAGGGGATTTTGGTCATTTGGTGTCTCATTTTGGTCGTTTTGCATTTCCATTGTCATTTTTCTTCTAATTTTGGGCATTTTGCGTCTCTTTGAAGTCAATATGTATCTCATGTTAGTAGTTTTTGCATTCTATTTTGGTAAATTTTCATCAAATTTTGGTAGCTTTGTCTAAGTGTGATCATTTCTGCATCTCTGTGGTCTTTTTTGACATTTTGTGTCTCTTTTCAGGTCATTTGTGTCTCATTTTAATTGTTTTGCATCTCTCAGGTCATTTTTCATCTAATTTGGGGCATTATACGGTCTTATTTTTAGACATTTTGTATCTCTGTGGTCAAATTGTGTCTTATTTGGTATTTTTCCATCTTTTTTCTGCAATTGTGTATTTAATTTCCGTTGTTGTTCTTTCCCTGTGGTCTTTTTGGCCATTTGCTGTTCCTCTTTAGGCATTTTGTGTCTAACTGTGGTCATTTTGAGTCTTGTTTTGGTAATTTTTGCATCTTATTTGGTCTAACTATGGTCAGTTTGAGATTTATTCTGCGCATTTGCAACTCTTTGAGGTCATTTTGGGTATCCTGCTGTCTCATTTTGGGGCATTTTGCATCTCTTTGTGTCTCATTTTTTCGTCTCTGTTGTCTATTTGCATTTCATTTTGGTCATTTTGCACTTCATTTGATGATTTTGTGTTTGATTTAAGAATATTTTCTGGTTTCTTTGCTCCTCTGTGACAGTACATTTAGAGAAAACAAGACATTTGCCATCACTGTTTTCTGGCATGGTGGAGACCAAACAGCTAAAAGAGACAATAGCTTACAAAACCATTACAGAAACACACATTTGCACACATTCTTGAGGAAAACACAGCAAAAAGAAAAAAAACTGAAGAACAATCTCTCGCCAGCAGAAAAGCTTTCCCTGTTGGGCAATTTCACCTCATGACTGATAAGAGTAAACTGCTGCGATTGTAATTGGACGGCCCATAAAGGAGGCTGTTTCCTTGTCTGTGCTGGGTCTTGGTGGATGCAGAGAGAAGCTGACTGTCATACATCCATTACAGAATCATTTATCAGTGCTGAGTAAAGCCGGCGAGCATCTGCGGGCGGAACAATGGAGTCTTTTAGAAACTCTGCATTTCTTCTCCACCTCCATGTTGTCCTCTGTTCTGGCTGTAATTGTAACTCTGTCCTCCCTCCGACTCCCACCACACGCTAAGATTTCACCAGTGACGGGAAAATTACCGTCTCGCTGCCGGGGAAACGGTGATTTGTGTGTCTGTGATCTGCTTTGTGCCACTGGACCACATGTATGGGCGGTTGCACATGTGTCAGGAGATGCTAAGGGATGTTGTTGAGGCCCGCAATTTACACACATTTACTCCAGGAGCTTCGGCCTCAGCTTTGCATCGCTTCGGAGCTACGTAATTATGTGCAGTCGCTATTTCTGCACGTGGGAGTGTTGAGGGATGCAAGCTGACTGAAACTTTTATCTCCGGCATCGAGTTCCTTACAACCTTTCATCATGTCTTTACTTAAACTGTTAAACACACAATTGAGCAGAAAGCCTTCCTGAAAAGAAACAGGAGGAGTTTCTTTTTCTCCGTTTTCTTAATATGTGGAACAGGACAGATTTGAGAGGCTAAAAAAACACTTCAAGCAACATTAATATATTGTTTCTCCATAACTATTATCAAAAACAAAACTAGTTTAACCCTCTGAACTCTGAGCAGTTTCTGAGTGGCATTTGTTTTTCCTCCTGTCACATTTTTCCTCACTGTGGGCTCATTTTTCACTGCAATATAAAGTCCAGCACCTCTATGGAAACAGAACAAAAATGAATAGAATTGTGCAATATGACGCAGTTAGAAATCATTTTTTAAAAAGCTGAATTTTTGAGTACTTTTTTGCAAATATTGAAAAAGAATTGGACTCAACATGTCCACCATTTTCCAGCAAGTGTTACCAGCAAAGAAACATGTAATTTAGATTCTCCACTGTGTAGATATTTTACAGTTTACATATTTACTTTGCTTCTAAACCCATTTCCTCTCTGCTTTGTTTAAACACAGCCTGCAGTTCAGCCAAACAAATCCTGAAATTTTGTGATGCCACTTTTGGTCACACCTGAGTCAAACATAGCTTTCTAGTTGCAATAAATATTGCAGAATTTAATGTTTTTTACAGAATCTGCCTAGAATGAGCAGTTTATTTTTGACATTTTTTTTTAGCAAAACACATAAAATAATGCAATTTTGATGAAGTATCACGATTTAATCTCATATTTGGTTACTAAACTGTCTGAAAGTTAAAAATCGGACAATACTCTGCGTTCTTACAGTCACCAGCTCTCATAAATGGTGTAACATCACTTACAGTTCAGTCGAAAAGTTCCTGAATTTTTGTCACATGTCTGTTGGTCACAGCTGAGTCACCAAAAGATTCACAGCTGAACTGAACAGAGCAGAGTTTGAGTCTTTTAACAGAATCTGGTTTGATTCTTTTAATGAAACATGCAGAATAAAGCGGTTTTAGCTGAAGTATCACAATTTTAAGCTTAGATTTGTTTAAGTTTCCCGACAGAAGCACATACTACAGATGAGCAGTTCAAGGACCATGGGAAAGGTGACAATCCAATGAATCCTTCTGTTTTTACAGCTTCTTGCTCTGATAAATGGTGTCAGTTTTGGTGATGATTCTCTGCAAACAACAAGCCTGTTGTGTCGATTATACATAAATTAATAGGCTGTTTCGAGTAATATTTTGATGTAATTTAAAAAGAAATGTGCAAATGTGACATATCTCAGCCCCGAAATCACTGAAAAATTAAGTCCTTAAAGGAAAACAAAGTTTTTAAGTTGATTTTACATTTAAGAAAATGGGCTGTTTCTATTAGAATTTCTACATAATTTAAAAAGAAATGTGTAAATGTGACACATCTCAGGCCTGAACACTGGATCTGAGCCAATTTTTTCTATTTTTTCTATGTTTGGGTTTTACAGGGTTAAACCTGCGAGCAGATTGTGGGGTTCTGAGAGTTAAACAGACAAAAAGTAAAGCAAGAAGGCGACATTTGGTGAAGCCTCTCTTGCTAAAAGACACTATAATTGTGTTTAAAGGAGCCTAATATTTTCCTCAAAAATCGGAAAAACAGCTCAAACAGCTGGAAAAGACGAGCTGGATCTGATTGAGATGATTGGCATAAACCTGTTGATAATTTATCCACAAGGAAAGAAATGCTGGCTGTACATAATACAGATATTTTACCATCTATCTTTTAAAAGTGTATTTCCATGCTTATCTTCACTGTAAGTAAACACAACCTGTAGTTCAGCCAAAAAGCCAGCAAAGAAAAAATACTGCACCTAATACCCATGTAAACACTAAATCTGACCATTTCTCTCTGGTGGGACTAAATATCTAGTTTCTGCACATGTTTGTTCCACTCTTAAGCTTTGTTAAAACAACTCCGTCCCTCCAGTCTTCCTCTTGTTTAGAGATTTGCAGGATGAATCATGTGTTGCTCTTTTCTTCTTTTAATGCTGTTTAACTTCACATCCATCTGCAGTTATTGTATGTAAGTTATTCTTTATTTTCACTACTGGGATGCTCTTATTTATAGTAACTGTCAAATTGTTAAAATTGATGCTTTTTAAGGTTTAATTTGTCCCATTTCTTGATGTTTTATTTATATAGTTGTCTCATATAGTTCATTTTTCAAACTTTTCATCATTGTTGAACTCTATTTCCTCCTGATATCATGTTGTTTTCTTCTTTTATTGCAATTTAATCTCACATCTGTGTGCAGTTCTTGCATGTGCATCTGTAAGTCTGAAAATAAAGGTTGTTCTTCGGCGTGTTGTGACTGGATTTCCTGAATTTTCAAACCCAAACGCAAACACACTCCCAGAGTATCTGAGCAGCATATGTGGCCCTTCAGCCGAACCAGCTGTCCTGCAGGCAGCGCTGCCTCCCGCTCCACCAATCAGGGGCCGAGGATGTGGTCGTCCGTGGCAACCGAGCGACCGCGGAGACGGCGGACGGAGAGGGGACGGATGGAGGCGATGTGCCGGCCGAGCGCACACATGCACAGACACACATGTGCGTGCACACACAGGCCGGCGCTGAGCAAACAAGCGGCTGGAACAACACTCAGTGAGTCACATCCATTAGTGAGGCAGGAAAAAACCCACTGACCCACACAGCAGCAAGTCCCAGACCTGATACGATTACAGCACGAGTGTTTTACACCACGGTGACGGCAGATAACTCCACAGTGTGCATATATAAAAATATAAATCCACAGTTTGGGCTATCTGCCAGTCAGTGCATTTAAATCTCTTCATCACATCAGACTGACAGAGAATCAACTTTATCCACTGTTTGAAAAACTCCCGCTGCAACTTTCAGACTCGACAGGTGAGTAAAGGACGATCACAGGCCACGATAAACAGTCCGTCAAGAAGCTTCAACAAACGTCAGGTGATGAGAGACACACAGCAGCTCTGTTTACTCCCACTGTGTTTTATATCTGCGGTTAGTAGGAATCTGGACCGACGACAACATCATAACAGCACAGAGTGAAGCCACTGACAATAAAACACACGGTGAAAAATAACGTCTGGCAGCAAAGATGCTAGAAAAATGTCAGATAAAAACAACAAAATATTCTAAAGTTCAAAAAATAATAAAAAAAAGATTCCTACAGCAACTTATTCTGAAAGAATACATTTGTCTATCTGTTAAATGAAAGGGCACATTTTGAAATCACTAATATACAAGCTTTTTCTTTCAAACACTAGCAAATATCTGAAGAATGATAATGTTTTTTTTTTTTGGTGATTTAAATTCAGTAAAAATATTGTAATTTTTCAGTCAAATGCAAAGAAGGAACTACCATTTATACATGATGTATTTACAGTTTTGTCTTGGTTTTGTCAAAAGAGGAAAAAAATTGCAAAATCACAGTTAAAAATTTTTTTTTTGATTCCCTGATTTGAATAAAACAAAAATACTGTAATTTTTACAGTCCAGAATTATAAAAGAAGAAACAATTGTTTATTTTAAATATATAAATAGATATTGTTGTGGACCTTGTTTACAATTTTGTCTATTTTTTTTTGACAGTCAATGTGTAAATGAATTATTTCTGTGATTTTACTAGATTCTTTGAAATAGCAGCATTGTTTCTGATTTAAATAAAAACAAATGCTGTCATTTTACAGTCCAATGTTAAAAAAGAAGAAACAATCAATTATTGTTTTATTTAAAAAATTATTTTGTTTTCTTGTGGACATTATTTACTTTTTTCTAAAATGTGTAAATTATTTTTTCTGTGATTTACTAAATATCTGTATTTTAACAAAACAGGAAAAATCTGCAAAAAGACAGTTAAACACAAAATTTTCTTTTTAATAGCAGCAATCCTTTCTCTTGATTTAAATACAGCAAAAAAAACTGTCATTTAACAGTTCAATGTTGTAAAAGAAGAAGCAACCATTCATTTTAAAAAAATACAGACTGTTGTTGTGTTTTGTTGTGTGTGTTTTTTTACAGTCAATGTCTAAATGAACACTTTTTTCTATGATTTCTGCAATTTAATAAAACAGGAAAAATCAGCAAAATAACAGCAAATAAATGTAAAATAACATTTTTTTGCTTATTTAAAAACATTAAAACTAGAGCAAATTTACAGTCAAATGTTGTAAAATAAGATTTATATGTATTATTTATATGTATTTGTTGACTAAAAATACAGAATTTCTGATGTGGACATGATTTTTTGGATTGTTTTTAATGGATAAGATGTAAATGTATAGATTTTTCTGTGATTTTACTAAACACTACCTATAATTGAACAAAACATGGAAAATTTATAAAATAACTGTAAATTGATTTTTAAAAATTACATTTAAAAAAGTTTTTTTTATTTTTAACAGTGTGAAAACATTTTTGTTTGATCTTCTCATATTGACTGATTTATCATTTTTCTGTTGCATCTTATTAGCCTGAATAGCTAAAAAGTCAACTTATGATTGATTTCTGTCATTTTAAAAACTTTTTGAGAAAAAAAACGGAGTAGCTGCTGAGCTGATAAACACATCCTCTGGACTGCACTTCACCTCCTGGTTGGACTGTTTGCAATAGAAACGTACATCCAGACGTCTCTAAATGTCCCCCCATGCTGAATAATGCAGGTGGGGTGGAGCACGGCAGTCAATAATTAAGTGGATCCATCGGTGTTGGAGGACGACACTCGTCCACGGTGTAAATGATAAGGTGTCCGAGCTAAGGATCAGCTCAGCGTCCTCTTACTGAGTGCTGCACGTCAGGAACCAGCATCATTTACCAGCGTTTTAATTCTGAAACATCATTTATTATTCAAGATTATTTAGGCTCCTTTGAGTTTTCATCTGCTGTCTGTTCAGTCTGACTTTACTTGTTGCATGAAGAGACGACAAGCTGTTGATGTGTGTGCTTTTATTGTGAAATTCAAAGCCAAACTACACTGTGAGTAAAAGAACAAGTCTAAATGCTCAGATTTTCTGTTTTCTTTCCTCCTCTGTGACAGTAAACTGAATACCTTTAGACAAATTTGTCTAAAATGATTCAGATGTTGTTCAGAATATCTTGAAAAGTGTCCAAAATGTCCAAATTTTGTTCAAAGCAACTCAAAAATTACATAAAATGACAATGAGTCAATTTAAGTAAAATCAATCACCAATTATTTAGTCAATCCGTTTGTCTTTTAATATTTTATTTTTAAAAAAGAGTCTAATTTCTGATGGCAGCTTCTTAAACTTGAATATTTTCTGTTTTCTGTCCTCCTCTGTGATGGTAAACTAAATATTTTCGTACATTTTTAACCCATTTCTACATTTTATCGAGCAGACAACTGGATCCAGAACGATACAACATGATTTCTGGGGAGTAAAAAGTTCTAATATGTTGGCCAATATTCTTTATCCATACAGTAAGTTGGAGTTTCATCAAAAATAAAAGTAATGGGGGCCATTCTTCACTAATTTTCAAAGCAAGACACCAATTTACTCCGCACCACCATCTGCTCAGCTACATGTGCTACAGGCAGAGTGTTTCTAACATGATGATCTGAGCGATATAGAACCCATTTTAAATCTCTTCTTCAGACTCACTGTTGTTGTCTGACTTTATGGTATTTGTTGCGACTATTCTATCATGTTATATTACATGTTTTGGATCTTATTTACTCATTTCAAAACATTTTTATCTGTCTAATTTGATACTTGTATTGTCATAAAGCACAGTTTAATTCTGTAAAAAACTTTACAAATAATGGCATTTTAAAATGTATTTCAGCTGTACTTACAGTAAAGCACCAGTAAAGACAGTTTATTTAAGTGGATTGTATTAAAATGAATTTACATTTTGTCAAAAGTGTGTCTGTGGTTCATGTTTCTTCAAAATTTTCTGCTGCAACTCAACCGCAATAAATGGAATTACAGTGTAAAGAAAATGGGGAAAAAATGCCAAAATCATGTCATATTTTTAAAATTCCGGTACTTAAGTTGGAAAACTTGGAGACTTTAGGTTGACTTTACTAAGCTTGAAAGTTGAGCAACGTGTATTTAATAGGACTCAACTGATTTATTTCACTTTAACTGGTGGCATTAATATTACTTGTTGCTTTAATTTGGACAAACTCTGAAGCGATTCACTGAAGTTGCTCCAATAATTGTCTCTTTTCAGAGCATGTATTGATGTGATGCCATTTCTACATGATCCTACTATCAGTTTCCTCATTATGTCCTGTAAAATAACAAAAAAACTTCCTCACATTGGGCAACATACACTATCGTTCAAAAGTTTGGGGTCGCCCACACAATTCCATACTTTCCATGAAAACTCACACTTTTATTCATGTTCTAACATAACTGCACAAGGGTTTTCTAATCATCAATGAGCCTTTCAACACCATTAGCTAACACAATGTAGCATTAGAACACAGGAGTGATGGTTGCTGGAAATGTTCCTCTGTACCCCTATGGAGATATTCCATTAAAAATTCCAGCTAGAATAGTCATTTACCACATTAACAATGTCTAGACTGGATTTCTGATTCATTTAATGTTATTTTCATTGGAAAAAAAATAGATTTTCTTTCAAAAATAAGGACATTTCTAAGTGACCTCAAAGTTTTTAATGGTAGTGAATATACTGAACGATCTGTAATATGCTAATAACCTATCGATCAGTCTCCACAATCAAGTAATCAGGGAATTAATCATTTTAAAATGAAATAAAACAGATACAGTTTGAACTTATTATCAGCAGGTTTAAGCAAGTTTTAGTGAAATTTCAATTTCCACTCTCGTCTTGCATCTTTCTGAAGTCAAAAGCATAATTTAATGTGCTTCAGATGTTATTACACTTTAAAAACACACAGTTTGGACTCAGCAACAAAATATTGCATCAGTTTGTGTGAATCTTTCCGAGTTTTGACAACTTCTAATGAAATTACGTTCAACCAGCAACCTACATTAAGTTTGTGGAATTAGCTTTTCCTCTAATAACCAGTGGTAAACCTCATTAGCAGCTTTAACCATTCATTCAGGCTCATTTAGAAGAAAAATGTGGTTATCGAGTCAATTTCATTAAGTCACCTCAACTTAAATTTAGCTTTAAATCAAGTAATGCGGATATTTGAGTTGAAATCGGATACAAAATTAAGTTGATGCAACTCATGAAGATAAGATTTGCTACTTTAAATCAGTTAATTTGCGGTTTTTTTCGTCAGGAAATGGTCATTTAAAGTGTAGAAGACTGGCATAGGTGAGCTGTGCGTCCAAACGGCAGGTAGGTTAGATAAACACAGCACAAACACAGAAAACCAGAGTGTTTCCAGCAACAGTTCATGTTGTACAAAGAGAGTCTGAATCAACAAAGCAGCAGCTGCCACACAAACAACATCTGACCGTCCACCAGCCACATCCAGCCCAGACATCCACTCACTCTCTGCGGCTCTTACCTTGCTCCGGATCTGCCCTGAGGTGGACACTTTGCGGATGAGTTTCTGGGGGCCCTCCTGCTCCGCCTCGCTGTCGGAGGACTCGTCCGCAGCCCCGGAGCCGGACACGGCGCCGACCACATGCGCGTGGATACCAGCCGCGGACGCCGGCCCTTTCTCCGGCTCCTGTCGGGGGGAGGAAGGAGAAAACCATTCGGGGTTAGAAGCTCGGTCCGCCGCGGCTGGAGCCGCCGCCGCTCCCTTCCTCTCCGGGAGACGAGAGCTGCTCAGCGGCTGCGAAGCGTCTCTCCTCGCCGTCATGTCTCGCTGCCTCAACGGTAAACACGGCGCTGTTTTCCGGTGTGCGTGCGTGCGTGTGTGTGTCCTGGTGAGCGCGCAAGGGATGGAGCATGTCTCGGCGCGGTGGGGATGGGCTCCACGGCGGACAAACCCCCTCCCCAAAGTCCCTGGTTATGGCTCCAGCCCTGCGCGGCCAGTCGAGCTACGGACCGCCTCATCCAGTGTGCGCGCCGGTGTCCGTGCCACGGCAGACCCTAGTGGCTGCTTCCCTCCAACATCGAGCAGCGCCACGACAGTCAAATGAGTGCAATCGGACGTTTAATGATTTAATTCAATTCCGTGCGTAAAAAAGATTAAAAACAAGCTGCAACTACCCAAACATACCACAACAAATAAACTTATCCACAAAACATTGCAGTTATTTCACTATAATCGGTTTTGTTTGCCTTTTTACGCATGGACGTGCGTACAGGAGGATATTGGATGAGCTTGAAGTAGATTTGTGTCAACAAACAGGCAAAATGGGACAATTTTCATGGTATGTAAATCCAGCTTTGATTAAGTGAGTTGGTTTAAAAGCGGCACGACAGAGTTAAAAAATTAATTTCCACAGCACGGTGGCTTTGAGAAGGAAATGGGCAGGGTATAATATCTGGAATATAAAAATTTCACGAGAAGCAGAAGAAAAGAACAAGAGAAGATCCATCTTTTCTACTCGAGAATAAACGCAATCGTGTGTTTTTCGAGTCCTTTCGCGCACGTACAGACTCTAATCAGCGCTTTTCTGATTGTTTTACGCAAAAAACAGCACTTGTGAAGACATTACGACGCCTCGCAGCTGCTTTCAGAGCCTCACTCGACTGTACAAATCACAGCAAAAGAGCGGAAAAGACGCGTTACGCACGCAAGCTGCTGTCTCCAAAGCGCACCAACTCGCCAGATTCATGTCTAATTCTTTTCTTTTCTTTTGGAAAACTAAAACAAATACAAGAAAATGAGTCTCCGGTGTTGAGCTTCTACCAACCAGTTCCTCCCAGGCAGGGCTGCGTGTGTAATGGTACACATCCTCCATAATCCCAGATCTGTGCGTCCGCTCCGGGGAGAAAACAAGCGAATCAGGGGAAGGTGGATGAATTCTCAGCCTGCCGCGGTGCCTTCACGCCGCTCACACGCGCACTGAGGAGATAGCACTGTGCAGCTCTCCTCCTCCTCCTCCTCCTCCTCCTCCTCATCTTCCTCCTCCTCCTCCGAGCCCATCGGCGCTCCACGTGATAAATGTCAAACCGGCTCGAAAGCGCTCACGCACGGCTCCTGCACGGTTTGCTGTCACGGACCCACACGAGTTCCAGTGTGTAGGATAAAAAATTGTGTGTGCGCGTACACGTGTGCGTGTGTGAGTGGAATTTGAATTACGTCATCTGTCAGCGTTTCCAAAATTCTTTTTACGCAAGAAAATTATTGCCGGTTTTCCCCAAATTCTCCTCAATGTCTCATTTAAATTGAGTTATTCAGACCACTGTCTCAACACCGAGACCTTTATTCGGCATTATTTGCACTTATGAAGCCAATTCAGTCATTTTTGTGAATGGTCATATAATATTTGAGTAGGTTTTTACGGTAAAACAATAGTTTTTGTTCTTAAAATGTTCTGTAAAGGAGGCTACTAAACTCTAGCTCATGGCTGTGTGGATTTAGAGTACTTCTATTTATTAAAAAAGTCAAATGACACCTTGAATTATCTTTTTAGGCTGGTCTTTATGTCATTTTTATGTAGTTTAATGTAATTTCCCAGTATAAGACCTATTTCTTTCCTTTTATTATGGACTCTTGTATGTTACAGCCTGATGTTTTATTTTTATTTTATTTTATTCTATTTTTAATGCATAGCACCTTGAGTTCTACTATTATCATTACTACTATGGGGCTTCTTCCATTCTGTCTTACTTGTCAAGCCAGAAGACCTCAAAGAAGTGTAAAAACTGGACATATTTATGTTTTGAATGACATTTGAAGACCTGTGACCAATGTGGGCTACACTAACTAAAATAAAAGAGTTAAATATTTAGATATAAAGGTTAGAATCACCACTGCACAATTCATCAAAATGTTATTGAAATCACAATGTATAACATTCAGTTTGCAGGAAGTGCAACTTTTTGTTCAAGCTGCAATATGCACACAAAATAGCACAATGAATGAAGCATTGTGGTGCCTACATTAATGTGAATTATATTCTCCAGACACAAGGAAACATTTATTATGTACAAACCACAGCAAAAATCACATCAATTTTTCTACATTTGTTTCAGCTGGGGCAAAAACAGTGAGAAAAATTATAATTTGCACTAAAATCAAAACTTCTTGTACAATATTTATCAAAAAGCGAATGCAGTATGATCGTAATTACATATCATTCAGCCGTAATCAGAATACAATCATCAACACTTTCTTGTAGAAGATTGTTTTGGGGTTATCATGGCCTAAGGGAGTTGATAAAGGAGCTTATTGTTGCATTAGGTTGGGTAGACTCTAAATATTCATAGCCTACATGTCACACAAACGTACACAAATATCAAAACATGAACCTACAGTGGCACACAATGTCTTTATATTTTTATTAGTGTTCTGTTAGAATTACTTAATAAAAGTAATTTTCTACTATTCATTATTGTATCAGTTTATTTTGAAATCAGGCATGACAATTGCAGTTAAAAACATTTCTGTGGTACTGTTTCCAATGTTTAGGGTGTTTCATATCCTCTTTGGAAACTAGTCAAAATCTAATTTGTTAACAATTGTGCCATATATGAACAGGACATATACATGACTGAAATGCTGTTTCTGTCAGACCTCGGTGCAAACATGCAAGGTACAGGAGAAAAAACAACAACAAAGACACTAAGAAACAAGCAATGCAGTGCAATGAATAGTGCAATAGTGGAGTAAAATACTGACTGGCTGGTGTGCAAGCCCAGAGATATTTACAGATGTAAAAAGCTGTGCAACATATTGCAATTGGTGCAAAATAAGATGCAGTGATAAAACAGGTCGGTCTGATTGTTTTCATCATTCAGCAGTTGGCTGTAGAGGCAAAGTAGTAAAAACTAGATTTACTGGTAGGTTATTATATTTATATAAAAACACTCTGCAGTTATCGTGTGATCTTTAATCTTCAAAATATAATCCATAACAATTAATTCAAGTCATTTTGATGCATCAATAACATTTAAGTCACATTATCTGGGCTGCAGTCTTTGGTTTTTGGGTGCGAGGAACCAAAGTGAAACTCCGGAAGACTTTATCCGCGGACCGCTTCGTCCTGCCCTTATTTTCTTCCGCCTGGAGCAGAAGGAGCTGACTGATGTTATGAAATGGGAACTAAACCGGGGGTCAACAGTTAGCTCCACGAGAAGCGTGTGTTTTTCTGTCATCGGTGTTTTATAAGTAAATGTGAAGATGCACTCCCAGATACTGTGCAGCGGCACCGCGGCGGCCGTGGCTGCCCGGAGGATGCGCCACATTCTGGGTGGTGTTCTGGGGAGAGACGGCTGGATGTGGAGGACTCATGAGGTCAAATTCCTCAACACGTCGTCAGGTAACTCACCTGCTGGACTATGCAACACGCGAGTGGAGAAATAACTCATTTTAAACCGATTTTGTAGGAAATAGCTAACCTCTTGCTGGCTAAAGTTTGGTAGCTGTGGTAATAGCTAGCTAGCTACAGAAATAATTAGCTCATGTCTGTGTAGCTGCTTTGGGGTTTGGGACAAAAAATAACTTTTGTGGTTGTTTAGTGGCAAAATACTAAATATTTGCGCTATTTAAGATTATATAGTCCTTTTAGAAGAAAGAAAACAGTGTTAAAGTGACTTTTAACTGTACACATGCTCTTTAACTAGCAAATAGGTGAAAGGTTAACAGCAGTCATTCAGCTGTGTGAAGTCATTTTACAAGCCAACTTTCCCTAAATAAACTGCAAAACAGGATCTGAGCTTAACAAAAGGAACTCCAGGTCTAACTTTGGGTTTTCAGGGTTCTGACTCCTTTTATACGGATACTGGTCATTTCACTCCCCGGACAACTCACTCCCAAGAAAGTCACTCCCCAGAAAACTCACTCCCCATATGCTTAGGTTACTTACCTATAACTAGCTGAAATCCATGAATGATGTCCTTTTACAGTGAAAGCTGAAATACCCTAACCCTAACCGGGGAGTGAGTTGACCAGGTACCTTTTATACACTGCGTATATCACCATGGAAACGAGTGCTGAACACTATATACACAATACAAAAAAGAAGCATTGCAGTTAGCAAAAGATGAATTTTATTAATAGTAATAACTTTAAATGTGCAACACATTTGAAAACACATTAAAAAAGTTCTTTACAATAAGACAAATGTCAGATTAGAAAAATAAGATCACAAACATGAAGCAAAAACAACGTAAACAGGACTAAACACAGCAGTTAAGACCCTGTAGTGGTATTTAATGTGTATTTCTACTTGTGTAATTTACATATTAGGGATTAATCAAATAAATATGATATAGATATTGTAGCAAAAACAGTTTTTTTAATTAATTTTCGAGATGGAACTGACTGTTTTTATTACCGCCCGGCAAAACTGCGTTTGCCGGAAGGTATTGTTTTCACCTGTATGGTCTTGCTTGCGTGTTTGTCTGTAACACTTTGGTTTCCGCGCGATAACTCCATACAATATTGATGTAGCCTCACCATATTTGGTACACAGGTGTACCATAATAAGACACAGGTCAAGTTCGGATTTGGTGACCGTGACCTCATTTTCAAGGTCACAGGGGTCATCTTTGTCACCGGGCGGTCCAAGTTTGGTAAAACTTCTAGTTTGTTTTTTGGTTTGTTTTATTGTTTTTGTAAACTAAAAAATTTCAGGTAACACATTGAATTTATAAGCTACAACTGAATTTTGTTTAGTTGAAAACCAGGACAATATGTAAGTTAAGAAACTGTATACTGATTTGTTACCCGGCAAAACTGCGTTTTCCGGAAGGTATTGTTTTCAGCTGCATGGTCTTGCTTGCTTGTTTGTCTGTAACAATTTGGTTTCCGCACGATAACTCCATAAAATATTGATGTAGCCTCACCATATTTGGTACACAGGTGTACCATAATAAGACACAGGTCAAGTTCGGATTTGGTGACCGTGACCTCATTTTCAAGGTCACAGGGGTCATCTTTGTCGCCGGGCGGTCCAAGTTTGGTAAAACTTCTTGTTTTTTATTTTTTTGTTTTGGTTGCTTTAGTGGTCACTGTTCTAAATAGTCCAGGAAAAGAGATCTTGCAGTGTTTGTAATTGGAAAAAAGTTCACTTGTAGGTGAAAACATTCATAATTCAATTATGATTTCAATATTAAAAATTCTGTCCTCTTTGATGAAAGAAAATTATTGAACCAACTAGAAGTAATTGTTTCAATCGATAGCACAGAATTGAATTAAGTTCACTAAAATGAAATAAATTATTGCTGTTCACAACAAAACTAATTATTTAAAGAATAAATAATCAAGCATTGAAAGTACAGCTGTTGTTTGCTGTGAAGTGAAAAGGATAAATTCAGTAATCTCACATTCAGTTTCACAGTTTTAGCCTTGATTTTTTTAGCTGTGACCCTGACGGAGACAAAAAATATAAACAACTTTCAAACTGATAAGTAGATGTAAAGCACATCTTAAAAGGTCAACAAACAAATTGTAAGGCTTCAGTGTTTATTCCGTCTCTGCTTTAGGATGATATCACTGTACAACATATACAACAATCAAATTGCTTTGAAATCCCCTGCACTTTATTTTAAGACATTTCCTGGTTTCTTTAAAGATTTTTGATCAAACTGGAGCAAAACGTACATGTGTTTTGCTGAATAAGAGCTGATTGTTTTTCTTTTTTACACATTCCGCAGAGTGTAATTCAGACTAAGAAAGACAACAGCCATAAAACGTTATTCATATTAATGTCATTATATACATTTAAAAAGTATGTATTTATCATAAAATACAACATTTTCTTGTGTCGTACAGTATCGGCAAGGATATGTCTGCTCTTCTTTCTTTGGTTAAGAAACTGTTGTTTTCTCTTGAAACAAAGAAACCATTTATGTCTTTGTTTGTTCACACAGTTTGACTCGTCGCAGCAGGAAAAGCACTTGTGTTACTGATAACATTAATGAGGATTGTTCAGTTCTATTCAAATGTCCTGTTCAGATGTGACAGTGAAGCACAAACCTGAAAGTGAAACAGCCTTCATTACGTTTATAATCCACATCTGAGCTCCTCCTGCTGCAGCATCTTCCACTAGTTTCTGTGACAGTCCCACTGTGCAGCAGATTCTACATTTTTATGATTTTGATTTCTGTGTATGTTTTGTGATTTGTAAACTCCTTACTTAGGGAAGCAATATAGAACTCTATCTATTATATAAAGTACGATCAGGACGATACTCTGTGGATCATTTCATGTTTTAGTCACGCTCTTCTTTTGCAGGAGACACAGTGACGATCGGTGAGATCTCCTACAAACTCAAAGCCCCCCAAAACCCAGAACTGGTTCCTGTGAAACACAGTATGTAGCTTTCTGTATGAGCATTACATAATGTTGGATCAAAATATACAAGAATGTTTGTGTGAAATGCTGAATTTTTCTCTGGGTTTTTTCCAAGTTTCAGACTCGCTGCCTCAAACAGTCGCTCAGCACCTACGATGGATCATGCAGAAAGACCTGCTGGGTCAGGACGTGTTCCTCATCGGACCACCAGGACCCCTGAGAAGATCCATAGCTATGCAGTACCTGGTGAGTGGAATAAGTGAAATTATAATAAAACTATAACAAGAAAAGCACTCAGAAAGTGCAGTACTCCGCCAAGGCTGCTCAGTCCATTGTATGATTTCCAGTGAATAAATCTGCATCTGTTGGTTTGTAGTAGGATCACAATCATGTGATCATCAGCAGACAGCTGATGTAGTGTTCACTTGTAGTCATAGTAATAGTGAGGCCATGCTGCTGTCTCACAATGATACAGAAATCTTTAACAAATCCGTGGATCCAGACTATAAGCTGCATCACTGCCAAAATCTAATCACTTGGTCCTTGTGTCATTTCTGATCTTCCCTAAAAATCTCATTCAAATCCATTGTTCCATTTTTAAACAATGTTGTGAACAGACAGACGGACAAATGTACGCAGATCATCACATAACTCCACTACGTTCCTTGGCGCAGTAATAAACCAAACACCTCAACAAGCTCAGTGGAGCTGAGCAGTTGTGCCATCAGACACAATAGAAGAGTTGTATAAACATTTCTTTCCTCCAAACATGGAAGTAAAATTAATAATTTTTATCATCACAAAGTGTACACTTATTAATCAAAGCAAAATTCCACCTAAAATCATTCATCTGCTGCATTTCACTCATCACAGCTAGATTATTTTGGAATTTTAAACTTCTGCAAGTTTAGAAATGCAGATAAAAAAGATTTTATTTGGATAGTTTCACCCTCACAGCTTTCACATTTTAGCAGACAGTGTATCAAACTGGAATGCAACATGGTTTTATGAGTGGTTAATTTTTTTTATTAATTTATCAACACAGAAAACTGTGTAGGTGTTTTTGTTTCATAATGTTTGTAGCCCAAACTCTCAGGTGTCATGTCAGTTGATTATTTTTCTGTTTGTTCAGACTGGAGGTTAATATTCACTAGATGCTCTCGAATCAACATGTGAACATTTGAATTGACCTTAAACATCACCAGATGTCTTCTCTTATTTTAAAATGTACCAAATAGGTTTTTTTTTTCTTCTTTCTCTTTTTGTCGACTAGGAGTTGACCAAGCGGGAAGTCGAATATGTCGCTCTGTCTAGAGACACAACAGAAACTGACCTGAAACAGAGGAGAGAGATCCGATCAGGGACGGCCTTCTACATCGACCAGGTAAATCCACTGACAGGGTTTATTTGACATATTTCTACGCTGTCCAAATATCAGAGTTTGACGTCAAATCCACTTCACACCAGTGCTCTAATGCAGCGGTCCCCAACCTTTCTTGCGCCACGGACCGGTTTAATGTCAGACAATATATTCACGGACCGGCTTTTAAGGTGTGGCGGATAAATACAACAATATAAAATGATACCACCGGCTAGGGTGACCATACGTCCTCTGTTGCCCGGACAGGTCCTCTTTTGAGACGCTGTCCGGCCTGTCTGGCCAGCGTTTATAAAGTCCTTCAAATGTCCGGGGTTTTTTTTTGATCTTGCCTAGCTTGAGCGCGTCACAGACCAGTGTATTTATCATTCACGTTGAATGGTTCCTTTGGAAACACGCTCTGAGAGGCGGAGTTTGAGCCGAACCCCAGAACGTGTATTCATTCATTCACAAAGCAGTACAGAGGCGCTCCACACTCACTCACTCCTCGCAGGCTGACAGGCAGGTAGACACACTGCGAGGGAACACTGGAACAGAAAGAAAATGCCGAAACGCAAATGTCATTTCACTGATGAAATGCGAAAAAAGTACATCAGTGAGTCACAGACAGATGAGGAGGAAAGGATTCATTTTAAAAAATAAAACATCATTTAGGATCAGCTATATAAATAAAATTGAATTGAACTGAAACTGAACTCCATATAAACACACAGTTTCTCTCGTGGTCCAAAAACCGAAACACAACTATCTCCAAAACAAAGTTCAAATTATTGTTTTGCCACAACCCTACATTAAACTACGTAAAACGATACGTCCAGGAGCAGATCCGCTATAGAAATGATCCACTTCTGTTCACTTTTGCCATTGTTTAAAAATTGAGGCATCTGAGAAGGAACAGTAAGTGCAAACAGTCTGAACTGTGTGCTCAATGCACGTTGAAACCACAAAGAATTTTTGACAAAAACAACACAATTGTTGCTCTGCATTTCTTGAAATGAAATTGAAGTCGATGGTCACCTCTTTTGCACAGTTTAGGAGATCTAGTAGCCATTTTCTTTTAGATGTATATTTTAGTGCTGTTTCTTTGCTGTATATTTTATTGTCTTATTGTATATTCTATGGGTTAGCACTTCTCGCCTTGCAGCTAGAAGATCTCTGGTTTGTATCCCAACCATCCCGGGATCTTTCCACATGGAGTTTGCATGTTCTCGCTGTGCATGCGTGGGTTTCCTCCCACAGTCCAAAATAAGCTGAGGTTAATTGATTATTCTAAATTCACCCGTAGGTGTGAGTGTGATTGTTTGTCCTGCTTTAAGTTACTGTATTGTTTTTAAGTTAGTTTCTTGTTTTTCCACTGTGAAGCACTTTGGTCACCCTTTGGGCTGTTGTAAAGGGCGACAGAAATAAACTTTGATTGATAACAGGTGGAGCTTGACACTCCGGGAAGTGTTACAGGAGCCGCTTGATAGGCTACAGTTCAGATTGGATATATGGTTATGTCACCATAGTGGCCACTGTGAGAGAAGGCTGAGAATGACTCGGGATACTACTGGCCTCTTGCACAATCAAGAAAGATGTGTGGTTGCCCTGAACAGTCCACTCCCACTGTTAATACGTGATGAACGTGGTTAGGCTCATTGTGCATGAGTAGACGTGATGCAAGAAATGAAGTAAGTGGAACTTCTGGGCTAATGAGTCGCAGCAGATGGTGGATTTAATAATCTCCAGATGTGAAAGCTGCTAAAAAAATGTAAAAAGGATGAGTACCACAATGGGACATGTCCCAGTCCCAGAAGAACCATTTATCCTTTGGATGCACCAGTGATTGGACCCTACACACTGCTCCATAAGTGGGTCATAAATGACTCGTCTAAGAATCATTGTGTTTTTATGCTATTTTCTTCATTTTGTTTAAGAATGATCAGTTGTTTTTTTCTGTTTTGGTCCACACAAGAATGATTTCATGTTTGAAATATGTATATTTTTAACTTTATAACAGATTTTGAACATTATAATCACTGAAAAAGAAGAATATTTCACAGAACAGCAATAGAAGAATGTCAGCATCCATTTTGTTGACATTTTTCTGCTCTTTTCCTCCTGCTGTTGCTACTGTTCGTATATAATAATCTTCCTGATCACTGACACTTCTGACATAGCATGTGTGGTCCACAGTAAGTATGTTCCTGACAGCCAAAATTGATAAGAATGGCAGGTTTTCATGAATGTCTATGGGAAATGCGTGCAAGTCATTTTGGAAGCTTGGGGTAGTATGACAAATGTTGTAATTTCCTAAAAAAAATAAATGGTAGCCTAAAAATGTAAATGGAACAATATCTAAAACATATTCTTGAAGAATACATGGAATATGAAATAACAAATTTTCATTACAAAGATATTGCAAGAAAACAACCCCACTTTGTCATTTTCGACCCACTTATGCATCTAAGGGTTAGACACATCACTATGGATTTTGTGTATGTGTCGTGCTAAAAGTCAGGGTGTGCTGCAGTCTCTAAGCTTCTTGACTGAACCTTGTACTCTTACTCTCACTTTAAACACCCTTAGGTAGGTTCTATCACCATGTAAGTTCTATCTGTTCATGGTTGCAAATATGTTTTCAAGAAGTAAACATTGAAATGCTTCTTTATCGTCACTCACACGATGATTTGGAGTGTTCTATCAAATCACTGGAGAGATGATGAAGCTGAGAGAGTGAAGGTTGCACCGCAGAGTGTTGAAGCATGATGGACAACGATGAATCAGGCGTGAACTAACCGTGACGTCACCCGTTGGTTTCAACGCTGAGTAAATGAAGCCCGGATTTTGTTACTTCCTGGTCGCCATTTTGGATTTTTTGGAGCCAGTGACGTAAAAAGCGTCATCAAACAGGCTGGACCGGAGAGCAACTCGGGGCAGGACCAGTCAGTGGGACTGTCAATCAAGTATAGCCACGCCCCCTGGCTCCGCCAACTTTAACGATTTATTTAAAATTCAGTATTGATTTATTTTAAGATCGGCCACCTGATCTCTCATTTTGACCATGAAAACTAACGGGAAAAAAATCCTGAGCTGTAGAAAATCAGTCTATCAAATTTGATTTTTTCCAAAAATGAATTGGGGTCTATGGAGCAAAAGCTTTTTGGAGCCAACCCTAGCGGACGGCGTGATATTGCAAGTTTTTGACACTTCCGGATCGGCTTCAATTTTGGAGCCTGATGCTACGTCCATCTTTATATACAGGCTATGCGATGAATACAAGATCAAATACCATTTAAGCCTGTAACACATACATGCATTTTAAGTGGATGGTTCTTTTCATACTTAAATCAACAAATGGTAATGGTTTGACAAGAAGATTTTTCATTGTAGACTCAAGCAGCTGTTTATTTTCTGAGTATTTGGGTAAATTACATTGAAACTAATCTGGAATCTTAATGTATTTGCTAATCGTCCGTATAATATGATGATGAACTGACCAATACTAACAGAAAGGGATGGAACAATAATCGAGCATTGCTTACTTGAAGTACTCGCCCACAAGGCATTACAGTAACACATGAAACCACATCACTACAGTGGTTCTATGTCTTCCCAGTTCATCCTGTTCCTTTCCATGCCACTTTCTGATCGATCAAGCTTTATGCAAACATACTCCCCCGCTCTCTGTTGACTTTGTAAGTAAAGTAACCATAGAAACCAGCAGCTCCTCATTATCCTGGCTGGTTTCTCTAAGGAGAACTTTATGTTCTCCGTTCATTTCTCGCGGCTACAGAAGAACGATTAAGGATAGAAGGAAGAAAAAAACACACAAAATCCTGATAAGACCCATCATTAGACGCTGTCATTGGACTTCAGTGACAGCTAATAAAAAGCTGTGATAATTAACATTTACTCAGTCATGTCATTTTCCACAGCTAATTAGCACATGGCTTCATCTGTGTAAAAAATAAATCGGTTGTGTGACAGTTCAGACATCGGCTCCATGGGGACGGGGGAAAGTTTTTCATGGTTTATTTTCGGAACAGTTGGACTTTATCCGTAAACCTGGTCTTATGGAACAGGAAAGCTCACAAATGATTAGTGTGACTTTGTTAGAATTATAATCACTGCTGTAGTATCACTCCACTTTCTTCAATCCTGTGGGATTAACAGAACAGGGTGTTTCATATGTATATGTGTGTGTGTAGAAAAAACCTTTTATTGTCATTGCAGAGTGTACAACAAAATTAAGCATCAATCCTGTCAGTGCATTCACAAAGTCAGAAAACATTTTTTTTTTAAAGTACAGTAGGAAATGTGCAAATGAATATATACTATCATGAGCAATAATTTACATACACTTGTAATCAATATGTATATCATCATGGCCTTCTTGAGTTTCCAATGATTCATGTAACTGATGTAATCATTGAAACTCGTATGTCTTTCTCACAAAAAACAATCACGGATTTTGGTTCTTTCATAGATTTATTACAGCTCTTCTCAAAAATGTTGGTATAATTGGTAAACATCCCTTGGCCATTTCCACCTCACTTTTGGTTTCCATTTACAAGCTTCTGGTTATATCTTTGACTCTCCTCTTGATAGAATTGATGCAGTTAAACTAAATTTGTTGCCTTTCTGATACAGACTTGTTTCTTCATCACAGGTTCTTAATGGGGTTTAAGCCAAGACTTTTGGGAGACCAGTCTAAACTCTAATTTCTAGCTTCATTTATCAATTTCTTTTCCATTTTTGTTGTGTGTTTTGGGTCATTTTCTTGTTGGAACATCCACCTGTGTCCAAGATCGACCTTCTGGCTGAGGATTTTAGGGTTAGAAAATCCTTCTTCTTTTGATTATTCCATTTCCTTTGTGTAAAGCTGCCAATGAATGAGCTTTGGACAATTATAACCTTGTTGCTGATTCACAGGTTGTCCTTCTTTCTGACCACTTTTTATAACCATTGCATACCGCTAACACTTCGTAACACCTGCTGTTTTGGAGATGCTCTAACCCAGGGATGTCAAGCTCATTTTAGTTCAGGGCCCACATTCAGTCCAATTTGATCTCAAGTGGACAGGACCAGTAAAATCATAACAACCTATAAATAACAACTCCAAAATTTTCCTTTGTTTTTGTGCAAAAAAGTACATTCTGAAAATATTCACATTTAATGAATTATCTTTTTACAAAACATTCAGAACAACCTGAAATTTCTTAAGAAAAATAAATTCACTTTCAATAATAATGTGCCTCAGTTTATCATTTACACATGACAACTTACGGATCACAGTGGATCTACAAAAGCACGGAATTTTGAGTCACCGGTATCTGGAACTGAATGATATAGTGTTTCATTTTATGATTGAAACAACAAAAGTCAGACAAAAAAATCAAGGCAAAATATTACAAAAACAAGACACAAAATGACAAAAGTGAGAAACAAAACGACAAAGTAGACAACACAAGCGAGACAAAAAAAAACAAAACGACAAACGATGCACGAAACAACGAATAAAGCGAAACACAAAATGACATAAATAAGACGAAAAACACAAGCGAGACAAAAAGAAGACACAAAATGACAAAAATATGAAACAACCGTCAAAAGTCAGACAAAACAAGACAAAAAACAACAAAAACAAGACAAAAATTACAAATATGAGACACAAAATGACAAAGGAACAATGAGCAATATAGTATTTTACTTCATGATCAAAACAACTTGTTGTGGTCTAGAGATTATTTTATATTTACAGTTTTACAAATTTACAATTTGCAGTTAATGTCGTCTGTATTTTTTTCACTTTGCAAAGTTTTCCTGTGGGCCGGATTGGACCCTCAGGCGGGCCAGTTTTGGCCCAGAGGCCTCATGTTTCACACCCCTGCTCTAACCCAAACGCTGAGTCAGGGCAATTCTGTCCCCCTCCCATTTTTCCTGCTTCCAAACTTCAGGAACTCACCGTTGACCTGCTGTCTGATACACCCCACTCTCTATCAGGTGTCACTGTAACAAGATAAGTAATGTGGTTCACTTCACCTGTCGGCGGTTTTAAAGTTGTGGACGATTGATTTTTGCACAGATTTCTCAGTGCTGAGGGCTTGAGAAGTAAATGCACTTGCAAAAGAAGCATCCGTCCTGCTGACACTTGATTTTTCGCCGCACTGAGTGGTTTTCTATTTCATAGATCAAGCATCGGGGCGTTCACGCTGCTGATGTGGCAGTTTTGTTTTGCTCTGGCAGAGTTTCCTAATTTAATAGTTTAAAAGCTCATGATTTATTTCAGCAAAATGGATGGCAGGGTTTCATAAGAGGCATGTGACACAGTTCAATTTTATTATTTAAAAAACACACACAGAGCTCTCCAGAAAAACACATCTGAGTTTCAGTGTTAAATTTCATTCATCATTCTAAACAGAAATATTTGGACATATACAACAGTCTGTGCTTTTTTAATATCTTAATAGTGAGAAACCCCCTTATTATTCTGTCTGCAGTAGATTACAGGCCGATTCACTTTTTTTTTTAAACCGACTAACCACCTAATTGACTTCCAGATGTGACACGTACAGGTATGTGTGTTAAACCAGTCTGTATTTGGAAATGTGGTGTCATTTTCTAGGCACTGGATAATTAGACACAGGGAATAGAAATGTGATTATGACATCTACGACTGCCGGTGTAGCATTTGTAAAATATGAAATATAAAGTTTAATGTAAACTGCCCTTAAACCTGTCTAAAATCTGCATATTTTTAGATATTATGCATGTATATTATGCACAATAATATATTGTGTCTGATAGTGAAGCATGTTAAATGGACTGTGTGAAAATTCTCAGAATACACTCTTAAAAAACCGACAAACTCTTTACACACTAATTAAAAACTACAGTTTTGCTTTTCTTCCACACAGAGCAGATGATTTTTTGGTGTCTCGCACAGCTGCCAGTAATAAAATTAATAGGGTAAAGTATGATTAGGTGCGTCACTAAACAAACACCGGCAACAATATCGACTGTTGTCAGCGCCGCTCAGTAGCTGCATGAATTAAAGCTTTATTGGACGGTGACAGTGGACAGATGACAGGAAATTAGAAGAGAGAGAAAGGAGCGTGATTAACAATAAAGATTGGACTCTACCGACATCAAACATCCGGCATCAGTTGGCTTAAAGAGCACCTTCTTCTTCTGTTTGTGCTCTTGAAAGCAACTTTGAGCACTTGTGGTTTGGTTTGATTGAGCAGTAGGCAGCAGTTGATTGTTTCAATTACAAATCCGGCTGGTAAATTTGTATTATATCTAACATTATAGCCTGTTGTAGCCTAAAACTGAACCCTAAGCAGCATTATTCACTGTTTAGTTGATTCATTTATGTTTTTGAAAAAAAGAATGGAGTAATTTTTCCAAGTCTTCACAGGTGTTAGTAATACTGGGGAACACAATGGTAAGTCTAGATGCTAAAGTTATTAGACTACTTGGATTTTACTTAGTTTCTATTCTTGTCTCCTGTCTAATCTGTATAAACACTGCCTGCAGTTCGACCTGTGTCAGAATTTTTCTTCTATCACTTTTGGTTGCAGTTGAGTCACAAATAGTTTCTTGATTACACTGAGTAGCACAGAATTTTGCATATTTTACAAAATCTGGTTGGAATTTTCAGTGAGACATTCATGTGATTTTGATAAAATATCGCAGTTTTAGCTCAATCTTGGTTCATTTTCACAACACACCTGCACATCATACATGACTAGATCGAGGCCAGTCAGAAAGTGGAAAATCTGACTGAAAATGTTTTTTCTTTTTACAGTTCCTGGCTCATAAATGGTGTCAGTTTTTAAAAATGTAAAGAATTTCTGTGTCTTTTAAGCTTGATAGTGGAGTTTGGGTTTAGAGGTTTAACATTTCTATTTAAATTAGTCAGATAAATTAGTATTATGTATAATTATATCTTAGTCATACATGTTACGTTGTTCTTATTGGTCTTAGCCTTAATATCTAAATATGTTGTGTACATTTTCATATTCCACATTTTGGTCTTTTATTTTAAATTTGGCGAATAGAAAATTGTAACTTCAAGCACAGTTTTGGAGCACGCCATGTGTGATTTGTGTTAGTAACTTTATATTTACCTCTTTAAACAACACCGGCTATCAGGAAGCAAAACTGCCTGGATTTGTGACCAATTCAATCAAACCACAAGTGCTACAAATGTCTGTGTCGGGAGCAATGAACGGCCAGAAACTGCTGCCCCAGACCACATTTACGAACCTATATTAATGACCGTAAAAATAGTATTTTTTGTCAAACACGCAAAATTCTCCACATATGGACTCAATTTTTCCAGTCATGCTCAGATAGAAGATGATGCTGCTTCAGTTCGGTAGAGTGGGATTGGTTTGTTTAATGAATTTAACAGTAAGGAAAGTGGCTATATTTGTGATTTAAAAAAAAATCAATTGTTGCAAATTAAATCAAGCCACAAGTGCTAAAAGTTTCTTTCAATAACTCAAACAGAAGAAAACAACATGAATTCTGTGCATTTTATGCCCACTGATGATGGATGTTATTATTGGATGACAGTGGACGTTTGGAATTTCAGACTAATCCCTTTGTCGTACTTCCAAATCGCGAGTACGAACTGCACATGGCCATTTTTGACGGAGACTTCTGGTCCAAATTCTTAGAAAGTGTCCCTGAATGATCCTCTGGTTCGTCTCCACTGATTAAAGTCGCGTATCTCACGAGGACACGTTGTCTTTTCCAGCATCCAGGAGCGCTAGCCAACCCCTCCAGCTCCCCGAGGTTCATCCGCCTCCTGCCTCCTCATCCAAATGAAAACAGTTGTCCATTGTTTCCATGGCGACGGCTCATGCATATATACAGCATTATTGATGGTGCTTATAGGCGCTTATTTTTGGCCTCCCACAGACCTAATGGGCAGGTTGTGTGTTGCTGGCATGTGCAGCTTCACGAGTGTGTTGTCCTATCTGGGTATTACAGTACCTGATACTCGTTTTAAGCATGGAGGACGTGTGGGACGCGCAAATTAGAAAGCTTTTCTAGAATAGTTTGGTGTCGTAGGAGGTGTGTGTTTGTGTGTTAACTGGAACATCCAAGTATTCCTCGGGGCCCTGTGCCGATTCGGAGCCCTATATTCAGACTTAATGTGTCAGTCCCTGAGCTTTGGCTGTCCCTCCACCTCACTAAGTCCTCGCCCCGCCTCCATTCACAGCATCACCACCCCCCAAAGTTTGTACGAAGGATGGAGTCACATGGATGATGTATTTCAGACGTTTCCAGTCACCACTCTTCGTTTAGCCAGCTCTTATGTAAGGCAGCTTACCTCAAGCCCACACTGAGAATAAGTTACAGTAATATAAAAGCTCTCCACCTCCACTAGAGCTGAACCAGTTCACAGCCAACTAATGAGTTAGCCTCTGCGGAAAGTTCTTTTATGAAATGGATTAGCCGGACACACTTTCCAGGCAGTGTGTAGGCTGCATGCTGCAACCAGTGAGCTGAAAAATCCTGTTTAAAATGTAAAGGCTCTCAGTGAATTGTGCAAACATGTTGAAATAGAGCATCGAGTGCAGCAACGCCAAATAAAAATGCCCCCAAAAGGCATTAATAATGAAGATGCCCGGTGTTGGGTTTTTTGCCAATAACCGATATTGTGCAACTCTCAATATCCGATGCCAATATCAAGCGATATCGATATAAGTGGGCTATTTAACTGACTTTATGTAACAGCACATATCTCCTGTTGTTGAATTAACACATCATACCTCATTTTATTGCGATGCCCCATTGGATGCATTCTCAAATGCAACAAGGCTTTCAAATGTAAACATTGTCTGTGCAAAATAACAAAACTACTTCAACTGAAGTTCTGGAAAAAACGCCTTGTTTGTCCTTTTGAATCATCTCAAACAGCAGTTCACACTCTCCCCCTCACGCTTCCTCTGTGAATCTGGTAAATGCCGGCAAAATCCAGGCAATATTTTATTAGTTTTCATGATAGAAAAAAAGGTGATAACAGTATTGACCAATAGTACATTTTAATGCCAATATCAGGTGGGCCGATAGTGTCAGACAGCCCTCGTTTTTTACAGTCAGAAATTGTAAATACTAAAGAAAATCTCTGACTGTTCAATGGTAATGTGCGATGTTGTTTTTTAAAAAAGATTCTACCAAAATTAGCACTTTGCACTAGGGCTGATCCCGAATATCCGAATATTCGTTCGCTATGGCGGTATCTGGACATTAATTTTGGTTGAGTGGGGTTTGCAGAGATTGTAAAAGTGTCAGAAAGATATCATTTCTAACTAGAGCAATTATTTGTTTCAGTGTTTCAGTGTTGGTAACACCTGTAGACACTTGATTCTATATGTTTTTGGTATCCTTAAATTCTACTGTTTGTTGAATTTCTGTGATTATTTGTTTTTACATATTTTTATGATGTATGGCACTCTGACTGTGTCATACTGCGCAAGAGACATTTCTGACTTCTTTCTTCTTCTAGTCATGGCTGTACTGTTTCCATACAGGTCCAGGACTTTATATTGCAGTGAAAAATGAGCCCACAGTGAGAAAAAATGTGCAAAAAAAGACCAAAAATAGCTTGAAATTCAGAGTTAAGCATCAGAAGTTTATGAACCAAAATCTTGTATTGAATAATTTTCTTAATATTATCATTTTATTTGTCCACTTGTTGTATCCACTGTCATCTGGGTTATGTTTGTTTTTAACATGCTAGACTGATTTTGAAAATGTAAAGAGAATTTTCTGCCAATTTCCTTTCAGTCTCATGTTTAATTTAGAGTTTTAAGGTGATGAAATGACTTCAAACTTACATTGGGTATCAGTTTGGCCTCCTGATGACTTCTATATTCATATCTGCAGACCTATTTCCATTCAGATTCATACATGCTATTCAGAAGCGTCTTGGAATGTGGTGGGATGTTTTTCTTGTGTCAGGCGGAGCACAAGGCCCGTCTGTGCTTCCCCCTGAGCTTTTCCTTCGCCGTCCTGCGTCACTTACATTTCTAACAATTATCTGATTACAGCGTTGGTGCCGAAAATGGATCAAGAGTTAAATATAGAGCATCTGGTCCTCACTATAGTTTTATGGCTCTGCTTCCCACACAACCTGCCACGTATTTACTTGTTAACCTAATTACACGGCCGCTCGCGCTGCGGTCCACCCAGACAGCTAAAGTTTCCTGCCTCTTGACGTCAGATGCGCTTTTTGATTTCTGCAGAAATGCACGCACATACGCATGCACGCACACACATGCGCCGTGTACACTAACCCAAGAAGTTTTATCCCACATTTGGTGGTAAAAAATAGAGCTTCCTAAAATGTCTGAGACTGTTTTGGAACTTTGGGGTTAGTTTGGAGGACGTTTCGAATGTGATAAGTTGAGGACATCCTCAGGAAAAGCTTATTGCAAATTTATTTTGCCCTTAGAGCGGTAAAACTTAATGGACAGTCAGATAAAAGCTTTCCACCGGACTCCCTCCGAATCAGCTGATTTTTTTGTGTGCAATAACTTTAGTATGTTTCATGAAGTTGTGCAAAATTTTACCTTCATACTATGAATATTTTTCATTTCCAGTCCCTTGAAGCACACAACTGTAGGTTTAAATGGCACATTTTAATTCACATCACTTTTTCCGGCATTTCTGAGCTTCATAACTTCATAAATTCACCGGATAGACACATGAAATTTTCCAGGCTGAAAAACACATTTGAGTTGTTTTAATAACTGAAATCAAATCTGTTTCACATCCACCCCAGATATCGTAATCTAAAGTCAAAATCACATTTTTTGTTTAGCATGAATGTGTCTTTGAGCATCAGCATAATTGAATATATAATAGGTTTAACAGCAAAACTACACCAGGTTAATGTTTGTGAAATATAGTCAAAGAAACAGGCATTGGTACCCTCGATGTGTTTTCTGTTTTCTAATAATTAACCACAAAACCTTTACAAAAGTGCATTTTTAATAAACCTTTTAGGGTAGTAGGGCAGCATGTGTGATAGGTGGCTGGTTAGAACGAGTTACAGCAAATTAAAAGTCTCAGTTTTACATACCTTTTAGACCAGGCTCATATTATATAATATTTTTTCTAGAAAACAAGCATATTTTAACACTGGCGAATGTTGCTTCTGTCTGTGAAATGGAGAAACAACATTAGTGTTCATGTTTCATATAATAGAGTCGACAAAATCAGATCAATCGAACCACTTTGGAGCATTCAGTGCTTGTTTGAGAGTCTTTCAGATTCTACTCTGATCATGTTACATTGTTGTTCTGTCAGTTTGTTCTGTCGCCCTGTTTCTGTTGTCACAACACTGGTGATGTGTAATCTTGGTATCCAGCACTTGTCTTTTCAGGAAAATGATGCTGCAGGAATAATCATGGTTTCAAATTCTAGGTTTTCTCCAGTGATTTATCTGAAAAGACATCCATGTTGCCAATCCTTGTTTCTATGGCTGTATTATAGACTGTAAACTGCTGCACTTTTGCTAATGCTGTGCTATATCCATTGATATTTATTAATTGTGAAAAACAAAACAAACAAAAAAAAGATGATTTTTGTTTTACATCGTGACACCTGGAGTGGATGTAAAATTGCTCAGGTGTAGCAGGGTTTTTTTGCCCTAAAAATCTCTTCAGGTACAAAAAAGACTCCCACACACCGTCAAACTTGCAGTGATAATGTTTCAGTGCTAGACCTTCATCGGACAAATAGTTTGGTGCCAAATCAGAAGCCATCTTAAATAGGGAGTGGCTTTAACTCTGTCAAAAAAAAACCAAACGATTATTTACATACTGTCTCGATACATGTGAGTCAGCAGTGAGGCCAGAAGAGACATTAATATTGTCACAACATAGAGACATGGACAAAATAGTTGATACCTTTCCACTGAAAAAAGAAAAACCTGCAATGGTCACTGAAATAACTTGACCAGCGCATGTCCACCAAGTGGCGCTATGATTGTGAAGGGTTATCGGCCTTTGGAGGTGATCAGGGCAGGACTCTGATCGAACATGTAAAGTTTGAGGCAGATTTGCCCGTACAGAAGATAACTAGACAGCACTTCCTGTTTCATCGGCGACACATCAAAACTATCGGGGGCCTCCATGCCCTTTAACATCTGCGGAGGATTTTAATAACTTTTGACCACTAATGCCTGGTTGTATATGCAAGCCAAATTTTGAGATGTGTTGGATTTCGCTCCTCGGAGGAGTTTGCTCTTGAAAATTTCAAAGAAATTACCCAAAATCTCCAAAAATCTGACATGTAATTCAAAATGGCCGACTTCCTGTTGGCTTTTGGGTATGTGTGCAAGAGGCTTTTTTGTGCAGCCTAATGTGCTACTTATGCCTGCCAAGTTTTGTAGGTCTAGGTGAAACGTGCTGTGGGGGCCCAATTTTACCAGTATTGCAGGGCCATTTTTCCACCCATATACTGTTCCCCTAAAATATCAAGTTTTTGTCAATTTGGATGTGCATGCCAACTTGGACACGTTTTTGAGTATGTTTAGGGCTTCAAAAATGCAATTATTTTTTCCGGAGAAAGTATAATAATAATTCCTTGCATTCCAATAGTTGGTGCTCGGACCATAATAAAAATTTAGTAAAAATTATCCAGTGAAAATCAGACATTGCTTTTGAATTGTGGTTCAACAGAATCATTTAAAAAAAAAAACTAAACTGATGAAACTGGAATACTCAGCCCTGAAAATCTGAAAATGTTATGTGTCTCGGGCTCAAAAGTGCTGTAAAAATAACAAATCAAAAATGCAAAGTTTTGACCCACCTGCAGGGTTCTCACCAGGATTTTTTTACAGCGTAACGGCAGGTCCTCCCGCACGCACATGCGCAATAGCCTTCATTAAGTCTCGCGAGCGGCCGGCCCAGATGTCAGCCAATGAGCATCACGCAGATGCTCCAAATGCTCGTGATTTAGGTCACTATTCCCCATACATGGCATCACGGAAACAACCGAGGCATGCTAATTGTAAACCCGAGATTGGAAGTGACTCTTAATTTTAGACGGGAACGGGCCAATCGACAGGAAAGTACGGCTGAGGTGGGGAGACATAAATTAACCTAGATAGGCACCCAGTTGATGAAAACAAACGCACATGGTGTTATCTGTCAAAATAACAGCGTAGCGGCCCTAATCACAGCGTAATCTTTTAAACTGACAGCGTAACGGCCCGTTATGCTGAAATGCGCTGGCGAGAACCCTGACCTGTATTTGCTTTAATGGTGTATAATTTTGAAACTAATCGCAGCATGAAGGGCATGAAGGTAGTTCAGCATGTCTGTATGAAAGGACAGCTGATTCTGGGGGTGTTATGTGGGAGGCACTGATCGATTTTTCATCAAATTACACAAACATACAGGCCACAGATCATTCTGGACAATGGAGCAGCAGATTCAACCTGATTGAAATGAGCAGTGTGTTTAGCCATTAGCTGATAGCAATCTAACTTCTAATATGTTTGTCTGCAGTGCGCCGTAAGAGCGGCGACGCAAGGTCGAGTCCTGGTCCTGGAGGGTCTGGAGAAGGCCGAGAGGAACGTCCTGCCGGTTCTTAACAACCTGCTGGAGAACCGAGAGATGCAGCTGGAGGACGGACGCTTCCTCATGTCGTCTGAACGTTACGACAAGCTGCTGCAGGTCAGAGACTTCTACACCCTCCAGTTTGGGAAGTACAGTAAACATTGTGTTTGGAGATGACACAGCTGTGACTGACAGACTTCACTCCTCTGTATCAGGGTTTATATTGAGAAAATACATTTTTTATAGTTGTTGTTTATGGAGCTGTGTCTATGTGAAACCTCACACTTAAGCAGTGAATTTTCACGCTACTCCTACAGAGCTCTTTCAGCTGCTATAAATACTATGTGACACTCAAACACCTGTGTACCTGTAGCTATTTGCGTACAATTTACTCTTACTATAATATGTGTCAAATGAAAAGAATTTCATTGGTGTTTGAAAGGGATCTACCAATATGGGTTTCTCTTTGGTGACTAAAAAAGGCTGATGACCCATATTTGGGGACCGATATACATTAAAGGTAATGTTTTACAACCATGCGATAGCAGAGAACCTGCCATTCATAACTAGGCTTCTTCCCTGATAAGGATGACTATAACTGGATATGTAAAATAGAAAGACAAGTCATTAGTTTAGGACGCTCTCCTCTGTTTATGTGGGATCAACTGTGATTGATCAATTTGCTGTTCTTCTCTTTTTTTCTTAATCTTTGACTAATATAACACTTTCACTGTCCACTAAGGTCCAGATCTTGAAGAACTATTAGGTATTGTTTTCCACACTCTGTTTCAGGTGTGGCTGCCTTCTATCTCAGCCGCTAGCCATTAGCATAGCATTAGCCACTGAGAGAGAAGCTAATTTCCTGGTTTCTTGCTCAGTTTTTTCACTCCCTGCTTGAGAGATAAAAACACCAAATATTGACCACGATAATCGATCAGTCCGATAATCAGTCCATCCCCAGTGTTTAATGCATTGATGCGTTGCAGGAACACACCAAAGAGGAGCTGGACAGCTGGAAGATAGTACGAGTAAGTGAGGACTTTCGGGTCATTGCTCTCGGCCTTCCTGTTCCCAAATACAAGGGGAACCCGCTGGATCCTCCTCTACGCTCTCGGTTCCAGGCCAGAGACATCTATTACCTACCATTCAAGGTCAGTCCACAAACTGACAGATTATCTAACACCAATATTTTTTTCAAATTTCCCAAAATATCTCAAGAAGGAGGTTAAAGTTGGGAAAAAGCTATTTTTTCCCCCCCGCTCAATCAGTGGACTCGCGTTATATTGAAGAAATCGTGTATAATGTTTACTTGGTCGTTTTTTGAAAGGTCCCATATGGTGAAAATCTGTTTTTATTGTGTTTTTGTATGGAAAAACCTAAAAAGTGTAAAAGAAAAGCTATAACACTTACTTCTGACCTTCCCTAACTAGATGTCTTTCCAGCTTTATAAGCCAGTGAGAACTTTATCCGGTTTCTACGAAGAATCTGAGGAAACAATAGTTGTGAAGCTAAAACTTTATATAACCCTGTCCCCTCACTTCTTCCAGGTGATCAGTTCAGAATGAGCAACTGCCTCACAGTCTACCAGATTTATTGTCTTCGTAGAACTCTTTCTGCTAACTGGAAAATGTCTGAAAACTCACCAAAGTTCCGCTGTTGGCTGCAAGAGTGAACACAAGAGTCTTCATACACCCTCAGTGTTACCATTAGCTTTCATGGTATCCTTACATGTCAGAACTCTGTGGAAAATGTAGCACTGAGAGACATTTAGAAGTGGTAGAAACTTGAACTTGAAACCTATAAACAAGGACTGGGTGACTGGTTACAGTTGTTAGCCTCTCTCCTGCTCTCTGTGCTCACATATTCTGCATTTTAACACAGCAGAAGTCACTATAAGGCTGTTTTCATTTGTTAGACAGCAGAACAAGTATAAAAAGTGACTGAAACGCTGCACATTAAGACTTTATGCTCACCAGAAGTAACTTCAGAAACACAAACTGCTGATTTTACGACCACAGCATCAGCTAAAATGTAAAAAATAAATGCCTGTCCTTGAAATGATTGATTATTTCCATGTAAAATGATTTCTTAGAGAGAAAGTCAGAAGCAATTAAAAGTGTTCCTCTCAGACATTTGTTGATGTCTGTGTCAGCTGATGTGGTCGACTGTTTTTCTGTCAGTCACAAAAGCAGGGAGAGTCTTCTTCCTGAAGTGGGCGGGGCCAGCAGCAGCTCTGTTCCACTTAGTTTGTTTAGCTTAGGACTGAAACCAGTTATTATATAGTCAGTGAAATCAACCATTTTTGTTGTATTTTTAAATGAAAAATTGAAAGACAAATATTTAGAACTCTTAATTTGTTAAAAAGTGGCACAATGTGGGACCTCTAAAGCATGCCAGAACAGAAGTGTGAGTCTTAAGTATTCTACACCTTTTTTTTCATTTATCAAAAGCAGTTATTCATCTCCTCTGGAACAGTTTTCAACATTATGATTTTGAGAAATGAAAGAGATTTAAGTGTAGAGCTTTGCAGAAACTCTCCTCTTTGTATTTTCAGGACCAGTTGGAGTTGCTGTACACAGCAGGACCAAATATTGCTGCAGAAAGGTAACGACTGAAGCTTGTCTGATGTGTTTGTAGTTGCATATGTGAAGTAATACAGCATGTTTTATTTTGTGTGTCAGAGTATCCCAGCTGTTGTCACTTGCCACGACGCTGTGCTCCCAGGAGTCATCCAACCTCGGCCTCCCAGACTTCCCAGTGGACAACCTGCTCCCTGCCCTTCACATCCTGGTAAGATAGAAGGGAGATGAACTTGCAAAGCCAGGATTTAATGAAAAAAAAGCTGTCTAATGCCCATTTTTTCTGTGTTGTTGCAGAATGCTTTCCCAATGCTATCCTCCCAGCAGCTCATCCAGAGGCTTTACCCTTACCACAGTATCCTGGGAAAGGATGGGCGTAACGCCGTTGAGGGAGTACTGAGTGTAAGTCAGGATGTGAAGAACCAGTCAAAATGTGGTTTTATCTAATGTGCATGCTTGTTATGGCCTCAACATAAGATATCCCAGTGCATCAATTATTAACACATGCTCTTTGTGGCGTCTTTGACAGCGGTTTGAGCTTTTGGATGGTCGTCGGCAGCCAGCACCCAGCGCCATTTTGAATGTTTCTATGGCAAAGGACCTCGAGGGTCATGCAGATGTTACGTTAAGGGTCGCAGACAAGGATGTCACCTGTCAGGTACCATCAAACAGGCTGTAAACAATGTAAAAAAAGCCTCAGGTTGTTTTCTTTTGGTTTGCCGAAGCACACTGTCACTAAAAAATGACGTATTTGATATCACAGAAACAGCAACAATATTCTTATATTTCTTAGATATTTTGCTAAAAAGCAGCCAAAACACACACTGTCAGTAAGATTTTTTAGCATTTCAGCAGCAAAAGTTACAGGATTACAAGTGATATATAAATGTTGTACACTGAATTATATGTTTTATTTTAGGTGGGCAGAAATCTTCATTTTTTTTTACATGCTGGAAATTCCTGCTGCTCCTTTTCTTGATCACCTCAGGTTTTCTGACACAAGGAAGACCTCATTAATCCTTAAAGTTAGAGGGGCTCAGAAGCTACAACCGTTTATAAGTAGGTGTTTTTCCTCCAATATGGAGGGAGGAGTGGAACAAAAGTCATGTTTGCATGGAGAATTACTCAGAAAAATGCATTTTTGTATTCTTAAAGCCCTAAAACTTTACATTTGTCTTCAGAAATGATTTGAAATTTTGATTTTAAAGAAGCTTTTGAAGTCCTGCGTTGCCGACGTCCATTTAGCTCCCTGGAATCTGCTTGTGCTGAATTTCTTAGTGCATCACTGTCAAATGTACGTCATTAGAAACCACGAGCAAGTCATGTGACAGTGCAAAAACGTCATCTTTAAGTTTGAAATGATTGTTCTTTTGGTTGTTTGAGAAAACAGAAATCAAAGATTCTAATTTCAGGCACAAAGTGAGATGAAGACATTTTGCACAAATAAATTATGCGGTCAGAGCAGATGATCTCAGCGTCCCCAGTGCAACCACCAGAACCTTGTTAAATTATGACCTCATGTTTGCAGCAGAGCAGACTCATCATCCTCTGTTGTCATGGCAAACCACACACAGACAGACAGTAGCTTGACCACTGGAGTCATTATACAAACAAGTATGTAAATCTTTAAACAAGAACCCCTTCATCCCAAAATTTAAAGAAATAGCGTCTGCTTATTCGGATAACCCTCATCAAGTACAAAAATGTTTGTCCTGTTTATCAGATTATGCACGCTTTGACTTCTGCTCTTCTTGATTTGAAAGCCACTGCAAGCAGAGCAGCCAGTGGTGAGGGTGGAGGGAAGAACTACATGCTCAGTACACAGTAGAACAACATTTAGTCAGGATGTCTTTTCTTTCAGAGGATCACTTTAATAGATTTACAACCCACAACCAATTAAACATCCCCATCTCATTACTTATTTAAGGGTAACGATTTATAAGGACCAACACCGTCAACTTTGATGTTGTCTTCTTCTGCCTTTAGCGAGATTATACTCATATCTGTGTCTTTAGGTGCATTATGTTGTTTTTTAGTACCTTTATATATCTGCATTATGCATGTTTTTTTTTTTAAATTAAGTGTTTTCTTAAGGAACATTAACATAAGTAAGATGGGAAGTTTCTTTGCTCCCGATCCAATCTGAGTCATTAAATATTTGGCGTCTGCTACGTAAGACAGACATCAAGTATTGTAGATTAGCTGTAGTACCTGATTGTGCCACCAGGTGGAGCCTCTTGCTGTTTCCAACAGTAGCAACCAGATTACGCTGCAAGTTGTTTTTTGGCCGGCAAGGATTATTATTGGTGTTTTGCTTGTAAAAGACCACCATAGCAAGGCTGCCTGTGACACTTAATGATGTCCTGTTAGCGCAAAGTTGTCTTTTGATCAATAATGCGGCACTTAAGATAATGTTTAAGAAAATGTTTTTAAAACATGTTTAGAATTTATGACACTTATGTTTTTAGTACTGTAACAACCGGAGGAGGCGGGCAGTTATTGTTTTGGCAAGTAAAGAGTGTTTTCTGTGGGTTTAGCTTCTAAAAGGGCACCATGACAAAGTCTTCAGGGGTGCTTAATGACGTCCAGTTAGCGTAAATTTGTATCTGATAGTATTTCTTAATCCAAGTGGTAAATGTAACAGCTGCTTTTACAGCCTGTGTCATGATTCCATGGCTCAAGACAGAAATATTAGCAGAGGACAAATGTACGATGCCCCGTTCTTATTATAATTTAGTCGTCTTTTGATCAGTAATGCTGCACTTGTTCAGCAAATGTTTCAAATTTGTGACACTCGCGTTTTTAGTTCTGTAGCAACCAGAGGAGATGTGTAGTTATTGTTTTGGCAGGCAAAGATTATTACAGGGGTTTAGCTTGTAAAGTTGAACTGTGACAAAGTCGCATGGGACGCTTAGTGATGTCTAGTTAGCGCAAATATGTGTTGGATAGCATTTCTTCATCCAAGTGGCAAATCTAACAGCTGTTTTTACAGCCTGTGTCATGTGTACATGGCTTAAAACGGCAATCTTACCATAGGACAAATGAACGATGTGCCCTGTACTTAGTGAAAATTAGTTGTCTTTGGATCAATAATGCTGCACTTGTTAAGAAAATGTATCAAATATCTGACACTTGCGTTTTTGTGCTGTAGCCACCAGAGAAGAAAAGCAGTTATTGTTTTTTCAGTGTTATGGGGGTTTAGCTTGTAAAGGGACACAATGACAGAGTCTTCTAGGGTGCTTAATGATGTCCGGTTAGTGAAAATACATGTCAGATAGCATTGATTTAATCAAAGTGTTAAATGTAACAGCTCCCTCTGTATCATGTGTCGATGACTTTAGATAACCGAATTAGTCACTTTATGATCGATAATGCTGTGCTAATTAAGAAAAGGTTTTAAATTTCTGATTCCTGCATCAAAGTGGATGTAAACGAAGAAGTTCAAGTTAAAAATTGCCTTGATTTGCTGGATATTACTACAGAAAAAACAAATATGTTGAAGTAAATCACATAAAGAGTTAAAACAGCTCAGACTAGACAAAATTACTGCATCACTGTTGCAACTTCTGCTATAACAATCATTCAAAAGTCTTACTGTAAAAATCCCTGTGGCGCAGTCGATGGAAAAAAAAAAACATATGAGAAGTCCACTACATCCTTTTATTAGGCTGTAAGTTGATACAGCATTTGTACTCAGTGTGCTCAAATTACAATTTTCAGATGTCTAATTACATCAGGCAAAGAGACTACCCATGACAGCTTTCCATTTGGCATATATTTTAAATAGTGATTAAATGCATTTTCTACTCATTGAAACTGAAATCTTATCTTCCACTGATACTCTTAAGGGAACTTCATTATCAGTCTGTAACTTTTCTTCTCAGAAGAGAAAAGGCATCAGTGTTTGTGAATGTGTTGCTGTGTGGGGTTTGGGAAAAACACAGATCCGTTCCAGTTTTCTAAGAATAGCGGCACTGATCTTCCAGCCAAACAAATGATATCACTCTTAGTAAGTCTTTGAAGCTTCTTTATGTGTTGCAGTAATCCTTTTGGCACTGTACGTCTCATGGATTGTTTGATAACACTGACTTGTTGGAACGTATAGTTGTTTTTGTGCCCAGCTTTACGTCAGGGATGGTGAGGATTCTGTGAATCATCTTTTATTTAAAATTATGACTTTGGGAATTTGCCCCTTTCGTTAAGTGTGTTGTACAAAGTCCACGTCAAATGGAGTTACTCTCTTTCACAGAAAACACCGTCCAGGCTTTTCTTTTGTTACTTATCTTCAATTCTCATCTTCATTTTTACGGTTAACGTGAAAATATACTTTGTTCTGTGATGTTATTAGTTTTTATGTGCAATTTAACAAAGCAAAGTATATTTATTTATTTATTTTTACCATGTTTCATCCTTAATATTCATATTTCTTCTTTCAAAGTATGGCAAATATTTGGCAGATTTTTGATGTGGGCATTTTTTTTACAGTTTGGTTTGTTTTTTAGGGTTAACATTTAAACTAGCACCATTTTCTGCAATTTTACTGGATATTTTATGTGATTTAACAAAACTACGAAAAATCTATAACATAACATTAGGTTTTTTTTAAAATGCTTTTAAAAATGCATTTTTAGAAACATTTGCTTTTTTCACAGCACAGTAAAAAACAAGGTATGTTTTTTTTATGTAATAAGTAAATGTCATAGAATTAATTACTGTTTGTAAAAATACATGTGCTGGATGTTTTGATTGTTTAAAAAAAATCTGTTTTCTAATGCTCAATATAGATGGTTTATCTTTGAAAAAATGGAAATATCTGTTAAAAAAAATTTACTCTATTTAAATACAGTAAACATGTAAGTGTAATTTAACTGTCAAATATTTTTAAAAAGTATTAATATTTGCAGAAATTAATATTTTTGTAAAGACATTACTTATAATTTTTGTAATTTCTTTTGGACCACATTGATATTATATTTTTGGTGATTTTATGAGATACTATGTGTAACTTTAAAAGGTGTAGAATAACAATAAATTGCAAGTTGAAAACATTCTTTTTCTTTTTCTACAGTCTACTCTGATTCTTCCGATGCTTCTGTGTTGTCGTTGAGCGTCTGACCAATCAGAGCTAACTTATGGAGGTTTTTCAGAGGGTGGGCCTTAAAGAGAGCAGCTAAAATGGAATGTTTCAAACAATGCAGCATGAGAAAAAAAATGTTATTTTCAAACTCAAAAGTACAAAAACATATTCTAGAAGACCCCAAATATTCTATTTAAACCTGTGAATCTGCAGAATATTGACTCTTTAATGAAGTATTCTTTCTGCCTCCTTTATAGAATAGTAAGGCAGTTTTTTTTGGGTCTTTTATGCTGTTTTTTTCTTGTCTTTATTAAACTTCAGGTTCCAGCAGGCACCAAGGATCTGCGTCCACCAAACAGCAGCCCGACCTTCATCAACACACCGAGCCACTCACAGCTCATGGCTGAGATGATGCAGTCACACATGGCTAAAGACATCTGTCTGATAGGAGCCAAGGTAGCTAACACACAATGTGCAGCCGACACACGTACGAGGCATCATATCTGATTTTAATAACAAGAGTTGTGTATTGTTGCAGGGTTGTGGAAAGTCAGTGATTGCCAGAGAGTTCGCTGAGATACTGGGCTACAGCATAGAGCCCGTCATGCTCTACCAGGTAAATAAAGGCTGCTCTTTAAAACGCTGAATGTGTTTTTTTCATATTGGATGCATTTATATTACAAGAAAGTAGTACAGGTTTTGATTTTCATGAGCAAAAAATGTGCAACTAAAGAGTTTAAGTTGAGATTTCTAAGCTGAATTTAGGTTTTGTATCTCTATATCTTTATTGTGCTCTATATCTTTTTGTCCCATTTTTGTTGTTATGATGGACTGATTTTTTCTAATTCTATAACTGCGGGTCAAATTAAATGAAAATACAGAGCATGTGATAAATTGGAGAACAACCATCAGACTGATCGTCCCTTTTTTTGTCACAGACCTTAAATAATTAATGGGACAATCACATCTTTCAGATTTGTCCATCTGTTGACTTACATTATGAAACATCAACAACTGTCCTTTCATTTTTGCTCCATCATGCTTTCATAATTTGCTTTGAATCCATCTCGGCAATAAAATATTGAGGCAGTGTCATTTCAGTAAAAAATGTGTTTGTTCATTAATGTGCTTATCATATCACTGGCAAAGGCTCATAATAATGTCAAGAAGGAGGTAGAGGGGCAAACAAACAGCACACAGGAGTAATTCTATAAAATGAGCCTTCCTAAATGGTCAATTTAATTTTTTTTTTTTTTAAAAAGAGATTTTTTTTCATGTCAAACCGGAACAGATTTCTACAAAGTTAAGTCAATTAATTAAAAATGAAAAATGTCAAAAAATAAAAGTGACTACATAAATATTCACCCACTTTCAAGTAAATCACCTAATTTAACAAATGTGGAGCCAGTTGGTGGTAGAAATCACACGGTTAATGAAATGAAGAACATCTGACTGCAGTGAATGTGTCTCATGTGACTGGAGTATAAAGATACCTGTATCTGGAAGATTCAGTCATTGGTGAATCAGTACTTCAGGATACAACTACACCTTGAAGACAAAAGAACACTCCAAGCAACTCTGTGTGAATAGAATTCGGAAATTATCCAAATGACTGAATACGACTTAGAGTCCAGTTAAATTCATCATTAACAATGGAAGGAACATGACATGTGTAAACCTGCCCAGAGCAGCTTCCTCAAAAACTGACTGAGCAAGAAAGGGACTTTGAGGGAGACCACCAAGACATCTATGACTCCTCTGAAGAAGTTACAAGCTTCAGCAGCTGAGATGGGAGAGACTGTAGATGCAAAAACTGGTTGTTCTTTACCAGTTAAAGCTTTACGGAAGAGTGACTAAGAGAAAGACTCTGTTCACAACTGTGAATCATGGTGGTGGCAGCATCATGATGTGAAGCATGGTGGTGGCAGCGTCATGATGTAGAGCATGGTGGTGGCAGTATCGTGATGTGGAGCATGGTGGTGGCAGCATCATGATGTGAAGCATGGTGGTGGCAGCATCATGATGTGAAGCATGGTGGTGGCAGCATCATGATGTGAAGCATGGTGGTGGCAGCATCATGATGTGGAGCATGGTGGTGGCAGGGTCATGATGTGGAGCATGGTGGTGGCAGCATCATGATGTGGAGCATGGTGGTGGCAGTATCATGATGCGAAGCATGGTGGTGGCAGCATCATGATGTGAAGCATGGTGGTGGCAGCATCATGATGTGAAGCATGGTGGTGGCAGCATCATGATGTGGAGCATGGTGGTGGCAGGGTCATGATGTGGAGCATGGTGGTGGCAGGGTCATGATGTGGAGCATGGTGGTGGCAGCATCATGATGTGGAGCATGGTGGTGGTAGTATCATGATGTGAAGCATGGTGGTGGCAGCATAGATATATACAAACACTAGATGTCTCATGAGCGCTGTCAGCCTATGGGGAGCAACGTCGCCACATGGCGGCCATCTTGGGACAGGGCTGCTCGATCACTCATAACATTAAAGTGAATGGAGCATGGATTTTAAAATCACTGTAGATTGCTCAATTTTCAATCGATTTTACAACAGCTTGGTTTGTTATAAACGTCAGAGATGTACTTGTTTTACTGCTTACATAAGAATAATTAAAACCATTGAATTCATATAATAATGAACACAGATATCTTTTTTCAGCATAAATGGATGTAAATGTAATTTTATTATTTAGCATTGCACTTCTTTATTACTATCAGCTTTCTAATGCACAGATAAAAACAAAGCTCAACCAAAATCAATGCAAAACAAACAGAGATGTTGTCTTTTCTTTTCATGAACCTGGTGCCTACATTACCCACAATGCATTTTGGCTGCAGGCTAACTAATCCAGGCATAGATGCATACAAACAATAAGTCTAAGGTCTCAATCAAAGTCTCTTAACAAGCAAATAAATACAACCACAACCACAAAGAATGTAATTTCACCTAAAGATTAGGTTCTCAAAAAACGTTGGTCTCAGGAAAACCTAATAATTGAAAATCAGATTGTGAGTAACACCATCTTCAATGTGAGTAGCCAGGCAGAAAAGACACACAACTATGCCGCATTTTTTAAAACGAAAAGCTGCGATTTCGGAATTGAGCCTGAATCATAGCCACGTTAATAAGGTTTGTAATAAACTAAACCGTTTGTAAATCAATCAAGAATTGAGCAAGTTCTGAGTGTTAAAGTGAGGAAATCATCCACCTTACCATTGACTACAGTACAGTGCGCCAGAGCAGTCCCCTGTCCTGAGATGGCCGCCAAGTGATGACGCCGCCGACTCCGTCTTGAGACATCTAGTGTTTGTATATATCTATGGGTGGCAGCATCATGATGTGGAGCATGGTGCTGGCAGCATCATGATGTGGAGCATGGTGCTGGCAGCATCATGATGTGGAGCATGGTGGTGGCAGCATCATGATGTGGAGCATGGTGGTGGCAGCATCATGATGTGGAGCATGGTGGTGGCAGCATCATGATGTGGAGCATGGTGGTGGCAGCATCATGATGTGGAGCATGGTGGTGGCAGCATCATGATGTGAAGCATGGTGGTGGCAGCATCATGATGTGGAGCATGTTTTGGATTATAAAATGACGGTGTCCAGATGTGCATCACTAATCGAGATCAATCAACATCGGCTCAGTGCTGTAATTGCAGCCAAAGGTGCATCTACAAAATACTGACTTGAAGTTGGCGAATGCTTGTTTTATATTTTTGCGTGATTTGACATGAAACTCTAGCTATTCTTGTCAAAAACCCCAATCATGTTGGCCATGATTCAGTGTTGAAAATCACAAAAGGGGAAACTTCCAAGCCAGGTGAACAGCATATATAATCTCTGTATGTAAGGCTCAGGGTTGCAACAGTATCTTTGTCTGTTGATGTAAAGCTTAGCTAAACCTCCCCCTGTGTGTGTTTGATTGAGTGGAATGTAGTCAGCCTCATGACAGTTTGTGCAAGAAGGGGGTTTGCTTGAGCTTTATGTATTAATGCATCGCGCAGCAGCTATTTTTAGCCCGCTGAGGTCGGGGGTGACTTGTGCTGCGGGAATTGTGGAATCCTTTGCTGGGCAATTCATCTGGTTTGCACTGAAAATCCCATTTTTGGGAAACAAAGTGACATGTCAGGTCAGGTTTGTTGGCATATGCATCCTTCAGTGAAAGAAAGAAAACATTTGCACAGGGTGAAGCTTAGGATATATGAGTAAATAATAAGACTAATGCTGTGATTAAATTTTATTTAGTTTGAGCAGTTTGAAACGTTGACAGCATGGTTGTTTATGCTGTCCATTCATCAGTGTTTCGTACATGGCGCAGACTGTGACCATGACATAGCACAGTTTCATTATTTAATAGCTGCTTCTTGTAGATTTTGCATCATGTCTGACCCAACAGTTGTGTCAATGTTGTTGATGATATCTCACGTGATAATGCTCCATTAAATGTATTACACAGTGAACCTTGGACTTTAAAAATTATATTGCAAATAAAAATATCTGTCAGAAAAAGTGCAATTTTAAATTTTCCCCCAATTTTTTTAACCCTAAAAGGAGCACAGCAGTGGCTACTTTTTACATTGACATTCATATTGATTGTAGTAATGATAAATAAAAGGTAAATCAAGGGCTTTTGAAATATACAAGATGAATTATACATGATGCTTCTGGTACAGAAAAAAGGAAAATGGTGACACACATTGGTTGGTAGGTCACCAGAAACCCTTAGAGACAAAGAGATTATTTAGACCCTGTGGCTGAGGAGGCCAATCCTATTATTAACCCGTTCCACAGTGCTGCTATCTATTATTAAAATCACCCTTTTGAGAGGCATGTCACACTGATTGGAGAGTCTGTTTTGTACTACCATGATTGCAGTGAATGTAGCATTTGCTTTTTTTATTCCTGGTACATCAAATTTGACAGATTTGCAGGTGTTATCACAATCACTGATCCTCCTTCATAAAGCTGAAATCTCACTTTGAGCTGCTGCTGATGTCTCTTGAGGTTGTTATACAGTTTTTGACTGGGGCTACAGTGTTTTCTGACAGTTTGGAAAGACTATGTATATCATGGCAGCTGTGAGTTTCCAATGATTCCTATAACTCAAATGTTTTCTACTATGGAATCATTTACACACGTGGACAAAATTGTTGGTACCCCTCAGTTAAAGAAGGAAAAACCCACAATTCTCACTGAAATCACTTGAAACTCACAAAAGTAACAATAAATAAAAATTTATTGAAAATTAAATAATCAAAATCAGCCATCACTTTTGAATTGTTGATTAACATAATTATTTAAAAAAACAAACTAATGAAATAGGGCTGGACAAAAATGATGGTACCCATAACTTAATATTTTGTTGCACAACCTTTTGAGGCAATCACTGCAATTAAACGATTTCTGTATTTGTCAATGAGCGTTCTGCAGCTGTCAACAGGTATTTTGGCCCACTCCTCATGAGCAAACAGCTCCAGTTGTCTCAGGTTTGATGGGTGTCTTCTCCAAATGGCATGTTTCAGCTCCTTCCACATATGTTCAATGGGATTCAGATCTGGGCTCATAGAAGGCCACTTTAGAATAGTCCAACGCTTTTCTCTCAGCCATTCTTGGGTGTTTTTGACTGTGTGTTTTGGATCGTTGTCCTGTTGGAAGACCCATGACCTGCGACTGAGACCAAGCTTTCTGACACTAGGCAGCACATTTCTCTCCAGAATGCCTTGATAGTCTTCAGATTTCATCGTACCTTGCACACTTTCAAGACACCCTGTGCCAGATGCAGCAAAGCAGCCCCAAAACATTACTGAGCCTCCTCCATGTTTCACCGTAGGGACAGTGTTCTTTTCTTCGTATGCTTGGTTTTTGAGTCTATGAACATAGAGTTGATGTGCCTTACCAAAAAGCTCCAGTTTGGTCTCATCTGTCCAAAGGACATTCTCCCAGAAGCTTTGTGGCTTGTCAACATGCATTTTTGCAAATTCCAGTCTGGCTTTTTTATGAGTTTTTTTCAGCAGTGGTGTCCTCCTTGGTCGTCTCCCATGAAGTCCACTTTGGCTCAAACAACGACGAATGGTGCGATCTGACACTGATGTACCTTGGCCTTGGAGTTCACCTTTAATTTCTTTGGAGGTTGCTCTGGGCTCTTTGGATACAATTCCAACGATCCGTCTCTTCAATTTGTCATCAATTTTCCTCTTGCGGCCACGTCCAGGGAGGTTGGCTACTGTCCCGTGGGTCTTGAACTTCTGAATAATATGAGCCACTGTTGTCACAGGAACTTCAAGCTGTTTAGAGATGGTCTTATAGCCTTTACCTTTAAGATGTTTGTCTATCATTTTTTTTCGGATGTCCTGGGACAATTCTCTCCTTCGCTTTCTGTTGTCCATGTTCAGTATGGTACACACCTTTTCACCAAACAGCAGGGTGACTACTTGTCTCCCTTTAAATAGGCAGACTGACTGATTATGAGTTTGGAAACACCTGTGATGTCAATTAAATGACACACTTGAGTTAATCATGTCACTCTGGTCAAATAGTTTTCAATCTTTTATAGAGGTACCATCATTTTTGTCCACGTGTGTAAATATGTGCGTATTTGTCTCCAAAAAATCTCACCCCCAAAAAAAGGTTCATGTATTTTGGTTCCTTAATGAATTTTCTTTATAGGTCTTTTGGAAATATGACACAAATATACATACAGCCACTTGAATTGTCAGTTTTGGTGACATCGAAAGTTGTCACCAAACTGACAATTTGGTGAAGCCTTTGTGAGTAAATACAGTTGACTGCAGCTGGTGACTCTACTGAGCTGATTCAGTAATGGATTGTTGCATTCATGGCTGTAGCTGCCAGAATAATCCATCCATCCATCCATCCATTCTCTATATACCGCTTTATCCTCACCAGGGTCGCAGGGGGTGCTGGAGCCTATCCCAGCTGACTCGGGCGAAGGCAGGGGACACCCTGGACAGGTCGCCAGACAGTCGCAGGGCTGCATACATAGACGAACAATCACACTCAGAATAATCCATCCTTCTCTATTACTATTTTGATAAAATGACCAGATGTTACTATGGTACTTATTCATACAGCCTGAGGTTTATATACAGTTTTGGTTGGAGCTATAGTGTTTTCTCTACATTTGTAAAGACCATGTATATCATGGCAGCTGAGAGTTTCCAATGACTCCTATAACTCAGAATTTTTCTACGATGGAATCATTCAAAAACATGTATTTTGTCACCAAAAAAAACTCTAAAATTAGCAATCATGTATTTTGGTTCCTTAATGAATTTTCTTTATAGGTCTTCTGGAAATGTGGGGGAAATTATATACGGGGTGTCCCAGTGGCATTGACATCATTTGAGATGTCCATATCAGAGTGACTACATGGTCAAGAGAGATAATACTTAATAGCATTTATTTTGGACATAAAATGTTTTATTCTACAAATTTCAAATGAAGGGTTCTGGTCGATGGCAATTTTATACTGTTCCAAAGTCATTACAACTGTTCAATGTGGCTGTACAGATCTTTTTTTCAGACACAAACAGCCTTCCTCTTGGCACTTCTTATGCCTCGTCCAAATCTGCTTTCCTGTTGGCGCTTGTTTGTGAAATTTTAGAACAAATTCACGTTCCACATTCACATTTGAGTTTGGGTCTTCTTAAGTACACAGAAGGCCTTTTCTTTTGCAGTAAACGGCATGTCTATTCGTGGAAGCAGAAAAATTAAAATGATTACGCTTTTTTGAGCGAAAAGAGCACACAAATTTTGAACAAATTATTAGGTGATGAAATGATGTCAGATTTTTTTTTGGGAAGCCCTGTACATGCAGCAACTTGAATTATCAATTTTAGTGATGTAGAAAGTTGCGTTAATCGAATTGGCGCTTAACCATTTGTGAGTGTATGCAGTTGACTACAGCTGGTGACTCTACTGAGCCGATTTAGTATAAAATTGTCATATTCATGGCTGTGACTGCCAGAATAATTCATCCTCCTCTGTTTCTATTCTGGTAAAACAACCAGATGTTGCTATACTACTTGTCTATACAGCCTGGGGCTTATGTGCAGTTTGGGGCTGCTACTGGTTGAATCTCAGTGGAACAAATTACCCACGGAGCTTTTGAAATGTACACATTTCAGTGAGTTTTCATGCTTGCTGAAGCGATGGTTGCTCTTGGGTCAATCTTGTACCCATTAATGATGATTTTGAAAGTGCTTTGGTGGTCGTATCTTTTGTAGAGACTATGGACTTTAATTTTATGAGTTTCTGTGTGTTTAATGTTGGGAAATGTTTATTTGTTATGCTCATGTATGTTGATGTATGTCTTTGCCTGCTCTGGGACTGCAGGTGGAAATTAGCATTCGTGCTACAAGCTGGTATAATGCATCTCTCCCTTCGGGGTTAATGTTTATTTGTGCAATGTCCCATGGATCAAATAAATAAAAGAAAGAAAGAAAGTATTTCGTAAAACAGCCTCCAGCTTAAGAGGTTAACGATGCTCAGAAATGATAAACGTCACAGGAGCTGAGACAAATAACGTCCTGGTAGCTTTTTCCTGTCTGACCTGGCTGTTGTGACTAAAGAAAGCCGTCCATTAATCTCCTGTCTTTAATGAGTCATGCCTGCTGCCGTTATAATGGCCTCCTCTTAATTCACTCCACTTCATCTCGGCACCAATGGAGAGCTCCGGGTTTTTATTTAATGCAATGCCTCGCAGCAGTTAGCAGCTTGGTAATGTTCCACCTCCCAGAACAAATCGTGCACCTCCGCTTTCCCAAGACCTTCCGTCTCCGCCGTGACATGGCAGCGTGATAGTGGATATGAAAGTCCGGACAGAAATATGCCATTAAGTGTTATCCGTAAAGTGGAGGTGTTAAAGGTAGCAGCTGGACTGGATCATGTGAAGACAGAAATCTAGTGGATGTTTACGAGAAAAAATCTGAGCTTTCTTCATCCGTTTTTGCCGAGTGGTAGTTACTTTTAACTTGATGTACTGTCTTTCCCACTTGCTTTCATCTTTGACTTGTAGGACATGACAGCCCGAGACCTTCTCCAGCAGAGATACACTCTACCGAACGGAGACACGGCGTGGAGGCCGTCGCCGCTGGTCACCGCCGCCATCGAGGGCAAACTGCTGCTGCTCGACGGCATTCACAGGGTCAACCTGGGAACTCTGGCTGTGCTGTCGAGGTACTTCAGCTAAAAAATGTGTCATTTTTAGAATGTGCAATCAAAAAAATATGTTTGGGCTCAACAAAGACAAATTTAATGCATCTCTTCATAGAAATGTTGTTCAATCCAGAAACTATGTTGAGTTTGGGGAGTTCAAATTCACTCGAAGGTCTTGAGATATAAAAAGAAGACTTTAAGTTGATCACTCTTAAAAATTAAGTTTCAACTAGTTTATTGAACCTTTTTTTTTTTTTTATGTGTGTTGCTTACGTGGTAATCACAATTATGGACACAAGTTTATAAGTTGTCAAACATTTTAATATTAACTTGCTCCCAATAAATTTTCTTCTGTAGTTCAGAGATTTTTTTTAATGTTTGCAAAATAGCATAGTGTAGCATAGAATTTCTTTATTGTCTTTCCAAATTTGCATTGAAATTTGTCAAAAATCTCTTAGTGTATAATAAATAAAAATGTCTGCAGATTTTTGTTAATCTACTAGCTTTTAGGAGATTAATAGTTTCGTATTTCAAAACACAATGTTTCAATTTTGGCAGCAAAAACAGCAACAATTGCACAAATTTACACTGTGCAAAATTGGGTTCTACAAAGACAAATTTACTGCAACAGTTTAAAGAAAAGTGGTTCAATCAAGAAACTACTTTGAGTTTGGGGAATTCAAACTTACTCAAAGTTCTTTTTAATCACTGAATGAGAACGGATATGAAAAGACAACTTCAAGTTGATCACTCCTAAAATTAAATTACAGCTATTTTTTAAAATATATTATTTAGAAGCATTTTTGTTTGGTGATTTTTTTTAATGTGTTTTTAGAATAGCACAGCATTTCTTTATTGCCTTTGCAAATTTGCAGTGAAATTAGTCAAAATTTGTAATGCATATGAATTACAAATACATGCAGGTTTTTGCTCATACTCTACTAGCTTTCAAGGACAAATGGTTGTGTATATCAGCACACAACGTTGGCAGGAAAAACAGTCTAAATTACAGAAATGTAACATGAGAAGCTCAGTTTGTCAAAAGGAAACTTTATCAATCTTATCCACTAGTTTGCTAAACTCACGGATAGGATGGGCAATTTTTACTGCTCAGTATAACTAGCTTTAGCGCTAATTGTATTACTGCACGTAGCTACATGCAGTACTGCAACATATATCGTCAGCTGTATTAGCAAGTGTAGCCTAAAATCTGTACAAATGTCTGCTATTTGGTCATATCATGATTGGAAATATTACCAATTTCATTGCTCAATTTGTAAAAGATTTGATACTCACCTTGAAATGTCATTTGTGTCATAATTGTTCAGCCTACAGACCCTCAAACATGCAATCTTAATCATCTGATATCATTTGATTTGTTGTTTGGTAAGTGGGGGGCATTAATTCCTGAACTCAAGGTGAAGAAAAATTAAGTTATCAAGCCAATTTCATTTAGATATAACTAATTTAGAAATTTGAGCATAAATGACACAAAATTAACCTGCTACAATATTGTAATGTCAACTTAGCCATTCAAAACAATGTTTAAAACTGAAAAGTTTATCTCAATCAGCAAAACAGATTTTTTTAATCTTTCAGTTGTCCGTTTAATTAGGTGGTGAGACTTTCTATAAAGGGAGCTGGAGCTGTAATGAACAAAGACATACGAACACACACTTCTGAGCTCATTTGGTTGCGTTTTGTGTCCCAGGTTGCTCCACGACAGGGAGTTGGATCTGTACGACGGGACCAGGCTGATGAGGTGGGACAGATACCAGACGCTGAAGGAAGACCTGCAGTTCACTGACAAACAGTTGCAAGAGAGGTACCGAAACAAACACATTTACAAATCACAAGTGTGGGAAGGTTTTACGAGCATGACAGGAACACCAATTCTCAGCATTAGAGCGGGAGACAAAAATAGTTTTTCGGGTAAATAAAAGAGATTGATGTTCATATTTGGGATGCTCTGTCTCATCCTCATCATCTCTCACTTTTGAGGATGTCTGCAAGTGTGGAAAGATTTGAAAAATAGAACAGAAATGTTAATATAAATGAAATGTAGAGTGCTGTATGTTTGTGTTTTGTCTCTTTCTTGAATCAGTGTTCTTATCGTCCAAACTTATTCTGCAGATCCTGTCAGAGAGGGAGTCTTACCAGGTGTTCATTCTGAAAATAGCCTAAAGTTGAATAAGTGCTTGGATCTGCAGAGTCGGAAAGTGCAGAAAATACGAGCAAGAAGGAAGATTTATATTGTCTTAATGAGTTTGAAAGTTCAGCGCAAAGCCAAACACAATGCAGTGGTTTCTAAAAGTACGCTGCAGCATTTTACATTTTTAACCGCGGGGCTGTAATATATTGTATATGGATGACTGTTGTTGGTCGTGACCTTAACTGTTCCCTGCATTTGACTCACAAAGAGTGTTGGTGTGTGTGTTGACATGCACATTTGTGTTAGAGTGTGTGTGTGTGTGTGTGTGTGTGTGTGTGTGTGTGTGTGTGTGTGTGTGTGTGTGTGTGTGTGTGTGTGTGTGTGTGTGTGTGTGTGTGTGTTAAACTCCCTCCTTAAGCTGGCAGGAAGGATGTTTGTGGTGGGATGTCTGGGCTGAAATAAACCCACTTCCTCTTCCTCCACTCCTGTGGCTCAGATGAAGAAGAGTGTGTGTGTGTCCACCAGGATTTTATGGGGTGCTATGGTACAGTTTCCTTTTTTTTTTTTCATCTCGTTATCAAGTTGAATCAGGGTTCCTGCTGGAGCAAACATATTTATATAGAAATAGATATCTGTATCTACATATTTGAAGGTTGTCCAGATCAAATTTTGGATTCCCTGGTTCGGTAGGAGTTGTTTAATAATACCAAGTCCTAATCCAATACCATTTTTCTGGATAGCTGTAGTAGTAATAGTTTGCACCACCAGGTGGAGCCTCTTGCTGTTTAATACTGTAGTGACCATAAGAGGCGGGCAGTTCTGTTTTGGCATGTTGAGAGCTTTGTAGGGGTTTAGCTTTTGAAGGGGCACCAAGACAAACTCTGTGATGCTTAATGCCCCCTGACTTTCCCAAGCTTGAACCAGATAGCATTACTATATCCCAGTGGCATACTGTATGTACTGTATTGTGTACCAATGATTATTGATTCACTGTTTATTAAGAAAACTATTAAAATTTATGACGTCTGTGCTACAGCGAACGTAAACGAAGGTATACAAAGAATCAGGCTTGGATTTGTTCCAATTCTGATCAGTTTATTTTTATTTTTCAGTGTGTAAATGAATGTATTGTGGTGCAAATTCAAATTAAACCAATTTTTCTCCCTTTTTTATTAAAAAAATAGGTAATTAAAATGCTAAATGTTTGTTGGTATTGACTGAAATTAAACATTTTATTGTGATTATTTTCAACTATATAGTCCGGCCCAACACCACACACCACAGGGCACCCCCAGACGTCCTGTGTAGGCAAGTTATAGAGATATGGACACAAGTGAGATTTAATGGGGGTTTTGTATCCAAACTCTCAAAAGCCGAAGAGCTAAAATGAATAATGCAAACTGTGATTTTTTTTTTTCACTTTTGCACTGAAATTGTAGCTCTTGCAAATCTTCTCAACCATGAAACTAAGCCCTTCTTTTCTTTTGCTAACATTTATTCTGCAATTGCCTGGTAACTTCAATGCATACCTAAAGCCAAAGTAAGGAAAATGGTACACATCAATGAAAACAAAGTCTGATCATGCAGTAAATACATCCCAGAATCCATAGAATTCATACTGTTTTTTAAGAAAGACGTTGTGAACAGAAACTTGAAGTTGCTTCAAGTGTATGTATATATGTATGCGTAACAGATGGATATGCCGGGCTTTGCAAAAGTTCTGTTACACTTGCAAAATGCAAGCAGAATGAATACAAAGATTTTTTGGTGCAATAAGATAATTTTTTATTTTCCAAATATTTCAATGTATGTGTTAATGATAATATTAATCAGAAATGTGGCCACCCAAAAGTTTTATCTTATTGCACCAAAAAATCTTTGCGTTCATTTTCGTGAATGTCTCAACAAGTGTAACAGAACTTTTGCAAAGCCCGGTATGTAGATAAATATAATAATAGATTCGATTTATATAGTGCTTTTCTGGGCACTCAAAGCGCTTCACAATGGATCCGTTATTCATTCACTCACACATTCTCCCTCTGGTGGTGGTAAACTAAATTTGTAGCACAGCTGCCCTGGGGCAGACTGACAGAAGCGTGGCTGCCAATCTGCGCCTACGGCCCCTTCGACCACCACCAACATTCACACACCAGTGTGAGAGCAGCACTGGAGGCAAGGCGGGTAAAGTGTCTTGCCCAAGGACACAACATGACTAGGTCAGAGTGGGAATCGAACCGCCGCCCCTTCAATCATTTGACAACCCGCTCTACCACCTGAGCCACAGCCGCCCTAAATATAGATAGAGCAATGTTGTTTCCCATAGCAACAGATAGAAACCACATGCTTCAAAGTGATAGAGTTGTCAGATTTGTGTTTGTATTTTTGTAACATCACAGAGCTGAATGGAAACAGCACAAGAGGAGCTGTTTATAATGAACCTTATTTATGTAATGGGATAGTGGGGTTCAGTGCATGCATAAGGCTGATAATTCCAGCCTCTGATGTCTTCATATATGAAACGTCTTCCCACACATTCATGCATGGCGACAGTTAGCTCTGCTTCGCCCACAGTGGAGTAAATATATCCTGCTGCAGCGTGGGCGTCTCTGTGGTTTGATAGAAATGGACTTTGCTGTCCTCTTCAATCAGAGGATTTCACAGTCGGCTGTCAGAAGTCGTGATCTCGACCCTGACGAAGATTCGGCGTGACACTCGCACAGGCACGTATCCGTGACAACCGCCATGTGGACCTGCATCCACTCGAACACGGCTGAACAAATGTTCAACTGTGTGTGATACCCAGTGTGTGTGTGTGTGTGTGTGTGTGTGTGTGTGTGTTTTTAGGTCAATCTTCCCCATCCACCCGTCATTCAGAGTGCTGGCCCTGGCAGAGCCTCCAGTCGTGGGCGCCAGTACAAGCAACAGCAGCAGCAGCGGCAGCAAAGGTCAGCAGTGGTTGGGTCCAGAGCTGCTCACCATGTTCGTCTACCACACCGTCACACCGCTGGCCAAAGCCGAGGAGATGGGCCTCATACAGGGACTGGTAAGACACGCCCCTTTTATGCCTTCTCAGACATGATATATGCAGTAAGGACAGACCAGTTATCATGGCTGATATTTGGCTTTTGGCATTTGTCCCTTTATCTGTGTTTTTTTTCAACCGATTATTGATAAATTAAAGGCTCTTCTTCGGGTCTGATCAGCCTCCTCCCTCTGTCTGTCATCTCTAAACAAGAAACACGAACCAGGAAGTTAGCTTCTCTCACAGTGACCAGTGCCCTCTGGGGATGTTCTGTGGCACTGGGACGGTGGCAGTGAATTCTGTGGGTCCTGTGGGTTGCAGGGCGGCACCTACCTAGATCAGGCTTATAATGGCACATCCCACAGTTACTCAGTAAGATTTGGATCTGGGAAGGAACCCTTAGCTTTGTCATGTTCCCCGGGCCACTCCTGAGCACTTTTTGTAGTGTGTCGGGGTGCATTGTCCTGCTGAGGGTTGCTTGACCTGCAATGTTTAGGTGGGGGTTACATGCCAAACAGCCACATGAATGTCAGGACTCAAGGCTTCCCAGCAGAACATTGCATTATAACAAGATGACTTATGCTGTTCGCTTCACCTGTCAGTGGTCAGTATGTTGCGGCTGATCAGAGGATGTGGTTGCAGCTGTAGGGAATGTGAACAGTAAAGTGTCTGAATGCCACTTCAGCAAACTGACGAAGTTCCATGTCACATGTCTGAAAGCAGCTTAAAAAGTCCTCCTCCTTCCTTTTTCCAGTGTCCGAATGTTCCCCCTGAAGCATCAGAGCAGCTCCTTCGCCTCACACACAGCCTCCGCAAGATGAACGACCCCACGGTAAGAGCGCGTCTGTCGTTTTTCCACTCTGTTAACGTGGGTGTTAATAAAATAATTTAATCATCTTTGTGCGTCTGCAGGCCCAGTCTCTGGCCTCGTCTCTCTCTACCAGACAGCTGCTGAGGATCTGCCGCCGACTCTGTCAGCATCCCGACGAGAGCATCGCTCACGCCGTCCACAAGGCCTGTCTGTCCAGGTACGACTAGAGACACACTCTCATTGTTTCTGTGTGTTTATCTGGCTGCTGATATGTGATTGTGCAATTAATGGTAATATTTCAGGTTCCTGCCCAGTCTGGCGCGAGCCTCACTGGAGAAAAACCTGCCAACTGCTCCATCGAAGACAAGCCAGATCCTGCCGAACACACTCGGGAGTATCCCTGTGAGTTCCAGTCGCACACCTAATTCACATTCATCAAGCTGACATTTGAGGATTTTCTCTGGCTAAAGCAGAGGCTTCGAATCCTGCATTTAATCATGAGTTAAACCTGTGGATTTCTCCCTTCCAGATAAAATCAATCAAGTTTATTTATATAAAGTGTGCTGCACATGCTATGAAACGGGCAACAACAGAGCCAAAACAGGACAAAAATCTTTAAAAACAGCATGTAAAGCAAATTAAATTACATTTACAATGCCAAAAAAAACAAACTAGCAAGGTAAGAACTCATAAAGAGGAAGTTCTGAATAGTAATATGTACAAAGTAGCACATTTATTAGACAACAAAGAGCAACCAAATACTACTTAAAACATTTACGTCTTGGCATTTTTCTAAACAGAGCAGGAACATTTAATTGAAGGAATCTCAGCCAAGTACAAATATGAAGTCATTTTATACACATTCAAAGCTTTATTAATCAGTTTTTGTATATTTATTTGTATATGTTTGAGCTGATTATAATAATCAGTGCTAGTATTATTATTATTAATATATAAGTAATAAAGTAGTTTCAAAAGCAGAGGTAGAACCTTCATTACATCATTGTTAAAATATGATACAAAAATCAGCTAATTGAGAATTTCTGCGTGTTTTTTTTTTTTTTTTGCCACACAGGGACATGAAAGAAAATACAACATAATTAAAGAAAAGTTTTAAAAACATCTCAGATAGAGCCTAAATAAGGATTGTATTTACTAAATTGTTTTCTGTCACCGCAAAGTGACAATCTTCTTTATTCAGCTTGGTCATGAAACAGTTACAAGCTGCAGTTCTGAGCTATTAATAACAATAAAAATAAATAAATGTTTTCTTTAAAAGGTGCAGAAGCAAAGTAGGATTCAGCAAGAAAAGAGACATTTTAATTCAAAACCTTTTCTGTTTTCCTGAGACGTAAACCTCAGTCTAGATTCCTTAGTCATGCTTCCATGATGATTACAGGTAAAATACACGTTTTCCAGACGTAGTAATGATAAGAAAAGATTATGGAGTGTGTGTGATTAGTGCTCTATTGTGTGAATTTCACATTCGCAGTCTGAGAGCTCGTAGTGGTTGCTGCACTAAAGAATATTCATCTGAAGTTTACCTTGTACAATTAAATGAACATGATCTCCTGAGATATTATTGTTTAAAATGCTCTGAGCATAGAAAACAGTCCATATAGGTAGCAACTTTTTTGAAAATAATCAAAGAGCTTCAACTTTTTTGCTTTCTTCTGTGTTTACATAATTTAGAAAAGTATAACATTTCATATCATTACTGAGTTCTCTCTCCTTCTAGTCATGTGTATGCTGTTTCCATAAAGATGCAGGACTGAATATCACAGGGAGAAGGAGGCCACAGTAAATAAAAATGTTACAGGAGCAAAAAAAAAAAAAAACAAAATCCAGAAACTGATAAGTTCATCAGGTGAAAGAATAGTTGAATAGAAAATGTTATTTCATATCATTTAAGGAATTGAAACATTTAGCTTGAACATATTTTAAACAGTGTTTTGTTCAGTTAAAATGTACCCGCTGTTGCAGTTTAAATAAGATATCTGACATTTTTAGATGCGTGAATGTATTAGGAGCAGATACTATATATTGCTATAAACTGAGGGCTCAGAAGTCCAAAGTTAAAGATCACACTTAAAGTCCAAATCTGAAGGAACATTTAGTTTAATCAATAAAGATTATGTTTTCTGGACTCTGGCCCACTTTTGTGTTTTTCCAGGTTATGGTACAGGACGGTGTGTTGACGATCGGCAATGTGTCGGCTCCCGTCTACAACCCCAGCGAGAAGATGAAGGTTCCAGATGTGCTCTTCTATGATAATCCCAGGTAATTATTACAACCACATGACAACCAAATATACCAGCCTATAAAAACTGTTGACCCTCTAGAATTCTTATTTCTTTATTGCTTTGTAACATTGAATTTGTGGTCAATTAATTTGGCTTTTTTGACAAGAATCAGTAAGTAATGACAAGTATTATAAATTAAATGAATAAAAAAGTGACTGCATGAGCATTCACCTCTTTCAAGTTAGTGTTTAGTAGATACCCTTTGGCTGCTGTTACAGGCACTGATCCTGTGTGGATAGATCTCAGTCAGCCTTACACATCTGCACACTGCAACTTTAACCAATTTTTCTTTGTAAAACTGCTTAAACAACGTCAGGTTAGACAGGATCATGAGAAAGCAGCTCTTTTCAAGTTTAAGCCCCAAAGTCTTGTTTGGAATGACCTCCTCAACATTAACTCTTTTGTCTTTTACACTATTTCTGTGAATCTTGGCTGCTTGCTGCAGCTCATTGTCTGCTGGAAACAATCTTCTGCCATGATACACTTCCATCATGAATGCTGCCCCGCATGCTTCACAGTGGGGATGGTGTGTTTTGTGATAATGTTAGCTGAACATACCGTCCAGTCTGAAAAGCTCAATTTGTTCCAGTTGACTTCAGAGTCCCACTTGCCTTCTGGTGAACTGAAGTCCAGATTTAAACATGAAATTTTTCCAACGGTGTCTTTTTCTTTGGTCATTTTGTCATAATTTTAACGTACAATTTCCTTCCATTTCTTTTAGATCCATTTAACTGGACTTCAAAGATATCAGTGACTTTGACATTTTCTTGTACCATCCCGCTGACTTTTGCTTTTCAAAAAACCTTTTCACAGAATTCCTTGGAGTGCTCTTTGTCTTCATGGTGTAGTTCCATCCAGTAGTACTGATCACCAGTGACTGGACCTTCCATATACAGGAGTCTTTGATCCACAATCGCTGAGATACGTTTTATCACAATCAGATGATTTCAGTTCACTTATGTGACTTCTAGCACTAAGAGGTGTGATAGTTAGCATTCACTTGTGTTATATTTTTAATTAGTTGACATTACTATGTGGAAATCTGTTTTCACTTGACATGAGGAGTCATTCTTTTGCAAGTCTGTTGAAAAAGCCCAAACTTAATTACCGTAATTCAATGTTACAGAAGCATAAGAAGGAGAAACTTCCGATGGAGGTGAAAACTGTGTATAGTCACTGTATGCGCCATTCTAAATCAAATCTGTAACCATAACATGTTACATCAGCAGAGAGAGCCGGAAAAGACGCTTCTTTCCAGGACCGGACCCAGATTTTATCACGAGGACAAAAGCCAGATTGGGAACAATAAAACCTAATTTCTGTTGTCTCAAACTGAAACAGATCACAGTTCAAGAGGTCATGCACCAATGAAAACCCTTGCTTTCCCTTCACTTTCTCATTATTCTCACTCTGTCTTTGTGTATTAATCATTTATTATTAGGGGTTTTCGCATTTCGTTCTGGTATTAGCTGATATTCCCCGTTGTTTTTGTTGTTCCTGCTTGGTGCTTATCAGATACATGGGAGCCTCAGATATTTTGAATTCTACTGCTGTCCTGGCAGTAACATCAGTCCCAGTGCACTATAAGTGACTCTTGATGCTTTTTTGGTTTTTTTTTTTGATGGATTTATTGGATAAGGAAGCAACATGGCTCTTAATTCCTCCCCTGTATTGTGGACTGGTGTCTGCAGAGGACACGATTACTAGAATGGTTGAGTTACATCGTAGTTGTGATGCTGATCGGTCCAGAAAATGCTTGAATGTGAGTTTTCTGTTAAGACGGGAGGTCAGTTGGCTGGAGTTTGTGTTGTTCAGTTTAGTAACTTGCAGACGTAAATAAATATGGCGGTCGCACCTGCATTGGTTTGCATACTGTGGTGTAAAAATGGCAGAACTCCATGTGCTCAGCGATCTTTCTCAACATTTTTCTCAGTCTACCTTTTGTCTTGTTTATGTTCACTTGCCTCTTTGCTGGCAGGAACAGATGCAGCAACGCTTTAGAAAGCCAGAAAGCAAGCTCGGGGAGTCCAGCTTTTAAATGCAGCTTTACTTTAAGGAATACAGTACAGGAACCTGTGAGGCAAAAGTTTAGTTTCATGTCATGTTTATTGATCTTTTGTCAGCATATATGTCACTTGACTATCATGCTTATGACATAATCATAAAGAAGGACAACCAAAAAGTTGAATTCTTTGATTTTTTTTGACACAAATGAAAAAAACTGGAATCAACATGTACGACAATTTTACATAATGTCCACATTTATATCCTGAAAACGTATCTTACACTGCTTGTATTCAGCAGAAGACTCCCTAAATTTTGACTGTTGGTTGTAACTGAGCCCCTAATGGCTTCACAGTTGCGTGTTTAAACGAGTTTGCGCACTCTTTTTGGAGTTTTTGCAGTAATCTGGAATTCTTAACTGTTTATTAAGCTTATACCATGTAACTATAAATGGGAATTCCTGAAGTGACGGCGATTGTTTCAAGAATCCGTCAGACTAATCAGAAATTTGATGTTTTTGCAAGTTTCTGAGTCTGATAAATATGGTGATTTTTTGGGTTTTCTCTCCAAAGATGACATGCTTTTCCAAAACCTGTTGGGCTGGTTTTATGGGAGTTCAGAGGGCTAAAAACAATTCAAAAATATAGGTAAAAGTCTGATGTTTTCGTTAGTTGCTCTAGACGCCCACGTCAGTTCTCTTGTAGCAGTTAATTGCAGGTTTGGATTTTTTGTTGCAAATGTATATAAAGATGACGAAACACTTCATTATGCACCCAAAGGCAACACCTGCCTCCTCCTAACTAACAGTTAATGCAAAAAATACCCGTCACTCATAGTTATTTCTCCTTTAATTATTTATAACTTTCAGGCTTATCAACTATAGCAGGCGAGTTACATTGGAATTCACCTTCTAGTAAGTTATCAATGACAGGAACATTAGCCAGAGACCCAAAGCTGTTATTCTACCAAGCTGTAAACTTGTTTATTTCTGCTGTGAAGTTTGACCATTTTAACAATTGAGGGTCTACAAGGGATCGACTCTGTTTTGGAGCCTCCAGGTGGACATTTGAGGAAACTGCAGTTTTTTCTGTGTTGTCTTAATTTGTCAGTGTTTTTACAGTTAACACATGAGTTTGAATCAAATGACACATCATCTATCTAGAGGAAGATTTGCCAGTTTTTGTCTCTTTGACGCCACCTAGCTTGGTGTGACCGAACCCAAAAACAAACCAGCTGAGGAAACGACACTGTCATGAATCACACATGCGACCCCACATTTTTCCTGTTTCTCCCCACCTGTCTCATTACTGCCCTTTTTCTCCTCCCTGAAATAAAAGAGGAAGAGGTGAGAAGGGATGAGAGCGAGGAGGATGCCCTACTTTCTCTATGACCTGTTTTCTGTCTTCCACAGTAGATAGCACATTTATGTAAAGAAGCACACAAAGCACACTTGTACATTTTTTACAAACCAGTGCGTTACAAGCAGATTTAATCTCAAATGTTATTTTTTTTTTAAATAACAAACCACAATAATAACAATTGGGTGTAATTTGAGTTTTTAAAACTAAGTGTATTTCTGAAGCGAGTCGATTGTTTAATGTCTCTGCAGCACATGAAGGTGATGAGGACATGCTGAAGGACTTCCTGTTAGGAGAACATCTTCTGTTGTGGGAAACCAGGTGAGTGACATCTCAGAGCTTGTTAATTGCACTTTAAAAAAATGCTGTAAAAGAAATCCAAAAAGGCAACAATAACAAGTGGAAATCTGGTTGCAATGTGCCATAAGAATGTTGTTTTTAAAAAGAACAAGGAATACTGTAACAATAAAAAACTGTAACATTATGAAATAGATGTCAATGCAGTAGAACTGTGTATTTTACAATCAAAGTTGTAAAAGCTTTCTAGTCATACAATTACACATTTTAGATGTGGAAAATATGCAAAGTTTTTGCCTTGTTTATTTTTTAAGTTAACAATTTCTTTTAATAATATTATCCACATAATATAATTTATCCAAACTGGGAAAATCTATTAACAATAGCTGTTTTTCCTAATTTTTCAGTCTTAAATATGCTTTTTTTTATCTTCAACCAGCCTTTTGTATAATACCGTCAAATGTTATAAGAACAAAATGCCATTTGTAAAACAGAAATTTTTGATGTGGAGATTGTTCACAAGATTAGGCCTTGTTTTTTCTTGTTTGTTTGTTTTAAAGATCTATTTGCTAGACATTATTTACAATTTTACAAAACAGGAAAAATCTATAAAATGAAAGTCTAACAGATATGTGCTATTTTTCACTCTGTATTGTACATATATTTTCTTTCAAATAACAGCCAAAAATGTGAAATTATTATATACTTTTTGTTGATTTAAATAAGTAAATATAACTATGTAATTTTGCAGTTGGTACTTTAAAAGACTGACTACAAAATACATGTTTATGATGTGGACATTTACAATTACCAAGAAAGTAATACTCTTTGTTTCTGCGGTTTTGTACTTGTTATTTTCTGTAATTTAACACAATAGAGAAAATACATAACCATTGAGCAAATGACATACTGTGTTTCAGTCCATAATATATTTTAGTGTCTTGTGTTTGTAAATTAATGATAATTTTTGCTGATTTCAACAAAGCAATTCAACATAATAAAAACATGGCATTTATTAAAAAAATATAGATTTTTGAGGTAGACTTCATGGACAATTGTGGCTTTTTCTAATAATAGTTAATTTGTATTATTAATTATTTCTTTTTAAATTATGATTTTCACGTGTTATTTATCTCTGATTTAACACAACAGGGAAAATCTGTAAATCGACACTTAAAATGATTTACTATTTTTCAGCCTTTAATAAACAAATTTTCTTTCAAATTATGAGAAAATAACTGTGAAATAATAATATTTTTGCTGTTTTGAATGGAGTTTTTTTTTAATGTTTGTCATTTGTAAAAATATGGATTTTTGACACTTTATTGTGTATGGTCAAAATGTAAATTATGAACTTTTTATTTTTGCTTGTGTAAAAAAATAAGTCCATATATTTTGGACTGAAAAATAGTATATCACTTGTTTGACAGTTATTTTACATGTTTTCTTGGTTGTGTTCTAATATGTTGTAATAACAAGTAAAAATTGCAGAAAAATTCTGTTAATTTACATATTAACCGTAAAAAAATGAAATAAAACATTTCTTAGAATGGCCAAATTTGTAAATAACGTCTACATCAAAACTCTATATTTTTGCAAATAATGATTTGTTCTTCAAAAAATCTCACTGTTGTTACTATATTTAAATCTGGAAAAAAGACAGATAGTTGCTGTAATTTGAAAGAAACATTATTTACATTTAGGGTTACGTGATATAAATAATGTCTACATCAAGAATCAGTGTGACGTTTGTCAAAATATTGATATTGACACTTTTTTGTACAATCAAAATGTAAATAATGACATTTTGCTAGATTTTGCTTGTTATTACCTGTAGTTTAACACAACAGGGTGAATCTGTAAAACCGCTTTAAATCGTTTTTCCAAAATCACCTGTTTTTTTTACAGTCTACAACCGGTCGTAGTAGAATTTCTCACCTTCCTGACCTGTAAAACAAGCACACCTGCAGAGGTGTGTTGTTTTTCTAGTGAACTGGGCCTCACATGTCAGTAGAGTTATAAAACCGACTCACTCACCGAAGGCATCAAGCCACATGTGGAGCTTCCTCAGTTTAGTCCTGATGCTCAGGGTTAAAGGCAGGACGGATGAGGAGTGAAAGTGGACACGCTGTACTATCGACCCACTGGAGCTTCACTGTGTTTGTGTTTCTGCGTTCATGTTTATGTGTGAGGGAGACATCAAGTGGGAGATTTGCAAATCTCAGCACGCATGGGTGAAGCTGAGACGTTAGAAGCTGTCAGAGCGGCTCGCTGGACATCTGACAGACCGACCAGAGATCGGTTGAGCTCAGCGGGAAGCCGGTGGGAGTCCCAGAGAAGAGTCCTGTCAGAATGAAGCACCGTCAGAACTGAGCAGACGGAGGGGAACCTCTTTATGTCTGCACAGCCGAGTTACTCCACCTTAAATCATCAGGGGCCTTCTGCTCAATCAACCCTGAGCATTTTTATTATAACCCATGGATAGCTAAATGGAATCTGAAATTTTAGCTTAATACATTGAATAATTTCTGATAAAATTTAGTAAAACCTGCCTGTTGACCCACTTTGAGTTTTCATGCATTGAATCTTAGCTGTTTGAACGACGATATCTCAGGAGTTATTAAACATAAAAGCCTGAAATATTTACTGTTATTTCCCATTGTGTCGTTAATACAGAATCTGCAATACTGGACAATCAGATCAAATCATCTCTGATTAAGGATCAGTTGAAATATCAATTAAAAATTGAAGCCATCATGAAAACGTCCGTGCCTGAGCTCATGTTTAAAACAAAAACTGATAATGCAAATGTCGACTCGTGACATATTCTGAACCACATGTAGCGTCCTGTCACAATAATAAAAACATGTTGAATACTTTTAAACATTAAGTACTTGGTCACAAAAATATTTTTTACATTTGTTTTCGCTGGACTTTCATATCTGAACAGGTTTTATGACTGAAACAAAAATGTTGATAGATAATTTAATCCAAGTTGAAAAGAGCTCTGGACTTTCAAATTTATTCTTAAAATACAAATAAAAATATTTCTTTAATAAGGGTGTGCTTTTCATTCAGATTTCAAAATTTTATCTTGAATAGTTTCTGGGATATTGTTGTCATTCAAACAGCCTCAAGTTTCAATGTAAGAAAACGTGCTGAAAGTAGGACGACGGGCAATCTGGAAAAAATCTCGGAAAGTGTTTCATACATTGAACTTAAATCTCACAAATATCTTTTAAAAAGAGCTTTTTTCCACTGAACTTTTATAACGTATTGAGCAGGTATGACGAGTTGTACCACAAAAACTAAAATATTGGTCTAATCAAGATGGCTCAAGATAGATCCTTTCATAATCCTTTACAGTGCCACAGCAGTTTCAGAACACCTCACATTTCCTCCATACTTAATAAGTTAAACAAAACAAAACAATGAATAAATACTAAAAAATGCAAAGTCATTTTTGTGCGTTGTTAAACCTTATAGCAGCTGGTATAAAAGACTTCCTGTAGCTCTCAGATTTCTATGACTGAAGGTGCTGCTATTGATGACCTTCAGGGTGTGGACTGGTTGTGTAGAGTTGGTCATTATTGAACCCAGTTTGTTCAGAGTTCTGGCCTCTGCCGCCTGCTGGACTGTTGGTTGTTCAGCTCCGACCACTAAGCCAGCCTTCCTTATCAGCTTGTCCAGTCTGTTTTTGTCTGCTGTTTGGACACCTTCTTGCCAACAGGCCACAGCAATAAACAGAGCACTGAACACCACTGAAGGGTAGACACCACACAGCAGGGGTTGGGTTAGCCTCCTAAAGAAATAGAGTCAGCTTTGTCCCTTCCTGTACACCGCCTCCATATGACCCCTCCACTCCAGTTCATCGTCAGTCTGCACATCAAGGTACCTGTGGTTGGCGAGCAGCTCCACCTCAGTGCCCCTGATGGCAATCCAAGTAGAACAGAGTTCTGGAGTTTCAAATGGTTCAAGTAGAACAAAGGAAAATAGTTTTAATAATCTATATGTCGGAAGATGTTTGATATATCATGCTGAAATGTTAGAAATATTTTTATAAATAATGTTGAATATGTTCATTTTGTGTCTCCTTCACAGGGTGTTGGTAAAAATAAAATAGTGGACCGATTCCTGCACCTTCTCAACAGACCCAGAGAATATCTGCAGCTCCACAGGTGAGAAAAATCAACGTGCTGGTTACATTAAGAAGTTTCTGGGTAGTAGTTTCACTGGGGGTTTATTAGTCACTGCCATATAATGTCCTGCCCCTCTATGGAAACAGTGGGACGTTTTGTTAAATATGACACCGTTAGAATGACATAAATTGTGAAAATGGAGAAAAAAGCTTGAATTTCTGTGGTTGTTTTACAGCAGTTTCATTTAAAAAAAATAACATTAGCAATATTTTTTCCAAGTATCCACAAGTGTTACCATTAACTGGAAACATGGTGACTCAAAGTCGTTCTTTTCATTTAGGGTCTCCATCTCAAACTATGTCCGAATATATCTGCATTTTTCTGTAATTTCTAAACTATTTGATGATAAAGAGAAATGTCTTTAGTGTTCGAGTAAATTAAACCCTAAATTAAGAAAAAATGGTACAAAAGCTTCAACCTGCCAATAAACTAAAGGTCTTTACTGCTTGTTTAAATGCAACTCTTAAGTACAGAAAACTGATTTTATTGTAATGCCAGCACTGCTGATTTTTCTTGAAATCTCTTTAAATGGCACAAAAAACTTTTTTTTTTTTTTTTTTTACATTTGAGGTCTCAGCCACAAACTAATCTGAACATCTGTGCATCTTCTTGTAATTTCTAAAGTATTTGATGAACAGAAATGTCTTTGACATTCGAGTAAATGAAACCTTAAGTTAAGAAAACTGGCACCAAAACTTCCCAGGTATATTAAAAAACCCAGATAAAGCCTTAAATAAATGTTTTGTTTTGTTGTTTTTCATTTGTGAGGTCTGTGTCTCTGAATATCTGAGCTTTTTCTTTTTATTTCTGACCATTTGATGAACAAAAATGTCAATACCTCTTGAGTAAAGAGATGCAAATTAAGAAAACTGGATTTGTTCTCAAGTCTCATAGTTCTAGCGCTGGTGATTTTTCCTGAATCAAACAGAAAATTCCTCTACGCCTGAACAAAACCTTTTTATCAGTTTTTTTTTCTATTTACAGCCTCTGTTTCAAACTTTATCTGAATATTTTCTGTCAAAAAATGACATACTTCTTTACAATTTAGCTTCTTTAATACTTAACACACAATCTTATTATAACTTTTGGATATTTTGCCCTAAAATGGTCATATGTGTTTGATGTCTTTAGTAAATTCTGATTCTTTTTTAGGAGAAATAATCCAATATGTTGCTTTTAAAGTAGTTGTTCGTCTCCAACAGTAGAAACAAAGTCACCCCGTTTAATTGAGATGTGAGCAGAAAGCAGTTTCTCTTCCTGGCAGCCATCAAACGGTGTCAAAGACTATTTTGGTCATAAGTAAATGAGGCCAGTCTTCAGCAGAACAAGGACTTCATACCGCCATATTAAAAGAAAAGCCCATTTCAAGAAGTCCTTGTTAACTCTCTGCTTCTATAAATACTTACGCAATCATTTCTTGGAGGGAAACTGGGTCACGGCTGCTCATCCATTGATCAGGGTGTTTGTGTGAAATCAGCTCTGCTCTTGGATGCTGAAGCTTCAGGAGGCCTCGTTTCGATCTCGATAAAATAAGTCAACGTTTCGGAAGACGAGCGATAAACGGAATCACTTGTACAGGCGTGAAGAAGATGAAAGCTCCTGAGCGAAAACATGGAATGATGCGTTCACAGTCCTGGCCTGTAGCTGGTCAAAGTCTTGTGAAAGTCGAAGTGGAGTTTTTTGGAAGTGTCCTGGTTCGCCACTGCGGCTAATATTAGAGTGGGGCAGCGGCAGGAAGATCTGTTCATGTGGCTTCTGGGAGTCGGTGACTGAAAACCTACAGAGATGTGGCTCAGAAAAGCAGAAGAGAAGCAGCCGGCCGGGAAGGAAAGTAGGCCAGCGCTGGGTCACACCGAGAGGCGTCGATGTTCAGGGAAGGAGATGAATTTTGACGACACGAAAAATTCAAAGTGATTCAGAGATGTTTCGATGTTTCTGTTGTTGGCCTGTTGAACTCAAGTACAGCGTTAAGAAAAGAAAAACAAAAAGAAAGTTCAGTTGGCTTTTTGTAAAGCAGTTAAGATGATATTGACTTGCTGACCACGAAAAATAAAATCACAGAAGTGCCAGAAAAAAAATTATGGAGCTTTCAAAAAGTGTTAAATAATAGCAAAGATAACAAGAAAAGCATTCAGAGAGTACAGTACTCTGCCAAGGCTGCTCAGTCGTATCATTTCTGATGAATAAGTCCTGAGATGTCCGCAGAAGGTCGATTTGTAGTAGGATCACGAACATGTGATCATCAGCAGGCAGCTGATGTAGTGTTCACTTGTTGTCATAGTTACAGCTCGCAATGATATAGAAATCTTTAACAAATCCATGGATCCAGACTATAAGCCGCATCACTGCCAGAATCTAATCGCTTGATCCTTGTGCCATTTCTGACCTTCCCTGAAAATTTCATCCAAATCCGTTATTCAATTTTATATATATATACTGGGCTTTGCAAAAGTTCTGTTACACTCGGTTTCATGATCTTTAGAGATGTTCACATGTCGGAGTGAAAAATTCCATTAAATAAACTGAAAGTTCTACCTTATAGGCAGGTGTCCTTAATACAAATTTTTTTCTCCGGTGAAGTTGTATCAAGATGGAAGTCAAAAGAGTTGAGATATCTGCTCTCCTTTGTGCTGAACATCAGCCGGATGACCGTCCACAGAGTCGCGGAGAGGCTAAAGAATGGTGAAGATCTTTCAGGTCTTCACCATTCTTGAAAGTTCATCTGGAAGATCTTCATCATTCTTGAGCCTCTCCGCGACTCTGTGGACGGTCATCCGGCTGATGTTCAGCTGCTTGGCTCTGTCAGACTTGTTGTGGCCAGCATGAAGGAGAGCAGATATCTCAACTCTTTTGACTTCCATCTTGATACAACTTCACCGGAGAACAAATTTGCATTAATGACACCTCCCTATAAGGTAGAACTTTCAGTTTGTTTAATGGAATTTTTCACTCCGACATGTAAACGTCTCTAAAGATTATGAAACCGTGTAACAGAACTTTTGCAAAGCCCGGTATATATATATATATATATATATATATATATATATATACACACGTGGACAAAATTGTTGGTACCCCTCAGTTAAAGAAGGAAAAACCCACAATTCTCACTGAAATCACTTGAAACTCACAAAAGTAACAATAAATAAAAATTTATTGAAAATTAAATAATCAAAAACAGCCATTACTTTTGAATTGTTGATAAACATAATTATTTAAAAAAAACAAACTAATGAAACAGGCCTGGACAAAAATGATGGTACCTCCATAAAAGATTGAAAACTATTTGACCAGAGTGACATGATTAACTCAGGTGTGTCATTTAATTGACATCACAGGTGTTTCCAAACTCATAATCAGTCAGTCTGCCTATTTAAAGGGAGACAAGTAGTCACCCTGCTGTTTGGTGAAAAGGTGTGTACCACACTGAACATGGACAACAGAAAGCGAAGGAGAGAATTGTCCCAGGACATCCGAAAAAAAATTATAGACAAACATCTTAAAGGTAAAGGCTATAAGACCATCTCTAAACAGCTTGAAGTTCCTGTGACAACAGTGGCTCATATTATTCAGAAGTTCAAGACCCACGGGACAGTAGCCAACCTCCCTGGACGTGGCCGCAAGAGGAAAATTGATGACAAATTGAAGAGACGGATCGTTGGAATTGTATCCAAAGAGCCCAGAGCAACCTCCAAAGAAATTAAAGGTGAACTCCAAGGCCAAGGTACATCAGTGTCAGATCGCACCATTCGTCGTTGTTTGAGCCAAAGTGGACTTCATGGGAGACGACCAAGGAGGACACCACTGCTGAAAAAAACTCATAAAAAAGCCAGACTGGAATTTGCAAAAATGCATGTTGACAAGCCACAAAGCTTCTGGGAGAATGTCCTTTGGACAGATGAGACCAAACTGGAGCTTTTTGGTAAGGCACATCAACTCTATGTTCATAGACTCAAAAACCAAGCGTACGAAGAAAAGAACACTGTCCCTACGGTGAAACATGGAGGAGGCTCAGTAATGTTTTGGGGCTGCTTTGCTGCATCTGGCACAGGGTGTCTTGAAAGTGTGCAAGGTACGATGAAATTTGAAGACTATCAAGGCATTCTGGAGAGAAATGTGCTGCCTAGTGTCAGAAAGCTTGGTCTCAGTCGCAGGTCATGGGTCTTCCAACAGGACAACGATCCAAAACACACAGCCAAAAACACCCAAGAATGGCTGAGAGAAAAGCGTTGGACTATTCTAAAGTGGCCTTCTATGAGCCCAGATCTGAATCCCATTGAACATATGTGGAAGGAGCTGAAACATGCCATTTGGAGAAGACACCCATCAAACCTGAGACAACTGGAGCTGTTTGCTCATGAGGAGTGGGCCAAAATACCTGTTGACAGCTGCAGAACGCTCATTGACAAATACAGAAATCGTTTAATTGCAGTGATTGCCTCAAAAGGTTGTGCAACAAAATATTAAGTTATGGGTACCATCATTTTTGTCCAGCCCTATTTCATTAGTTTGTTTTTTTAAATAATTATGTTAATCAACAATTCAAAAGTGATGGCTGATTTTGATTATTTAATTTTCAATAAATTTTTATTTATTGTTACTTTTGTGAGTTTCAAGTGATTTCAGTGAGAATTGTGGGTTTTTCCTTCTTTAACTGAGGGGTACCAACAATTTTGTCCACGTGTGTATATATATATATATATTACTAGTTATTGTCTGCGATTTACCAAAAAAATGGTTTGAAATAATATTTGAGAACTGTTTCTTTTTTTAAAAAATTTTTACAGTGTACACAGGCATACAGCATTATTAACACTATTTCACATCTCTGTTGATCACAAAACCACATTTAGAATTCAACAGACACATTTTGCCAGTGTAAATGTCACTTAATGAAACCTGAAAATGTGTTTTTTAGTTCATTCAGATCCCATAACTAACACCTCTTTGATTGGGACTTGGTTCAGTGAATGAGAATAAAGGAAAAAAATAGGTTTTCTAAATGAACATCTACATTATAAGCTGCTGTTGTGCTTATGTATATTGCTGTTTATTTCCTGTTTTAGGGATACGACAGTCCAGACTCTGACCCTGCAGCCTTCAGTGCGAGACGGCATCATCACATACGAGGACTCACCACTGGTCAGTTAGGAGAACTGTCTTTATCAACTACTTTGATGTATATTTTGACAGAATAACATTGTAAATGCCAAAAGGAATAGTATTAAACCTAAAAAGCATTTTTAGCAGCATTTTCTGCCACCAGCCCCGGTACTGCTGCTAAATATTCTGTGCCTCATAAATTTCTGGTATAAGGGCACTTTTAAGTACTTATTTGTGCAAATGGAGATATTAGAGTGTCACATGTTGAAAGTATTGATCTCTCTCCGTGTTGGTGACTTAGAGGAAGATCTACAGGAATCGAGTGTAGCATTTTATTTTGAAGCAGACATGAGAACCATCATTAATGCTACTTTCTCAGGTCAGAAAGCATGTTGTGCAAAAAGAACAAGCACTGATTAGAAGAAAATATAAACGGAACAATTGTTTTTGGCAGCTCAGTTTGGAATTTGGGCAAAATTCTGTGGAGAATTATAAAATCAAAGAACCAATAAGAATGAAAAAGACTATGCTTACCCCTCAAAGGTGCAGCAGTGACAGTCTGTGCATACCAGAGTCCTGAAAAGGTGACTCTGGGAGGCGAATTGGCTCACAGTCCTGCACGACGCACACCGGCCAAAAAAGACTGAACAGTTCTTTCACTGCGTGTGCCAATAAGCAACTTTCACAGCCATGAATTGGGCTCCGACTCAGAACACAGTGTCCGTTTCTTTTATTACAGTCGTGGTATACACCTACACAGTCCTGAAACGAGGGCTAATTAGTCGAAATAAGTCCAAAAAACCAGCGTGTGAGGGTGGATGGTGAATGATTTAAAGAGGAAAATCGGTTTGGTAGAAGTGGAAAGTTTGCTTCTGTCAGTTATAGTGACATTTAATCAACACCCACCAGACAAACAGGTCGACAGGAACCACACGACATTTAGTTTTTCTGTTTACTTAATCTAGTTTTACAGCCCCAGTGGCTACAATTGTAGGTCAAAGGAAGACATTTAAAAAAGTTAAAATGTTAAGAAAAAAGAGCCACATTAGAGAGCTGGATATCATTCTGACTGTGCAGCATGATATCTGATTACACACTGAGAATGAGAGCAGATTTATGCCTCACAGAATGTCAAGATTTTCATTTTAACGCTACCAGACCAGAGAGTGATTTGTGTACCAGTGTCAGAGGGGATCATACAGTATTTACAGTGAAGACGATGATCTGTACAGACAAGGTGAATGGAATCGCGGATTTGGATGAAATTTTTAGGGAAGGTCAAAAATGACACAAGGACCAACTGGTTAGATTTTGGCAGTGATGCAGATTATAGTCTGGATCCATGGATTTGGTAAAGATTTCTGTATCACTGCAAGATACGGTGTCACTGTAACCATGACAACAAGTGAACACTACGTCAGCTGCCTGCTGATGATCACATGATTGTGATCCTACTACAAATCCATATGTGGACATTAGGGATAGACTGATTATTGAGGCCAATATTTGGCATTTTCCAATAATCGCGATCTGTATTTTTATTAAGAGATTATAAATAAATTAAACACTTCAGGTCTGATGCAGCCCAGTGTCATTGTCTGTCATCACTCTGGTCTGAGAAACATCTCTCAACCAGCAAAAACTGAACAAGAAACCACGAAATTAGCTTCTCACAGTGGCTAATGTTACGCTAACAGCTAGCAGCTAAGTTAAAAGGCAGCCACAGATTAACCTATAATCACTGATTTAAGATCTGGGCTTTAGTGGGCAAATAAAGTGACAGGACAGTAAAATATTAAGAAAATAGAAGGGCAGCAGGAGGAAGGAGGAGATAATTCTGTTTCTATTTTACATAATTTGGAGAATTCAGGGTCATTTTTGTCAGATTTTGTGTCATTTTGAATTTTTTTTAAATGAATGAAGATTTTTTTTTTTAGTCACTTTGGAAAGGTTTCTAATCATTATGGAGAATCTGGGCAACTTTTTTTAACCATTTTGGAAAAAATCTGAGTTATTTTGGAAATGGTTTGAGTCATTTTTGAGCATTTGAAGCCATTTGGTCAAATTAAACAATTTTGTCTGTCGATCGAATGTAGATAGAACAGGATTTCCTAATTTAATCACTCCCATTTCTATTGTACATATTCAGTTATAGTCACCCTTACTAATTAAGAAGTCTAGTTATGAATGACAGGTTCCCTGCTATTGCATGTCGGTAAAACATTGCATTTGATGCATATCGATTTCAAATATTGTTTTTTGGCTTTTCTTGATCACTAATAATCGGTATCACAAAACAGCAATGACAAAAAACATGTCAGTCGATCCCTATTGTGTGTATAGGAGTGTACTAGGAGAGAAAAGAGGGAATAGTTTGTTCAGAAGGAAGCAAAATGCATCTTTTTCTTCTGCTATTTTTGTTTCTTATTCTTCCTTTTCAAGGTTTGCTGTTTTTTTAAAAGCTGCAGATTTCCAGCACATTTTTTGCCAGTTTGTCCTCCACATCCCTCACAAGGCTACCTATTCAATTCTACAGGTCTTCAGTTTGATTTAGCTTTTATCCAAAGCAGCATACATCTGAGAGTAGATAGAACACAAGAAAACAACCTGGATAAGAGCCATTAAACAGTAAAAACTGGACCTCTTCTATGCTCCAGTTCAGTTAAAACCTTTGTGTTGCGTTTGAACACAGCTGCTTTGTGTGTTCAGGTGAAGGCGGTGAAACACGGCCACATTTTAGTGATCGACGAGGCCGACAAAGCTCCCACGAACGTCACCTGCATCCTCAAAACCCTGGTGGAGAGCGGAGAGATGATCCTGGCTGACGGACGCAGAATCATCTCAGGTACGAACGCAGCAGCCAGGCTTTAGCGCCTCGACAGCAGACATGTCCCAGATACAGAAATAGGAGCATTAAAAGGACGAGCTGAGGATCTGATGTCCTCGAAAGCAGACATGAATAAAACATCCTGAAGGAGGCTTAAGATAAAAGCCTTTATGGACAGGTACCAGTAGATTTTGGATCATGACGGACTGTAAACATGCCATTTTTCCACGGAATCGCACTCCGGAGAGGCTCGTCCTCACACCGGAATGTAAACACAACTCCGAGGCTGCATAAACACAAACTTGAGGCAGAACAATGCTGTCTGCAGCAGAGCAGAGGTGTGTGTGAAAATCAGCGACGCGAACCAAAACAGTAAGAATTTAAGCATGTGTATGTACAGTGCTTGTTTTAGTCGTGTGTGTTTCTCCTCCAAAGATCCACGTGAAGCCAAAGGGAGGCCCAACACCATCATCATGCACCCAGACTTCAGGATGCTCGTCCTGGCTAACCGGCCCGGCTTTCCCTTCCTGGGAAACGACTTTTTTGGAGCTCTAGGTACACACAAACACACAACCAGAGAGCTGCAATACGAAGCGAGATTACTGGGTTAGCAAGCTGGGTTGAACCAAAAGTCAGAGTTTTCAGAATCACAAAGGTGGGCCTCTTTTACCTGGCTAGATCTCCATGGTAACATATGCAGGTTTTTTCAGAGTTTCAGATTTAAACTGACTGTAAGGAGCATTTCCTGATGTTTATCTAGCTGAGGGAAAATTTCTTATTTGCAAAAATGTTAATCTGTATGTTACTAAAACTCTTGAATGAAGCTGTGTAGTTGCAGTATCACACACTGTATGCATTGCATTGCCATAGGAACTCCACATGTATTTAATTGGTGATGCAAAAATCCTATCAATATGTTTTAAGTTTGGTCCCGATTTGCTGTCAAGTCTGTTTACATGCTGGTACTGCAGCTGATGGAACACAAATTAGAACATTGATTAGTTATCAGTATTTATTACAGAGAATATTCCATCAGTAATGAAAGTGATTTCCTGCACTATGGAACGTCAGACCTAAATCCACTTCAGTATAATATCATGTTTACGTATATGAAGTCTGACATTTACCAGCTCTAACATGCAGCTGTTAGTTATCAACAGTCAGCTAAAATAAATATGTTCTGCACATTTAACAGTTTTCTACCAGCATTCCTGCTTTACATAATTTCCCATAGCAGCTTTTTAACATCATACTTTATTTTCCTTGTTATTTTCCATTTAAACAGCCTGTGGACTGAAGCAGCTGAACAAGATCGTTTCATTTTGTGCAGAAGAGTCAAATGACACGTTAAACGAATTACTGAATGAGATGAAATGATTTTGCATGCTTTTGTCTGTAATTTAGCAAAACGGATAAATTCTGCGAAATAGCAGCTAAAAATATTTACCATTTTTCCATCCTTAATGTACAGAATTCTTCTTTCAACAATAGCAAATATCTGTAGAATTATGATTTTTTTAAAATTATTTTTTGCTCATTTAAACACACAGTAGAAACAATGTAATTTTACACCCATGCACTGTAAAAGAATTCATTACTGTTTGTAAAAATACAGATTATTTGCTGTTTTGGCCTGATTATTCACAGTTACTGTGTGAATTTATACTTGTCTAATGAGAGTTTGCTGTTATCCATAATTTTAACACAGCAGGGAAAATCTGCAAAATAAGAGTTTAAAATGTTTCAGTCCTTATTACACATATTTTTTTCTCTTAAACAAAGAGATATCTGTAAAATGATGGGTTTTTTTGCTCATTTAAATTCCATAGAAACTGCAATTTACATTATAAAAGAACTAATTAGCATTTGTAAAAATACAGATTTACTTTCTGTATGATGTGAAGCATTTCATTTTATTGTGCAATTTTTCATATTTCAATTTCTTAGGTAGAATATTTCATTTTCATTTAGAAGCATTCTGATTACATATTTCATTTTTATCAAATTTGTGAGGAGCATTCTTTCATTATCATGTGTAATATCACTTATCTCTGTATAACTGCCAGAATTACTTTCAATTCCTCTATTCTCATCTTATTTTAGCTACTTTTATTTCAGTTTTGTGTCATACTTGAATATTATTCTTTTTTTTTACATTTAATTGTCGTTGGAGTAATTTTCCCACTTGGTTTTTCGTGCAAACTACAGCACCAAAGATACAAAAATATCATATACAAGAGAGAAAATCAGTAAATTCCATCTTGTATCTTGTAACAGGAGATATTTTTAGCTGCCATGCTGTGGACAATCCGAAGCCCGAGGCCGAGCTGGAGATGCTGAAGCAGTACGGCCCCGACGTTCCCGACAGCACTCTGCAGAAACTGGTGGCCGCCTTCGGAGAGCTGCGCTCGATGGCCGACCAGGGCACCATCACCTACCCCTACTCCACCCGAGAGGTGGTCAACATCGTCAAACACCTCCAGGTACCAAGACACACAGCCTGTTTTTTTTAACCGCTGTTTTATGACCTCAGGTTCAGTCTCAGACGAGTTTCCATCAATAATTAAACAAACGTGTGTGACCTTAATCCTGAACGGCTTTAATAATGCGGCAGAGTGAAGAGAAGACGGTGTTCCCGCCTCAGTCCACACTCAGGAAAACACTCCCTTTAAAACACAAGGATGGTGGAAGAACACGCAGTTTTCTGAGGAAGTCTCACACCAGAGTCAAATCAGTTTATGCAAGAAAACGTTACACAGTTACCACACTGAAATAATGATAAGTGAAAGCAAGGAAACAGCGAGATGTGGTAGTCATTCTTCCTCCTATCACTGAATGCCCCACGTCTGATCATCTTCAGTTTGACAGGTTTTATTTTTTTAAAGTGATGAATATTGATTGAGTTGACCATGTGTAAAGTCAGGGGTCAAAGACAACTTTAGTTTTTGAGTTACAGATTCTTAAAGGGCATTTTTGCTTCGTTTCTCTTCATACCAATCTGTGGATCAGTGTTTGAAGAGCCTTAATTAGAGAATTCTTGTAGCTAGAGTCCTTAAATTTTGCAGGTTTATTGGTATGCTACATCTGGTCTTCAATGGTGCAACCCTGCTTTAATAGAATAATACCAACCAGTTATATGATGATGCAAACTTGTTAAAAAAATTAATATTTCAGACTACTCTGATATTCCACCAACCATAAAACCTTTATTTTTTACCCTAACAGGCAGATTTCCCCCTTCCCCCGTGAACTGCAACAACAATAGCTTTAAATATGTAGTATGGTGTCAGTTAGAGGCACTTTATGAGGAAAAGTTGCATTTTTTGCATTTATGGTCAATATCTGATCATGGTTTGAGCAAGTATGATGGTGAAACCACTCCTGTAGTGTCCCAACTGGAAGAGTTCTATAATATTATTACTGGAGTAAAACAGAATCATGGTTTTCCAACTTATAGTGCTTCAAATAATTTTTATAAAAAGTGGCAACATAAGCAGTCATGTGTAGAAGTCAGACATATATTTCTGTTTTAATTCAGTGTAGCGTTGTTAGCAGAGCATTAGCCACATACAAACACTTTGTAATAATAATGCTAGCTATGACCCCACATTTTACATGTTTTACTTAATAACAAATAAAAAAATAAAAATCTGACAAATTAGATACTTTTTTATATATTTTGTGACCTGAGATGGAGCGAAATCATGAATGTCAAGAGGAAAACGCTGCTTATTATGGGTGCTGGATTGTCGAATTCAGGCAGATTTCCAACACTGGGAAGCTGTTTTCACTCTCGAAGAATTTCTCACAGTATGAAATGTGAGTATCAAAGCTCCCCCACCCTCATATGTTTATCCCTCTAATTTCCTCGTCATTCGGAGCCCACAGATTTGCATCACGTCCAACTAAGCAGATAGTTCCGAGTCATTGTGGTCACATTTTCATTCCTGTGTTCTTCGGATCCTGGCATCATCAAAAGCCACACTTTGCATTAAATCTGCATGAAATTACGGAAATGTCTCCTCAGTGGGAAACACTTTATTTGTAATAATATATCAGAGAGTTTCAAAACAAAATTCGGTGCCAGTTGTTACCACAGTTTTACTGCTCTGCCATGGTAGTTTTATTTCAGCAGTAAACAGCTTCTCTTCTTTATCCATCATCACATGAGCAGCTTGGACACAGCTGAGCAAACATCAAGGCTCCAGGGGAACTTCTCACTTTAGTTGCACCCAAAATATAGTGTTTTCTTCATTGTCAGTGCCCATACATCTTGGTAGCTTCTTAACATGTCGTGCAAATACTTATAAACATGAATAGAGACGCAGATAAATGTTTTGTTCTTTGGCTATTTTACAATCAGCGTTTACTTTTATTATAATTTCTGACTCGTCGCTGTTCCAGTTTGTCTCTGTCTGTTGGTAAAACGGTGCAGTTAGCAGGACTTAAATTTCCCAGACATGCTTCGGCTGCACTCTTTGCAAAAAAGTCAGTCAATAATGTCGCCCATTTTGTCACATCTCAGTGTTTCCCAGAGGTTAAAAATGTACTTGTGATGGTTGGCACTGCAGTGTGACTTTATGCATGCAGTTTAAAGTGGAGAACGTCGCCCAGGTTCTTTTCTGAAGCTGCAATTTACAGGAGCTCTTTAAACGCCTCACATGTAGACTGTCCATAGATGCTTCTAGTTCGACTGTGCACAGAGAAGCCTCTATTCTCCACTCAGAAAACTTTATTTATATAGTTCATAAAGTAATTCCCAAAAGAAGATAAGACCATAAGAACAGCAAAAAGAAGCTATGCAACAGTATGATACAAACACAAATAATAGTAAATAATCATATTACAAGGAACAATAATACATAGATGACAAACTTGATTTATAGCAGGTGGGACAAAACCCAGCTTAAGTCTTAAGTTGCTTTTTTAACCCTTTAAGCTGCAGTCAATTCCAGCCATTTTCAGTACAAAAAATCGCTAATATTTGGTAATAAATAATATGACGAGAAGTACAGGGAATATTGGACGCGCATCGCGAGGTACATTTCCTTGAAAACGACCAATTCGTGGATTTTATACCGACTTCAGAACATGTTTTGGACAAAATATTTTACTGGCTTGTGTCGTCTGGATGTAAAAGGTTGGATTGTGGCCGTTTTTTGTGGAATATTTTCATCTGTGTGTAATAATGAACCCGGAAATGTGAGTCGCGCTGTGTGCGTTGAAGCCGTGTATAGAGAACGGATGGATGAATATTTGTTTTTGTCGGACAAATGTGTTTTTCTCACCCGCTGTGGTAATCACATCTGAAAGTGGTTTATACCGGCGGATTCATGAGAATCTAAGCTTTCCATCGGCGTATAGTGTTTGTATAATCGCGTTTGCAGCCTTCGGTCATTCTTTAAATTCCTATGCAAATTAGTAAGTGTACCGCCGGCGGGACACTGAAGCTTAACGGGGCATCAACTAAGACCAAAAATGAGTTTGAAAAGAGTGAAATAAGGCTTTTAACTGTCCGGTTTACCTCAGGTGGAACTGAGTGGTTTTATCTGCCTGGTTGAGCTGCTCAGAAACACATAAATAGATCTGCTAAATGTCATTTTTGGTTGCATTTTGGACCAAAAACGGTTGCAGTCTGGAGTCCCGCACATGCTATTTAATGGTTGATGCTACATCAGCCGGCTCATTAATATTCATGTACGTCTCATTAATATTTATGTTAAGGGAAAGTGCCGTATCCGTAGGCCACAGGCTACGGGTACGGGTCCGTATCTGTAGACACTACCCGATTTAATACTGAATTTCCCTCGTTCTGTCTTCTACTGTAGCAGCAGTTTACCATTATCCTGCCAACACTATCACTTTGAAAAAATAAAGAATGGTGTTTTTAACTGGTTTGTGTGAAGAGCTGCATGCAACCGTACATAGACGTGCTCATTTTGTGTGTAATAGTAAGGTTCTCGAAAAGAATGTCAGTATTTTCAACTCCCCAGCGGTCCTTGAACTAATCATGTGTGACGTGTCGTTCTGTTCCATTGGGAAAATCAGCCAAATCTCAGCAGAAAATTGTGATATTTCGTCACAATCCTATTGTTCCGCATGTCTCATTTTTAAAAAAAATTGTAAAAATTAAACATTTACACCAGATTCTGTTAAACAAAAAACAAAAAAATCAGCGCTCCACAGCACAAATGGGGAGAAATGGCTGATAGTTACATCACAAAGATGTTTATTTTGGATTGAACTGCAGGCTGTGTTTACACGTGGCAATAAGTTAGAGAGACTGAGTGGAAAATAAAACCTAAAAAAACTGTCAGATTTTAAATGTAGCGATTGAACTTGAACTAATCTGGTGTGACAAGCAGTTCAAATGAACCAGATCTAACCTTAGAATTATGATATTTCATTCATATCACTTTATTTTACATGTCTTGTTTAACAAATGTAGAAAAAATACGATGTTTAAACCTAATTGATTCTGTGAAAAATAAAAAATTCTTCTCTCATTTGTGCAACCAGGAAGCTATTAGTGACTCAGTCGTGTAGTAAAAATTCAGGAAACTTTCAGGTGAACTGCAGGCTGTGTTAATAGTCAGAGAGGCTCAAAAACAGTAAACGAAGGAGCAAGTTGTTGGAAGATACATTCAGCATGGTGAAGCATCTTTCTAGAGTTGATGTGCAGAGTATTTGTCGGTTAAAAAAATGTATGCAATAAAATATCAAGAAATTTTCCAATTTTCCTAAAGCAAATAATCAAAGAAATTCAGCTTTCTTTTAACTAAGTTTTTTATGATTTATGGCACAAAAAAATTTGTCATACTGCGCAAAAGACACGTTGTAGTTCTTCCGTGTGAATTTATTAACCAGGTTTGTCACGTTCTTTTGTGGTCTTTTAAAAAATGTGCACAGTATTTAGCACAAAGAAAAAGAGAGCAGAAGAACTGAGCTCAGTGAAGGAGAAGAGAAATCAGGATTCAATCTTTGGCTACCGTAGATCAATAATTCGGTGCACAGGGACAAGCCCTCATGTTTGATTTCCCCGCTGACCCCTCAGTCCTGTCATCCACCACCACCGCTATTGATATGTGCAGAAGTGGGACCCACACAGAATAATTGAGTCTTCTGAGGCCCATGTTGGCCCTAATTACCATTTCACCTTTGTGGTAACAGGAAGCCTGATCGATGCAGCCCGCCGCTCTGTGCGTTCAGCTGTAACCTGTTGGGATGAGGCCGCTATCGAGCGCTCAGCCGTTTACAATACTGTGTAAATACTCTGCAGCGTGGAGGTGTGAAAGCGCAATTATGGGACTAATAACGCCCCACAATCCATGACTGCTGTGTCATTATGAGCATTGTGTCTTTTAAACAAACGTTAGAAACATCCACTTACAGCTTCAGGCAATAAGATCACTCACTCTCACTTGTAGATGCTGTTAAATTGATGTCACAGCACACTGCAGCTATTATGTTTGTTTTCAGTTCATCTGTGTTTTTACAATAAATCTGCAGCCCCCTCATCTCCACCCTCACCCTAAACGGTCAAGGCAGATGGCCGCCGCCTTCCCTGAGCCTGGTTCTGTCTCTTTTTTTTTCTCTTCCGTAATTTAGTTGTGTGGTTTTTTTTTCCGTTCCTTCCCACCGTTGCTCATAGGGAATCCAGCCTTGAATTGTTGGGTTTTCTGTTCTCGATTTATAATTAGAAGGTCTGCATTTTGCTATGTTAAGCGCTGTGAGATGACTTATATTGTGAGTCTGCGCTATACAAATAAAATTGTGGCAGCAAATGGAGCCTAAATAAAAATAAATCTTTGCTTATTTCTTCATTTGACAACTGTTTAAGCTACAATTTTGCCACTTTCATAGTATTCTATTCAGGCAAAATTCTTTTATTTCCAACGTAATCTTTGAGAAATTTATATAGTTTTGTGCCAATAAATGGACATATTTACACTACTGTTCAAAAGTTTGGGATGACACAGACAATTTCATGTTATCCATGAAAACTCACACTTTTATTCATGTGCTAACATAACTGCACAAAGGTTTTCTAATCAACACCATTAGCTAACACAATGTAGCATTAGAACACAGGAGTGATGCTTGCTGGAAATGTTCCTCTGTACCCTTATGAAGATATTCCATTGAAAACCAGCTGTTTCCAGCTAGAATAGATATTTACCACATTAACCATGTCTAGACTGTTTTTCCTGATTAATTTAATGCTATCTTCATTGAATAAAATGATTGTCTTTCAAAAATGAGGACATTTCTAAGTGACTCCAAACTTTTGAATGGTAGAGTATGTATGTACACATTTCTGAAGGTATCAAATATACTGATGGTAGGTACTTTATTGATCCCAAGGGAAACTCAAGAAACCAGCACCATATTAAACATACAGAATATACAGCAATAAATGATATGAGTGTGTGCAGTGGAAAAAGTTAAAAAAGTGAAAAAGAAAATAGCGAAGTAAACAGGTTTAAATATGGAACTACTGGTAAAGCTGCCACTCGCATCACGCCCCGGAAAGTAGAGTAAATCAATATGTAACTTGCAGGTCTGTAGTGAACCAAATAATTTTTAAAGCTGCTCTTAAACCATTTCATTCCCCTCCCCCATTCTCCTTCTTTCCACCAGAAATTCCCCAACGAGGGTTTGGCCAACGTGGTGCGAAACGTCTTCGACTTCGACTCGTACAACAAGGACATGCGGGAGGTTCTGATCGAGGCGCTGCACAAACACGGGATTCCCATCGGAGCCAAACCGAGCTCCGTCAAACTGGCCAAGGAGTAAGAAACCAGGAGATGTGAAGATGAAACACTCACTTACTCAGATATATACAAACCAGTCAGAGTCAGTCAGTGGATAAAAGAACTTTGGGGCATTTCTTGCAGTATTATGAATCTAGATAATATAATACTATTGCAGAGCCTCACTAGCAGGCTATCTAGTCTGATTGTACTTCACTGGATAAGGATAAAGATAAGACAAATTGAATCATCTCAGAGGAAATTGTATAACAGGAGAATAAATTAGATTTAAGTCCGATACATTACTGAGAGAAACGATAAATATGGACGGACCAAAACACACTGGCAGTCAGTGGTGGAATCTGGATGCTTTTTGTTGTTTTAGCAACAGTTGCAAAAAAGGAGGTGTCAAATTTAAAACTCTTTGTTCCAATAAGTGATGCCACTTCCTTATGAGTCGCTGCACAGCTGTCCGGTAAAACCCTCCTCTGCTGTCGTTTCTTGGTTGGTACATCAACTCCTCTCCTCATGTTTTTCCCAGCAGGCATGTGAACAGAGCAGTTGAGGCAACAGGCGTCAAACAAAGCAAGACATTTTCACCTTTAGAGCTGATGCTCTAAAGCGACAACACTAATCTAATTCCAACCTCCTTTCATCGTTACAGGACGTCTAAATTGGACACCCAGATAGCTCAACTGGTTGAATGGGCGACCCATAGACAAGGGGCATTAGTCCTGGGTTTGATTCCAGCTCACAGTGCTGTGCTGCAGGTCTTCCCCACATTCTTCTTCTTACTTTCCTGTCTGCCTCTTAACTAACCTATCTAATAAAATCAACACAAGGCCTTAAAAAAGTCATCCAAATTGCTAAAAAGCATCTCGAGGATCGTGGAGTCTTACGATAATACACAATTGTGTCCATGATGAAGTCTTTTTTTAAAAGAGGCGTGACACTTTTATACTCTTACACAAATAAACCAACAAAGATACACACGTGGACAAAATTGTTGGTACCCCTCAGTTAAAGAAGGAAAAACCCACAATTCTCACTGAAATCACTTGAAACTCACAAAAGTAACAATAAATAAAAATTTATTGAAAATTAAATAATCAAAATCAGCCATCACTTTTGAATTGTTGATTAACATAATTATTTAAAAAACAAACTAATGAAATAGGGCTGGACAAAAATGATGGTACCCATAACTTAATATTTTGTTGCACAACCTTTTGAGGCAATCACTGCAATTAAACAATTTCTGTATTTGTCAATGAGCGTTCTGCAGCTGTCAACAGGTATTTTGGCCCACTCCTCATGAGCAAACAGCTCCAGTTGTCTCAGGTTTGATGGGTGTCTTGTCCCAATGGCATGTTTCAGCTCCTTCCACATATGTTCAATGAGATTCAGATCTGGGCTCATAGAAGGCCACTTTAGAATAGTCCAACGCTTTTCTCTCAGCCATTCTTGGGTGTTTTTGGCTGTGTGTTTTGGATCGTTGTCCTGTTGGAAGACCCATGACCTGCGACTGAGACCAAACTTTCTGACACTAGGCAGCACATTTCTCTCCAGAATGCCTTGATAGTCTTCAGATTTCATCGTACCTTGCACACTTTCAAGACACCCTGTGCCAGATGCAGCAAAGCAGCCCCAAAACATTACTGAGCCTCCTCCATGTTTCACCATAGGGACAGTGTTCTTTTCTTCGTATGCTTGGTTTTTGAGTCTATGAACATAGAGTTGATGTGCCTTACCAAAAAGCTCCAGTTTGGTCTCATCTGTCCAAAGGACATTCTCCCAGAAGCTTTGTGGCTTGTCAACATGCATTTTTGCAAATTCCAGTCTCGCTTCTTTATGAGTTTTTTTCAGCAGTGGTGTCCTCCTTGGTCGTCTCCCATGAAGTCCACTTTGGCTCAAACAACGACGAATGGTGCGATCTGACACTGATGTACCTTGGCCTTGGAGTTCACCTTTAATTTCTTTGGAGGTTGCTCTGGGCTCTTTGGATACAATTCCAACGATCCGTCTCTTCAATTTGTCATCAATTTTCCTCTTGCGGCCACGTCCAGGGAGGTTGGCTACTGTCCCGTGGGTCTTGAACTTCTGAATAATATGAGCCACTGTTGTCACAGGAACTTCAAGCTGTTTAGAGATGGTCTTATAGCCTTTACCTTTAAGATGTTTGTCTATCATTTTTTTTCGGATGTCCTGGGACAATTCTCTCCTTTGCTTTCTGTTGTCCATGTTCAGTGTGGTACACACCTTTTCACCAAACAGCAGGGTGACTACTTGTCTCCCTTTAAATAGGCAGACTGACTGATTATGAGTTTGGAAACACCTGTGATGTCAATTAAATGACACACCTGAGTTAATCATGTCACTCTGGTCAAATAGTTTTCAATCTTTTATAGAGGTACCATCATTTTTGTCCAGGCCTGTTTCATTAGTTTGTTTTTTTAAATAATTATGTTAATCAACAATTCAAAAGTAATGGCTGTTTTTGATTATTTAATTTTCAATAAATTTTTATTTATTGTTACTTTTGTGAGTTTCAAGTGATTTCAGTGAGAATTGTGGGTTTTTCCTTCTTTAACTGAGGGGTACCAACAATTTTGTCCACGTGTGTATATGGCATTTGTAGGTTTTTATCAAATTTTGCCGTGCTGTGAGTTGAATACAAGTAAATTTAGATCATAAGTTGTCTCAAACATCTGGCAGAGATCATAGAAAACAGTCATAGGTTATAATATAAGTACAGGCAGGTGATGCTTTTATGGACGTCACTTTAAAACCGCAGCTCTGAAGTGAGCATGTGGGATTTATTTTGACGCATCTTGTGCTCTCGTCTCTGGTGGATCAGACTGAGGCATGAGGAGAGGAGTCGATGTACAAACTGGAAAACTAGAAGATCTTGATGGTGATTGCACCTCACGTGACGCTAGCTGAGCTCTTCAGAGGGACGGACGACTTTAAAGTAGATCTTCTGTAGCATACAAATGGAGGACCATTTTTCTGTCTGACAGGGATTTTCAAGCAGAAATCCATCAGAAACAGTGTTAAAATTGTCAAACCTGAGGTAGCCCAACCCTGCCTCACAAAATAATACAACTTCATTCTTATGTACTTTTTGACAAAAAATTTAAACATACATATTTTCTCACCAATGTGAGAAAGAAGTAGTTTTGTTTTTGACGCTTTTATTATGATAACTACATATTAAAAGCTTGGTGGTTTGGGCGCCAAACTACTTTTAGATTTAGGTTTAGGAAAATATGGCTATCACAACATTTTCAAAATTCTGTCCCATTTTCTAGGTTAAAAGAGTTCTAATCTGGAATTGGCTGGCTCAGAAGCAGCAGTCAAATACATGGAAAAGCTACATGATCAACAAACATGATCCAGGAGAAAAGACGTTTCCCTCAAAACTGAGAAATGCAGTTTAGTTGAAGAGGAATATAACATTTGATTAGCAATAATTAGCTATTTTAATCTCACAGAATCTATACATGCTTGTGATTATTTTAACATATGATGGAAAAAATTGTTGCTACACAACAAAAATCAGACTAAATCTTTTTTTGTACTTTTAAAACACACTTTTAGAGGTAAACACGAACAAAACACACCATTTCAATCACTTTTTGAGCATTCAGAGGGACTAAAATGATTCCTCTGAAGCTGTGAAACTGGTTTTTGATCTTGACAAATGCCTTTTAAAGAGCACTTTCCAGAAGCTTATCAGTAGAAAGTGGCTTCTGGGAGATTAGTGGTGAAACCGGCTCCTTTTGCAGCCCTTTCTGCTGAGAGTGTTGCTCATAATGTAACTTTAATGTATTTCTGAGTGCCGGGCGGTGAAACCCGGGCATGCTTGAAATCGGCTGATGTCCCCTTCAGCCTTCTGATTGGTTTCAGACTCCGAGGCTTCCATGAAGTCAACTCACCGCCTCCTGAACTGATAAACGTCACCGTCGTTCACACATACCTCAGTTTTTATTTATAATTCAGACTCTGACATCCACCACGTTGTCTCCTCATGTACAGCTTTGTCTTAAAAATAAAGGAAAATATTTGTTTCTCCTGTCTCCTGTGGTTTTATTTGATAGTATCTCATTTATAAACTCAGTTTGTACAAGAACCCAGAAGGGCAGAAACAAGTATTTTCCTTCAAAAAACTGCACTACTGATTCTGTCTCAAATCAGCAAATTTTTAGGACAATTTCTGCTCATGTGCTTCTGAGTTGCCTGAAATTTTCATGGCATAAATGTGGATATTTTTAAAAATATTAATGAAATTGTAGCTTGATTTATTTGGTGCTTTCTAGTACATTAATCTATTTTAAATTGCCTTTTAAACCACCTTCTGCATGCTTTTTTAAATGAGATTAAATTAGATTTTTTATTGGTATTGCCAATAATACTGGCCCACCGATATTATTGGTCCGATATTGGCAGAAAATTGTAATATCGGTCGATATCGTTAGCTGTTTTTTTTTAAAAATTGATAAAATAAAGCCTGGATTTACCGGGCTCATAGAGGGAGGGAGATTGTGAACTGTTGTTTGAGACAATTAAAATATATATGTATATGACATAAATATGGCATTTTTTCCATAACTTAAATTGAAGTAGTTTTTTATTTTGCACAGACAATGTTAACATTAGGAAAGTCCTGCAGCATTTGAGAATGCATCCAATGGGGCATCACAATACAATTAGGCATGACAACTCGGAGATATGTGAGGTTACCTAACATTAGGTCAAAATCGGTTATTGGCAAAAAAAAAAAAAAAAAGTCAGTATTCCCATTTTTGTGACCAAATATTTCATATTAGGACATATTCTGTATGTTTTGTTTATATATTTTGATGTGTTTCAGAAAATATAAGTTGACTGCAGTCTCAATTTTATGTTATTTTCTCCTCAAAAATGTTGTTTTTAGTGGTGGCTTCCTCCCCCCCCCCCCCCCCCCCCACATATTTCAACTCATTAGTAATCAGACACTACTTGAACTGCTTGTCCATTATTGTAGATTTGAAATTAATGCCATGTTTAGAAAAAACATTTAAAATTCAGGGTTTTATCTTTAATAGTTCCTGAGATTTTGACGCTTAAACACAAATTCAGCTGTCGAAGAGTTGGAAAATCATGTTGAAAGTGGGTCCATGGGCGTATATTAAAATATTTATCACAAAGATTTTTGATATGTCAAACTAAAGTTTCACAGATGTCATTTTAAATATATATTTAAAAAAAACATTTCAAGCAAATCAGAGATGATTGATTTAAGATTGAATAACCCTTTACAGATTATCTGCTCAGTTTAGTGGCGACTTTAAAGCCCATCTTGAAGAGTTTATATCCGACTACTTACTTTTCCAACATCTTACGCATATAAAAGCAAACTTTTTCTCAGTTGATTTCCACTTTTGGGCATGGAAAACAAGCAGCAGCCTCTCCAGTGCGCCTCACTGCTCTTCCATTCATAGAAATATTTATGGTTAGCGGACCGTCCGGCTCCTCTTCCAGATATCTCCCTGGAATGTCTGTGTTTTGTGGTTTTCATCCTTCAGCCCACCTGCAGCCCATAAGGCTTTGGCCCAAGTCCAGCTATGATTCATGGGACGGCCAGTAAATATCTGGTCAGACACAACAAGCTGAAGACTCCTGCAGATATAGTGGGATGCAAATGAAAGCCTCAGACCAGAATGAAAGCCTCCATCTGAGATCATTTACTTGTTCAGTTTATTTTCATTTCTGTGGGCGTTCATAACGGTTAGACCCATAATTAAAAAAAAAACAAAAACCCAGCAATATGTGCACAAAGGAAAGAAAAGCAACCACATTCTATTTATTTGTGCCAATAATCACAACTTTGTACATTTATAGAATCAGAAATTCACAGTTTTTAGAGCTTTTTTTAGGCGGAATCAAAGATGACAAATGTTTTGTCCAAAGACATTCAGTTTACTGTCATACAGGAGGAAAGAAACCAGAAAATGTTCACATTCAAGACTTTTTTTAAGACTAAAACATTACTCAGACTGATGAATTGGTTGTCAGAACTGTTGAGATTAATTTAAGATTTGCTTTTTTTGTAATTTTGGACATGTTTCAAGACATTTTGAACAATTTCATGGTCATTTTCAGTGACTTTTGAGACTTAAGTGCAAGTTTTAACAAATGTCTTGTTTTGTCTGAAGATATTCAGTTTACTAAGACGGAGGAGGAAAGAAACCAGAGTATTACTCAAACTGATGAATCAGTTATCAAAATATCTCATTTCAATTTGACTTAAATTGACTGTAATTTTAATTTTTACGTTGTTTTGGACCATTTTTGAGTCATTTTTAACAAGTTTTTGGACAATTTCTTGGGTTTTTTTTGCATTATTATATACAGTCCAGCCCAAAATACAAATATTAAGAATAACATCTGGACCTTGAAATTGAAAAGTAAAGAAGTACCTCTTTCTATATTAAACCAAAATAAAACAAAACAAAGAACAAAACAAAAAACAAGAGCGGAACAAAAGGGTGGATGAGATGATAATTACAAATTAAGTTGGCATGACAAATGTATATTTATATTTAATTGCTGCCTTCTCGGTACAGATTGTAAAAAGGTGACCACACTTTCCAAAACTTCTCCTCTCTTCCTTGCAGAGAGTATCTAATCTTCTCTAGTTCCATATGCATCATTACATCTCTGAGCCAGTTAACATGAGTGGGGGGTTCTGCCTGCTTCCAGTTCAATAAAATTAATCTTCGTGCCAACAGACAGCAGAATAAAACTGCTTTGCGTTCCGATTGTTTTTTTTTTTATGACATTTTGATCTACAATGCCAAGTACTGCTAAGAATGAATTTAAAGCAATGGGCTTGTGAAAGGCTTTTGACAATGTTGAGAAAATTCTGGTCCAGAACATTGACAGTACAGAACAACCCCAAAACGTGTGAAAGAGAAGCTACCGAATCTTTACATCGTAAAGATTTTTATGTTTGATATTACTCAGGATTGTTCAGGGTGATGACAGATGACAGATAAAAACTTATTGGTTAAATTCGTATCCTGGAATTGTAAAGGCCTGAACGGTACACTGAAACGAAATAAGATACTGACCCATATTAATAATTTTGGTGCAGATGTCATGTTTCTTCAGGAAACACATTTAAAGAATCGGGATCATACTCGATTGCATAAAAATTGGATTGGCTATGTTTTTCACTCAAGTTTTAACTGTAAATCAAGAGGTGTAGCTATTCTGATCAGAAAAAATGTTGAATTTACATTGATGGACAAAGTTCTGGACCCCAGTGGTAGATATGCAATAGTTACTGGAAAACTTTGTAATACTCCTGTTACATTGGTAAACGTATACGCACCTAATCACGACGTTCAGTGATATCCTCCATACCTAATTTACATAGTCACCGTTTAATAATGGGCGGTGACTTTAATTTTGTACTGGATCCACTACTTGACCGGTCCTCAGACAAACATCACAGTGTGTCAAAATCTGCTACTTTTTTGTTGATATTCAATTATTACAGGCAATAAAAAGAATACAATATGAAGCTATGGTTCTATCGGACCACAGCCCTCTTTTATTAGAGATCGGGTTTCCTAAAGTGCATGGTTCCAGAACTTGGAGATTGGATAACAGAATACTCTCAGATCCTGAATTTAAAGAATTTATTAAATCTCAAATGTTGTTTTATTTTGAGAAAAATGATTCCCCTGAAATCTCCAGACAGAGCCTTTGGGAGGCAATGAAAGCATTTATTCATGGACAGATTATATCACATGGAGCTTACAAAAGAAAAAAGGATAACCAGGAGAAACAAACAATTTCACAACAAATATTAACTTTGGATCAACAACTTTCCCAGAACCCAGACCCGCAGTTAATCACAAAGTGTGTCTCATTGCAATCTAAATTTAATTTGTTGTCTACTAATGAAACAGTTAAATTAATTAAACAAACTAAACATAGGTTTTACGAACATGGTGATAAGCCTGGGAGGATGTTAGCCCATCAAATTAAGGGAATGGAAGAAAAGAAACACATCCTTGAAATAACAACAAGATCAGGCAAACTGACATCTGATCCAAAAGAAATAAACAGTGAATTCAAAAATTTTTATGCAGAGCTATATGCATCTGAAATTACTGAAGATCCAAATTCCATAGAAACGTTTTTTCAAAGATCTCCCCATTCCTTTAATTAGCCAAATAGATAGGGACAATCTTGAAAAAAAATATTTCTTTAGAAGAGGTCAAGCGAGCTATAAAGGCATTACAGGGATCTAAGGCCCCAGGACCCGACGGTTATACAACTGAATTTTATAAATCCTTTGCGGATGAATTGTCGCCATTTTTGTTACAAGTTTACATGGAATCATTCAGGTTGGGCAAACTCCCACCAACATTCTATGAGGCAAAAATTTTTTTGATCCATAAAAAAGACAAAGATCCTAAAAGCTTGTCAGCATATAGACCTATTAGTCTTCTAAATGTAGATATAAAGATCTTGGCAAAAATAATGGCTAATAGATTAGAAAATACTATGTCGACAATTATTCATGAAGACCAAAACGGTTTTATAAAAAATAGACAGCTATCCTATAATCTAAGACGCCTTTTCAATATAATTTACACAAGCGGTTCAGGACTGGATCCTGAAGTGCTTATTTCTCTGGATGCAGAAAAGGCCTTCGACAGGGTGGAGTGGACTTACCTCTACTCCGCCCTGTCAAGGTTTGGTTTTGGTGGCTTTATCTCCTGGTTCAAATTACTGTATAAATCACCTGTTGCTTCCATGCAAATTAATAACTGCAAGTCAGACCTTTTCCCTCTTTCCAGGTCAACCAGACAGGGCTGCCCTTTGTCACCTATGCTCTTTGCGATAGCAATTGAGCCACTTGCTATTTCGTTGCGCATGTTGAATGACTACACAGGGATCATTAGAGCCAAAAGAGAACATAAAGTTTCCCTATACGCCGACGACCTACTTCTATACATCTCTAATCCTTGCATATCAGTTCCTGCAATAATGAGTAGAATTAAACAGTTTGGTTCTATATCAGGTTATAAACTGAACCTTGACAAAAGTATAATATTTCCAATCAATGTGACACAGGAGCAGGAACAACGATACGGCTTGCCTTTTAAAATTTCAGACCAATTTAAATACTTGGGAGTTACCATTACCAGGTCTTTCAAAGACCTTTATAGTCAAAATTTTGCAAAACTAGTTGAACAAATAACTGTCGACTTTCAAAGATGGACCCATCTCCCTTTGTCATTAGCAGGTCGCATTAACATAATTAAAATGTCGATCTTGCCCAAACTTTTGTTTCTGTTCCAGTGCATTCCTTTTTATTTGAACAAGTCGTTTTTTTAAAAATTAGATAAGTTAATATTGGGGTTCATCTGGAACCGAAAACCTGCTCGGATTAGAAAAGAGTTCTTACAGAGACCAAAATCGTTAGGTGGAATGGGTCTGCCACACTTTCAATTATATTATTGGGCTTGTAATTTGAAGAATATGTCATACTGGGTACAAAAGCAATATCCTTACTGGATAATGATGGAACAAGACTGTTGTCATCCATCCTCTCTTCGAGCTTTAGTTTTTTCAAATATATCTTCTATATCTCCTAAAATGACAGATAATGATGTTGTTTCTCACTCCCTAAGAATATGGAAGCAATTGGTAAACCACTTGGGTCTTCATTCAAGCCCATTGCAAGGACCCATTTTAAAGAATCATATGTTTGCACCATCACTTGGAAATAACACATTTGTTGATTGGCATCGAAAGGGTCTCGACAGTTTTTTGGACATTTTTATTGATGATATGTTCCCTTCATTTGAGCAGCTTAGAGGAAAATTTGATTTACCTTACTCACATTTTTTTATGTATTTGCAAGTTCGTAATTTTGTAAAACAAAATAATGTAAATTACCCAAGGGCACCAGCACAATCACCTATTGACTCTATATTTCTAAATAATCCTGCAGTTAAAGGGGGCATATCAGTTCTATAAAATAGATTGTCTCAGCTTAACGACTCTACTACATTATGTCACTTGAGGCAAGCATGGGAGACGGAGCTTGGTATGAGTATCTCAGAGGAACAATGGACGCAAGCTCTTACCTGTACACATTCAGCCTCCATTTGTGCAAGACATTGTCTAATACGGTTTAAAATCCTACACCGACTACATTGGTCCAAACTAAAATTAAGTAAAGTATTTCCAGAAGTTTTTGGACAATTTCTGAGTCATTTTTGACAAATTTTGTGACTTTGGGACGAGTGGTGAAAAATCTAAATGACAAATGTCTTGTTATGTCCAAAGATATTCAGTTTACTATCAGAGAGGAGGAAAGAAACAACAAAAAAAGAACATTTAAGAAGCTGTTGCCAGAGAAGTTTGACGTTTTTTCTGCTGTCATCTTGTTAACTTCCATCTTTAGGCTGCCGCTGCCGGAGGTGCAGATGACGGGATACTGGACGGTAAACCAGGGAGGCAACGCTCGCCGCAAACTGCTCTGTCCAACTGAGACTCACCCCATAGACATCAAGGTAAACACACACAGATAACTGATTGTGCAACACTGTGGGGCAACAACTCTTAGATATTTAGAATCAACTTCTCTCCCTTTATTTGTTGGAGGTTGAAAATGTGATTTTCTATGTTACAGTCAGGTACAACAGACTGATGTGGAAAAGTTTTACCCTCCTATTTTTACATTTTTCCTCACTGTGGGCTCATTTTTCACCCCAATAGAAAATCCTGCACCTCTTTGGAAACGGAACAACCATGACTAAAAGTACAGAGAACTCAGAAATGTCTTTTTTTGCAGTATGACATAGTTATTATGTCAGAAGTCGTAAAAAAGAAAACAAAATGTACAAGTTGAATTCCTTTGATTATTTATTTTACAAAAATTGGAAAAACCTGCAGACCATCTTGGAGTCATGTTGCTTTTCTTATTGATCCGGTGTGTCTTATTTTCCTTTCAGTATCTCTTGTTTGTTGCTCTGTGTAAACACAGCCTGCAGTTCACCTGAGAATCCAGTGAATTTGTGTCATGTGACTGTTGGTTCCACCTGAGTCACTAATAGCTTCATGGTTTCACCAGCAAGTGCAGAATTTATTTTTTTACAGAATCTCTGTAGCGCAAGCAGTGTATTTTTAGCACATTTTTAAATGTAGAATGAGGTGATTTTAATGAAATATCATGATTTTAAGGTTATATCATAAGTTTTTCCAATAAAACTGTAAGAAAGTTGTAAATCTGAGGATTTTTTCCGTTTTTACATGTTCTGTCTCTGATTAATGCGCCAAATTTGATGATTTATTCCTATTTATTTGCTCAAAATATGGCAGGTTTTGGGGTTTACAGGGTTAAAATACAAAAAGGTGTAAAAATGTCTGATCTGCTTTCTTGTGTTGCGATCAAGTTACTTTAGTCCCAAAAGCTCCACCGCTGCTGGAAACGGCGTGAGAACTGGTCACGTTAGAGAGCCACTGGGATGAATTAGCAGTGACCACAGCTGCCGTTCTGTACGAATGAGTAACCAGTTAATCAGCTCAGAGGGGGAAGCTCGTCTGACACGCAGCGTAACCAGTGAACATCCCCGTTGTAGGAGTTTCCCCTGCAGCCTGGCACGACTCACCGATCTGCACTTTGAGCAGCAGCTCTGTGATATGAATCCAGCTGCAGGAACACAGAGTGTAAACCACCAACATCAGTCCGAAGCCTTGTGTTACGGTGCTTGCAGGGTCCGGTGTTCCTTCGTGTCCAGGGTTATCCGTGCAGCCGACAGGAGAGCAGAGCTCTGAACTTCAGCGAGGAGAAAGCTCACTGGCAGATTCCCATGAATGAAGTCAACATCATCTGTGACGTCACCACCAAAGACGGTACACAAACACACACGTTTAATAAAGATACAGTCCGGGTTTGGGTTTTGTGCTCATTTGGGGTTTTATTAGAGGATCAGTGGATGAAGTCTGTAATGAAGGAATGATCTGAGATCAAATCTATACCAGGAACAGGATATGAACAAAGAACATGTGAGTCCTGAGAAGTCTCCAGGCTTCACTGTGTTTCAGTGCACAGCTGGACACACTTTAAATGAAGGATGAAGACAGAATGAGTGTTAAAACACAACAAATTCACTGATCGTAACACAAATCAGACAAAAGCGGCATCAGAAATATGAAGCAGTCTTATTGGGTGCGAACTTCTGTTCATTTTCTTTTATTCTTGATTAATTTATTTGTTATTTGGTTCGAAAAATTTCCTAAAAATGTCAGTCAGTGTTTTGTTTTGTCCAAAGATATTCAGTTTAATGTCAGTGAGAATCGCGGAGAATTTAGACTTTTTAAAATTTGAAATATGTAGTGATTGATTTCAGATTTGCCTGAATTGATTGTCAATTTGGGAAACTTTTTAAAGTCAAGTTTAAGTAATTTTCCAGAAAAAAATTAAATATTCACATTTATGATGCTGCAATCATAGAATTTAGACTTTCTGAAACTACAATATGACAAACTAATAAATCAGTTGTCCAAATAATTGGTGATTAATTTAGATTTACTTCAATTAACTGCAGTTGTCATCTGGGGCCCCTTTTTGATTCATTTTGAACATATTAGGAAAGAAACCAGAAAATATTCATGTTTAAAAGCTGCAATCATAGAATTTAGACTTTTTTTAATTTAAATATTTCTCAAACTTATGGTTCAGTTCTCAAAGTAGTTGGTCATTATTTTAAGATGTACTTAAATGAACTACAGTTGTCATTTGGGACACTTTTTGAGTCATTTTGAACCCAGTTTTTGTAATTTTGAATGAGTTTTAAGACATTTTGGACAATTTCTGAATCATATTTGACAAGTTTGTCCAAAGATCTTCAGTTTACCATCACAGAGGAGGAAAGAAAAAAGAATATATTCACATTTAAGAAGCAGCAATCAAAGAATTTTGGCTTCTTTTTCTTCAAAATCTTTCTCAAACCAGTAAGTATAAACTAAAATTGGAAAACATAGAACTTAGAGCGTCTAATAAAATCAGGACAGGCTCCCTGATCTGTTATATTTCATTTAAACTTGTACGTGATACTCTGCAGATTTAACTTAAATCTGACTCTGTTTTCCAGATGTTCTGTACGTGGCCACCTGTAATCCCGTATCGCTGTACTCCATGAAGGAACGCGGCGACACGATAAACTGCATGGAGCTCTACGATGTTTTCCCCAGAACCATCAGCGGCGTCTGGCAGCCGTTTGTTACCGTCGCTCCGTTGGGGAATCCTCTGGACGGACAGGTGGTGCTGCATGAGGAACAGGTTGGTACTAACTAACAGAAAACACAAACACAAGCCTGTATGAACAAGCCATCCTCTTGCTGCACATTTTTGCTGCTTCCAGCATCAACTTGAAGAGCTGACTTCACCTGCTTCCAAATATGTCCCACCTACTTACAGATGCCTCTGTAAGAAGACAATCTGTGTTATTAATTACCCGAAACATGTCTGCACAGCGCCCCTAGTGGTCAGAAACACTGCAAGGTAGCTTTAAGAAAGTATAAAGAACCACACAGAAAAGTGTTTAACTGTGTAGTTTAGGTGTTGTTTAATAAAACACACATGCTAACAGCGTGTCTTTTGTGTCACATCTTTGTTTACTGACACGTAACGCAACAATTTCAGTTATTTAAGTCCTTTTTTCTCCGCGGAAGACCACAGATTCCTGACAGATTTAAAATAGCCATTGCACAAGCCTGTTTCTTAAAATGTCCAGCGGTTAGCGGTCGTTTTTACCCCGTAGGACCCGAGTTGGGCCGGTGACAAGAACAATGCATGTTAGCTTTTTTTTGTCTCCCAACAAGAAGGCTTTTGCACAGCTGGTGCATATTAGGCAAGAGGAGGATTTCTAAAAATACCGATGTGATGGATCATGTTACGTCTGTCTAAAAATGAAGAGGTCCAGACGACGTGGAGTTCACTCGCAGGTCGTCGGCCTTCCAGGAAAAACCATCACACACACACTGGTGGACATAAATCCTGCACAAATCGCAGGTTCTGCTTCACACTTTCAATGCATGAGCAGGAATGGAAATGCTGCGTTCAGGGACACGCACAGGGCAAAGACACATCCACACACACATGCACAGCCTCCCTATGGTTTATGTTTAGAACCAGGAAATGGGGTTTGCCCTCCTCGAATAGCTCCGGCAGCCCTCAGCTTGTGCATGTGAGGAATGGGAGACCATAAGGAAGCCATTAGCGTGAAGCAGAGTAGCCGGGGCCGAGGCCAGCTCCCCCGTGGCTCCTTCTCATAAAACTCAATTGAAGATGAAGCCTCATGCGTCACAAACCAAAGCCTTTTTTTCTGCACTGTTCATCACATGCAGGACGGTGCGTCTGACTTTGAATTGAGTTAGCTCTCAGAGCAGCGACCACATTGGTTCAGATTCAGGAGGGTTTCACATGGAGCAGAGCTCCACCTGTCGGCTGGCAGAAAGAAAACAGGCATTAAAGGGTTGAATGATTTGGTTCTAAATACAGGTTGGCAGTTTAATAGGCATAGATTACACAGCAGTAGAGATAGACACCAGATTTATTTTGAGATTTACACACGTGGACAAAATTGTTGGTACCCCTCAGTTAAAGAAGGAAAAACCCACAATTCTCACTGAAATCACTTGAAACTCACAAAAGTAACAATAAATAAAAATTTACTGAAAATTAAATAATCAAAAACAGCCATTACTTTTGAATTGTTGATTAACATAATTATTTAAAAAAACAAACTAATGAAACAGGCCTGGACAAAAATGACGGTACCTCTATAAAAGATTGAAAACTATTTGACCAGAGTGACATGATTAACTCAGGTGTGTCATTTAATTGACATCACAGGTGTTTCCAAACTCATAATCAGTCAGTCTGCCTATTTAAAGGGAGACAAGTAGTCACCCTGCTGTTTGGTGAAAAGGTGTGTACCACACTGAACATGGACAACAGAAAGCGAAGGAGAGAATTGTCCCAGGACATCCGAAAAAAAATGATAGACAAACATCTTAAAGGTAAAGGCTATAAGACCATCTCTAAACAGCTTGAAGTTCCTGTGACAACAGTGGCTCATATTATTCAGAAGTTCAAGACCCACGGGACAGTAGCCAACCTCCCTGGACGTGGCCGCAAGAGGAAAATTGATGACAAATTGAAGAGACGGATCGTTGGAATTGTATCCAAAGAGCCCAGAGCAACCTCCAAAGAAATTAAAGGTGAACTCCAAGGCCAAGGTACATCAGTGTCAGATCGCACCATTCGTCGTTGTTTGAGCCAAAGTGGACTTCATGGGAGACGACCAAGGAGGACACCACTGCTGAAAAAAACTCATAAAAAAGCCAGACTGGAATTTGCAAAAATGCATGTTGACAAGCCACAAAGCTTCTGGGAGAATGTCCTTTGGACAGATGAGACCAAACTGGAGCTTTTTGGTAAGGCACATCAACTCTATGTTCATAGACTCAAAAACCAAGCATACGAAGAAAAGAACACTGTCCCTACGGTGAAACATGGAGGAGGCTCAGTAATGTTTTGGGGCTGCTTTGCTGCATCTGGCACAGGGTGTCTTGAAAGTGTGCAAGGTACGATGAAATCTGAAGACTATCAAGGCATTCTGGAGAGAAATGTGCTGCCTAGTGTCAGAAAGCTTGGTCTCAGTCGCAGGTCATGGGTCTTCCAACAGGACAACGATCCAAAACACACAGCCAAAAACACCCAAGAATGGCTGAGAGAAAAGCGTTGGACTATTCTAAAGTGGCCTTCTATGAGCCCAGATCTGAATCCCATTGAACATATGTGGAAGGAGCTGAAACATGCCATTTGGAGAAGACACCCATCAAACCTGAGACAACTGGAGCTGTTTGCTCATGAGGAGTGGGCCAAAATACCTGTTGACAGCTGCAGAACGCTCATTGACAAATACAGAAATCGTTTAATTGCAGTGATTGCCTCAAAAGGTTGTGCAACAAAATATTAAGTTATGGGTACCATCATTTTTGTCCAGCCCTATTTCATTAGTTTGTTTTTTTAAATAATTATGTTAATCAACAATTCAAAAGTGATGGCTGATTTTGATTATTTAATTTTCAATAAATTTTTATTTATTGTTACTTTTGTGAGTTTCAAGTGATTTCAGTGAGAATTGTGGGTTTTTCCTTCTTTAACTGAGGGGTACCAACAATTTTGTCCACGTGTGTATGTTGAAACAAATGGACATTACCAAAGTAAAAAGATTGAAGGAAGTCATAGAAAAATGTTTCTGTACTTTTAAAAACATTCCCCGTTCAGACTGTGTACAGACGCACTGTCCCTTTCCTTCACAAAGCATTTTAAATTATGTAGTTAATGTCATCAGGGAACAAAAGAGAAAAACGCTCTAAACCCCAAAGTGTTTCTGGGTATTTTTCAGGCCCAATCACTGACGCCGTGTAGGACCTTATTGGAACACATGGAAGTACTGTGTGTTCCAGATAGTTATGCAAATGTGATTGTTTGTTATTGTGAAGAGGCTTTTTGCTTAATTTTACTAAATCTGCTTTTTTACGATTCCAAATGCCTATTGTGAGCATTATTTGGTAGTTTTGGAATATTTTTATTATTTAGAGGTGTAATAATCCAATTTTCTAGAGTATGAGTGTTCCAGATAATTGTGCAAGTTAAATAAAAAATAAACAAAGTTCAGTTTTAAAAGTAAACAACACATTTATTTTATACCAGCAAGTATATAACATCCATCCATCCATTCTCTATATCCTCACTAGAGTCGTGGGGGGTGCTGGAGTCTATCCCAGCTGACTCAGGTGAAGGCAGGGGACACCCTGGACAGGTCACCAGTCTGTCACAGGGCTACATATACAGACAAACAATCACACTCACATTCACACCTACAGACAATTTAAAGTAACCAATTAACCTCAGCATATTTTTGGACTGTGGGAGGAAGCTGGAGTGCCCGGAGAAAACCCACGCATGCACAGGGAGAACATGCAAACTCCATGCAGAAAGATCCCAGGCCCAGGCCGGGATTTGAACCGGGACCTTCTTGCTGCAAGGTGAAAGTGCTAACCACTAGGACACTGTGCAGCCTGCTGTGTAAACAGTGTAATTAAAATGTTTTTGCTTCGATGAGTTCAAATTTAATCCTGTTTACATCCTGTATGTATATAATGTGCTATTGTCAGAGCATATATGGCGTTTGGTTAAATGTTGTCAGAAAATGTAAGCTATTTACCAGTTGTGTTGTCCTATTTTAAACATGCAACCTGTACATAAAAGTCAAACATCTCTGTGCACAGTTACATTCAGGTTCATTAACTGTAGGGACAGATAACTTTATTGATATCCCTCAAGAGAAAAGATTTATTGCATTTATTTTGTGATTTAGGCACAACGGAAGACAGTATGTTGTATCTGTTGTTGCTGTTTATTAGATGATTCAAAGGTGACATTACTTACCAAGTTTCCTTAAATTATGATGAGTTCTTCTGGATTAATGAGGTATCACTGTGTCCGATCTGGTATCTTTTAAGTTCATGTGGACTCAGCATGAAACAATAACTACCTACATTTTCTAAATTGGCCATGCAGACTTCAAACTGCAGCCTAAAGCTAGAATACGCTGTAGTTTTTATTTTGTGGCTGAGTCTTGCTGCAAGGCAAAAGTGCTAACCACTACTCCACTGTGCAGCTCAGTATATAACATGATAATCTTTATTTTTTAAACAATATTCAACAATGGTATGATAAAAAATAACAATTTTAAATGATATTTAGTTGAAAATGTGTTTATCACATGTTGATATAACCGCCTTTCTTCTCCAATACTTTAACCAGTCTAGAATCAACTGAGCATGTGAGCTTTTTGATGGTTTTAGAGTCAATGTTCTTGCTTGTGGTCAATATTGCTCTCCAAAGACTGTCCTTAGAAGAAAACTGGCGGCCATTGGCGTACAACTCCTGTTTGAGAATTGCCCAAAGATTCTCTATTGGGTTTAGATCTGGTGAAGCAGGGGACCATGTCATCAGCGTTTGTCCTTGAAATTCTCCTTGGCCAGCCACTCTTTTGTGTACTTGGAGGCATGACTTGGCGCATTGTCCTGCATGAAGATGATGCTCTTCTTGTAACTGGCAGGCTTTGATTTGTACCATGGTATAAAATTTTGTTCCAAGAACTTGGTGTAATTTTCCGAGTTCATTTTTACTCCTTCTTCTAAAGAAGAGTATTGAATATTGTTTTAAAAATAAAGATTATCACGTGATATACTTGTTGGTATAAAATAAATGTGTTGTTTAGTTTTAAAACTGAACTTTGTTTATTTTTTATTTGACTTACATAATTATCAGGAACACTCATATTCTAGAAAATTGGATTATTACACCTCTAAATAATAGAAATATTTCAAAACTACCAAATAATGCTCACAATAGGCCTTTGGAATAGTAAAAAAGCAGATTTAGTAAAATTAAGCAAAAAGCCTCTTCACAATAAATTTGCATAATTATCTGGAACACAGTAGTATTCGCCCAAAAGAATCACTTTTTTGAGAGCCTAAACAGGCTCAAATACTCATGGAATTTTGCAAACACGCATCAGAACTGACGGAAAATTTTATATTTTTTGTAATTAAACTGCTCCATAGCGCCCCCTGCATCATTATTATGGGCAGGACGTTTCACCTGCATCAACAAATTTGCTTGATGTATGTAGCACAAACAAAACAGTGGCACCCATACCTTGAACCCAACAGGAAGTCTGCCATTTTGCTTTAACTGTGAGAGTTTTGGTGACTTTTGCCATTTTCAGGGGTTAAATCCTGATCAGGAGTCACTCCAAGCGACCTTACATTTTGCCAGTGCATACAACAAGGACTGAGTGATTGAAGCTTTTCAAAGTCTTCTGCCAACATCAAAGAGCATGGCCATGGTGTCCCTCTGATCTTTGATGCTTCACCATGAAACAGGAAGTGCTGTCTAACTACCCTGTACATGCTCCAATCCGTCTCAAAATTTAAATGATTGATCAGAGTCCTGCCCTGATCACATCTGTTTTTTTTATTGCAAAATATGTTTATGTAACCCTAACTTTGATTTTGCTTCCATCACATTTCTCTCTTCTCAGGTTTTTATTTCATTTTATCTGGATTAAACAGTTTATTACCAACAGATGTCACCAATACTGGGAAATAACGTTACCTTAACATGCTGTAGATACTTAATTATTTCCATTTTTGTTTAGTTTCCATACTTGTCTTGTCTCCACACAGCCAAACTTAAAAAATATTGTTTTTGTTGCATGCTGTAATTATTTTATTGATCAAGTACACTGTAAAAAAATAACTCTGGCAGCAATGGTGCCCGACAAAATACAGTTTAAATAAAGTTAAATACTGCAAAAAGACTGGCAAGTATCTGTGAAATAATGATGTTTTAGCCATAGACTCTATATATAGTGGACGTAGCATCTGGCTCCAGAATTGAAGCCCACCCGGAAGTGTCAAAAACTTGCAATATCACGCCGTCCGCTAGGGTTGGCTCCAAAAAGCTTTTGCTCCATAGACCCCAATTCATTTTTGGAAAAAATAAAATTTGATAGACTGATGCTCTATAGTTCAGGATTTTTTTCCCGTTAGTTTTCATGGTGGAAATGAGAGATCAGGTGGCCGATCTTGAAATAAATCAATACTGAATTTTAAATAAATCGTTAAAGTTGGCGGAGCCAGGGGGCGTGGCTATACTTGATAGACAGCAACAGAAGCCTCTGTGGTAAAACGTGGGCGGGATAAGAGAGTCCTCAGCCAATCCTGCCCCTAGTTGCTCTCCAGTCCAGTCTGTTTGATGACGCTTTTTACGTCACTGGCTCCAAAAAATCCAAAACGGCGACCAGGAAGTAGCAAAATCTGGGCTTCATTTTCTCGGCGTTGAAACCAACGGGTGACGTCACGGTTAGTTTACGCCTGGTTTTAGCTCATTTAAACACAGTAAAACATCATAAAAACTGTAAATGTGTAGATTTTTGCGTGTGGATATTGTTTTACAATCAACATATGAATTAATACTTTTTCTCTTGCTCTACTAGATATCTGTAGATTAACAAAACATCTGCAAGATTACAGTTTAAAACTCTCTCGTCGTCTTTTCTCTGCTCCGTATAAACACTTCCTGGAGTTCAGCCGAAAAATCCCTACATTTTTCTCACGTCTTTTGGTCTTTGTGTGAAGGAACCATGAATTAATTCATCATTCCTACCTGTTTTTGTGGTTTCAGTTGTTTTATTTGTTTCTTAGTAATGAATGCAGTAAATACGCTGCTGCCTCCTGGAGGTGAATCATGTTTCCAGTCATGTTCTGCAGGTTTCATTCCTGTTTCTCTGTTTCTTACAGAGTAACACGGTGCTACATTTGGACCTGGTAACCGGCGCCGTTCGGAGGCTCATGTTGTCTCCAGAAAGTGATCAGCCTCAAACTGAAAGCTCCAGCTGGTGGAGCAGCAAAGAGCAACAGGTCAGAGCTTCTCTTGGCAGAAATATGAATTAACTTGTGACTCAAGAATGATTTTCTCTATTAGTTCAACACACAGACTTTGAGTTTGTTTTTCCACTTTCTTCTTCTTCCACTTTTACACAAGGACTGGTGAACGCTTTACATGTGTTCATGGTGATGAACTAGACAGACTTATTGAATGTTTTTTAAGAAATAAAGTAAAATATCATATGGACGTTCATGTGCATTGGGTGCTAAAATAGTCATACAATGTGTTTTATGTCTCATAAAACATATAAAATCCTGCATAACCAATAACTTCAAAGAAATATTAAGCATAAATTCAATGTAAAAATGCAGCCTTCAAATTGTAATAACTTGTAGCGTTTGTGTTGGTTTTTGTTTGCAGGGAGGCGGCCATAAAATGTGTCGTGACTTTTCCCACAAAAACTGGCTCCTCTTCTATAAGGAGGATGGGTAAGATACTCTAGTTTCACTGTTAACTTCTGCATATTTCGGTTTATTTGTTTTTATTGTTTTGCTTCATTCATTAAATGTTTGCACTATCTTTGCTGCTGGAACATTGCAAATTTCTGCACTGTGAGATCAGTACAGGGCTATCATATGCTATCTAATCCTATCCTTTGCCATTCTGTCTTGTTCTTTGATATGCTGTGCTGTACTATCCTATGCCATGCTATGCTATCCTATTCTATCCTGTGCTATGCTATGATTTTTGCCTAGTTGGTTTATTAATCTAAATATCTGCCTCTAACTGTTTTCTTTCTTTGTGCAGGAACCAGCTGGAGGTTCTGGACGTTCTAGAAGGTCGAGTTCACTCCATCTCTCTCCCCATCAACCTGAAGTCGGTGTTCCTGGTGGCCGAGGATCGCTGGCTGCTGCTGGAGAACAACACCAACAAGTAGGCAATGACTCTGACATCTTCTCTCTACAGCCTCTTTGGGTTACACTCTAATTTCACACTCTGCATCTTTGAAAATGTAGGAAATTCCTGCTGACCAAACCCATGCACATGGCAGCTGAGGACTCTGGAGTGTGTCAGCTTCACAGCATCAGCGAGGACATGGCCAGCTCAGGACATGGGGCCTCCTCAGGTAGATAAATATATAAATATGTAACAGAAAGGACCATCCTGTAACTGTCATAATGCAGAACACGTTTTTTATGCTCTGTGCTGCAGATTTGCAGCAATTAATGAAGACATAATGTCAGCTCTGTTAACAAAAATAGACAGAGCATCCCTCCTATATGCATATTTTTTAAATTATTTCTATTATTATACTCTATTTAGACTTTTTATTATTCTTTTTATTGTAAAACACTATGATTTTGTACCCTTTTTCTTCTACTGGCACGTTGTTTTCTCTGTCTTTTTGATCATTTTTTCTAAATAGAACACGTGAGCAACTGGATTCCTTGAATTTCCCCAATAGGATCAATAAATAATAAACTATATATCTGTTTTTAGCGTATTAGCTGGCCTTAGAGGTGAATTCTAGTGTATGAAAACTACCAGTGTAGCTCTAAGTGTCTGATAACTTTGCAGTCTTTGCCTTCGTTTCAGCGATTTGTAGAAACAACAGTTAGCATTAACTTTCCAAGCAGGATTAGGGGAACACTGTATGCCTCCATAAGTAGAAAATTAAACAAAAATCCATGAAAGAAAGGGAAATCATGAGTAATATTGAGACAGATGTCATAACTAATTGTAATAACTCTGTGGATGTCTGTTTTTCTGACTAACTTAGCTGTAATCTAAAGATAAAGCATGTCACTCTCTACAGTGAACTCTCTAATATAGTGGACAGATGAAGTGTTTGCTTTTGCTTCTGCCTCTTCATTCAATAATCTTTGTATTTCCGTCCCTTTCTCTGTCTCCTCTTCTACTCTCTCCATCCAGCTGAGGTTTCCACCCCCCAGATGTTGTCCTGTGAGCAGCTGCCCAACGAGAACCTGAGCGCCGCCCTGAACCAGAAGATAGTTTCTCCCAACCGCCTGCTGGCCGACACCAGCTGTTACGCCCGAGTCGTCGTGGGATTCCCCGACCTCATGGTGAGATTATAAGAGGTTTATTTTTTTAGATGTTGTCAAATCTGACACTTTCATGTCAGTCTCGGGCATTTTCTGAGCAGGTTTGGTGGATTCTTGTTGGTACGAAGGGAAGATTTCTCTATAGATTCAAAATATGAGACATTTGCAGTTGAGTGGAAGTTCAGTTTCCCAGTTCAGATCTCCAAAAGGACTACACACGTGGACAAAATTGTTGGTACCCCTCAGTTAAAGAAGGAAAAACCCACAATTCTCACTGAAATCACTTGAAACTCACAAAAGTAACAATAAATAAAAATTTATTGAAAATTAAATAATCAAAATCAGCCATCACTTTTGAATTGTTGATTAACATAATTATTTAAAAAAAACAAACTAATGAAATAGGGCTGGACAAAAATGATGGTACCCATAACTTAATATTTTGTTGCACAACCTTTTGAGGCAATCACTGCAATTAAACGATTTCTGTATTTGTCAATGAGCGTTCTGCAGCTGTCAACAGGTATTTTGGCCCACTCCTCATGAGCAAACAGCTCCAGTTGTCTCAGGTTTGATGGGTGTCTTCTCCAAATGGCATGTTTCAGCTCCTTCCACATATGTTCAATGGGATTCAGATCTGGGCTCATAGAAGGCCACTTTAGAATAGTCCAACGCTTTTCTCTCAGCCATTCTTGGGTGTTTTTGGCTGTGTGTTTTGGATGGTTGTCCTGTTGGAAGACCCATGACCTGCGACTGAGACCAAGCTTTCTGACACTAGGCAGCACATTTCTCTCCAGAATGCCTTGATAGTCTTCAGATTTCATCGTACCTTGCACACTTTCAAGACACCCTGTGCCAGATGCAGCAAAGCAGCCCCAAAACATTACTGAGCCTCCTCCATGTTTCACCGTAGGGACAGTGTTCTTTTCTTCGTATGCTTGGTTTTTGAGTCTATGAACATAGAGTTGATGTGCCTTACCAAAAAGCTCCAGTTTGGTCTCATCTGTCCAAAGGACATTCTCCCAGAAGCTTTGTGGCTTGTCAACATGCATTTTTGCAAATTCCAGTCTGGCTTTTTTATGAGTTTTTTTCAGCAGTGGTGTCCTCCTTGGTCGTCTCCCATGAAGTCCACTTTGGCTCAAACAACGACGAATGGTGCGATCTGACGCTGATGTACCTTGGCCTTGGAGTTCACCTTTAATTTCTTTGGAGGTTGCTCTGGGCTCTTTGGATACAATTCCAACGATCCGTCTCTTCAATTTGTCATCAATTTTCCTCTTGCGGCCACGTCCAGGGAGGTTGGCTACTGTCCCGTGGGTCTTGAACTTCTGAATAATATGAGCCACTGTTGTCACAGGAACTTCAAGCTGTTTAGAGATGGTCTTATAGCCTTTACCTTTAAGATGTTTGTCTATAATTTTTTTTCGGATGTCCTGGGACAATTCTCTCCTTCGCTTTCTGGTGTCCATGTTCAGTGTGGTACACACCTTTTCACCAAACAGCAGGGTGACTACTTGTCTCCCTTTAAATAGGCAGACTGAATGATTATGAGTTTGGAAACACCTGTGATGTCAATTAAATGACACACCTGAGTTAATCATGTCACTCTGGTCAAATAGTTTTCAATCTTTTATAGAGGTACCATCATTTTTGTCCAGGCCTGTTTCATTAGTTTGTTTTTTAAAATAATTATGTTAATCAACAATTCAAAAGTAATGGCTGTTTTTGATTATTTAATTTTCAATAAATTTTTATTTATTGTTACTTTTGTGAGTTTCAAGTGATTTCAGTGAGAATTGTGGGTTTTTCCTTCTTTAACTGAGGGGTACCAACAATTTTGTCCACGTGTGTAATTCACTGTCATAAATATGGTAATCTGTTCCTTTTTTCTTCAGTTCATTCTTTTGTTCGTTCGTTTGTTCTTTCTCTCTTTTGTTTTTTCTTTCATTTATTCATTCTTTCTTTTGTTCGTTCTTTCTTTATTTCTTTCATTCTTTGTTCGTTTGATCGTTCGTTCATTCGTTCGTTCTTTCGTTCTTTTCATTCTTTCATTCTTTTGTTTGTGCTTTTGTTTTTTCTTTGTTTTCTTTGTTTGCTCTTTCTTTCATTCGCTCTTTCTTTCGTTCATTCTGTCTTTCATTCTTTCGTTTTGTTTTTCATTTTGTTTGTTCATTTGTTCTTTCATTTGTTCGTTCTTTCTTTGTTCCTTTCATTGTTTTCTTTGTTCGTTCATTCTTTCATTCATTCTTTTGTTCTTTCTTTCTCTTGTTCTTTTTCATTTGTTCTTTCTTTATTTCTTTCATCATTTTCTTTGTTTATCTTTCGTTCATTCTTTCGTTCTTTCTTTCTTATTCTTTTGTCATTCGTTCTTTCTTTATTTCTTTCGTCATTTTCTGTGTTTATCTTTCGTTCATTCTTTTGTTCTTTCTTTCTTTCATTCCATCTTTCATTCTTTCTTTCAGTTGTTCTTTCTCTTGTTATTTCTTTTGTTCCTTGTGTTTCTTCTTTCTTTCATTCTTTCGTTTATTCTTTTATTTCTTTCTTTTTTGTTCTTTCTTTTGCTTGTTTTTTACATTCGTTCTTTCTTTCTTTCATTCATTCTTTCTTTTGTTTGTTCTTAGTGTATTTAATTCTCTCTTTCAATATTTCTTTCATTTGTTCTTTCTTTATTTCATTCTTTGTTTTGTTCATTCTTCTGTTCTTTCCTTCCTTCTTTCTTTTGTTTGCTCGTTCTCTTTTTCTTTCTTCCTTCCTTTTGTTCCTTCGTTTCTTCTGTCATTCTTTCTTCCTTTTGTTCTTTCGTTTCTTCTGTCATTCTTTCTTTCTTTTGTTCTTTCTTTCGTCCGTCTGTCCTTTCTTTTTTCTCTTTGTATACAGCACATATCAACTGAAAACTAAATATTAAGGATATATTATTGAGATCGGGGCCAAAAAACTTGATCAGGAAGCAACTACTAAGTATCTCCATGCAGGACTTTTGAGGTATTTTTCTGGACATTTTTCTCCACCTGCAGAAATCACAATCTCCAGTAGTCTAACTGTGACTGCTGCGATGCTTTCAGCCCTTTCATACCAAAAAAAATGTATTATCATGTTTCCAGAATCTTGCCACTGACATATAAGTTTCCGTGACATAATGGGTCTGTGTAGCTCTAATAACCATGCAGGGAAGAACCTATTCTCTCTCCTAATGTTTGTATGAAAAGGATTAAGAGAAGATGAAATCACAGAGCTGGTAGATGAATATTGACGTCACAGCTGTTTTAGTGGTGACATCTTCCTCTTGTTTCCTTCCTTGACCAGTCTCCTAATGAGGTGTACAGCTTCAACAGACCGGTCGACCTGGCGGAGGTGAAGAGTGAGAGCGGCGCTCACACGTTCTTCAGAGGTGGACTCCGGGCCAACATCGCAAAACGGGACAACTGTGTCAGCCTGGTCTCAGCCAATCAGGTGGTCCGAGCCCTCCCGCCCAGCAAGGTGCCCCTGAAGACGGTTTACCCCAAAGGTCAGATCATGGAAATAAGATCATGTAAAGAAACACGACAGAATCCAAACCGAAAATGTATTGAGTTTGTTTTCTCTGGTCCCTCAGATGTCACGCCTCCGATGACGGCAGCGTACCTGGAGGTGACCGATCTGAACTCCAAGAAGCTCAAATATATTCCGGTGCCCAGGTAATTCCAGCACACTTGTTGGCTTCTCACTTTGCAATGCTTTTAAAGCAAAAATCTACTTTGGTTTGCCATCCTCTGGCACCTGCTAGTGGTCAGAAGCAGTACTGCATTGAAGAAAACAAAATGCTGATGATATCTGTGTCTTAAACTATTGTGTTCTCAAATTTGCATATTTCTTAACCCTCTATCTGTGTTGCCCATGTCTGTGTTTGTCTTTTCTTTACGTCCTTACATACCTCTGAACTCCAAGTAGTTTCTGGGTACTTCTTTTGTTTGCTTCTGTCTCATTTTCCTTCACTGTGGACTCATTTCTCTGTAACTTAAAAACTGAATATATTTTTTATATTGTATTCTGATAAACATTGTAATTTTGTAGATTTAAAATCAAATTTAAAAAAAAACATGTATTTTTAGGTATTTTTAAACCATTTGCAAGGTTTTGGGGTTCAGACGGTTGCATATCACCAAACACTAAAATGTGATCTGTCAGTTTTTTTGACAACTTTAGTCGATTTCACTGTAACCATTCAAACTGAGGTTTTGATATCTTCTCCAAGTGTCTTGACTCCTACATGTTTGTGGCTCTGCAGGCCGATAACTGTGTCTCCGTACACCAGCTGGTTGTCGAAGGTGTCAGAGTCAGATGTTCTGATCGCTGCTCTCGGTTCTGGAGGTGTCGTCACGGTGGATACGGGAGGCTACGTCCGGCTCTGGGAGACCGGTGTGGACACTCTGCAGCGATCCCTGATGGAGTGGAGGAACATGATCGGAGGAGAGGGTGGAAAACCTGTACAGGTAAAAAAAAAATCACAGCTCTGTTTGAGAACTTTACATACAGAAGCTTCTGATTGGATTCCTCACTGGTGAAGCTAGCAGTTCCTCCCAGCTCCACTAGGAGGCAGTGCGACTTTAAAAATTACTGTGAACTCCTCTCAACTCCCTGAGCGTGCTTACATCACTCTGGGAGGATATATAGTAGCTGCTGAAACATTCCTGATTTTATGCAAACTAAAATATTTTCCAGGCCAGAATTTATGACCCTGCTGTAGTGGGCGTGTATGAATGAATAAGCTTTGTGCCGCTGATGCAACAGGTTTGACCCTCAGCTCGGGTCAGAACATTCAGACCGGAGCACTGAGACGGTATTGTTAAAGTGCCCACATGCAGACAGAAACCTTCTTCAGATCATGTCCAGATGCGGGAGGCGTTATCCGCAGATCTGTGAGGGCGACGAGACGCAACATGGACTGAAATGATGATATCAAGGAGGCTGATTGTCAAATTAGACGATGCACGTCCGTGTGTGTTTTATCTGTCAACACCCAAACATGAGTGATGATGTCTTCAATACTTGTTTGGCGAGGAACCACTGTTTTTTTCACTGTTTTCTGCTGCTGTCGGCCGCTGCAGAAGTATCACGGGACTCTTCCTGAGATTATAGTCATTTATAGACTCCCATACACCTGCACACCTGCAGAGCTCCCACAGCTCCTCTCTCTGGCCTGGATTCCTCAGCAGCCAGGTCTTCTTTGATGGGGCACCTTCAATCCACTGTAGGTCAGACTAGACAGACGCTCCCTATGCTCAATGTTAGCTCACGGCAACGAACAGTAGCGCTACTGTACTTAAACATACCTGCTGAAAAGGCTTTCTTTATACCTGCTGCTTTACCAAACACCACATGCGAGCTTACCTGTTTGCGCACGGAACATGTGCAACAACTGCCAAATACCTTGTTTTTCTGACACACTTAAGGAGCGTAACAGTCGGGCTTTTGACCAAAGTGTGAAAAGGAAAAGGAGGGAATGTAGATTTACAGTTTAGAATCACCGTGTTAACAGTACAGGCAGTATAGCTTTCACTGCAGAGATTCAAATCTTTACATTTTTTTTAACACTTCATATGTCCGTCTTTATTTTTGATGACGGACTCGATCTTTCTCGACATGGAGCAATTTTTGCTTTGCAGGATGGGTTATGTTGCTCTCTCTTTCTCTTTAGAATGCCTCAAAGGTGTTCTCTTGTAGCGCTTTTCCACTGGTACCTACTCTGTTCAATTCGGCTTGACTCTGCTCAGTTTGTGAGGTCTTCCATTAGGACGTAGTACCTGGTACTAGGTACTATTTTAGTACCTACTGGGCCGGGGTTCCAAGCGAGCTGAGTCGAGCCAATAATGCGATGTCTACAGAGTGCAGGCCACTGATTGGACAGGGAGTGACGACACACAAGAGTGACTCCTTCACGGAAACCAAACCCACCATTAAAAAAAAAAAAAAAAAACTGGCACACCGATGGTTGGCGTTGCTCTTCACAGAACTTGGCAATCTGAGAAAAAGCCATAGACCGAGCAGCGGGTATACCATCGCCTCGATGTTCTCCATTGTCGTGTTGCGTTTGTGTTACACAAAACTATTAAGGGACTTCTGGTCTACTGGTCTATGACAACTCCACCCATGATGAGGTGGTATTTAGTTGTAATGGAAAACGACCTAAACTGAGTTGGGTCAAGCCGAGTCGGTGCTAGTGGAAAAGCACCTTTAGGTTCTAGTCATAGTTTTCAACTGTTCCTTCTTTTAAAACTGCTTTGGAAGGTTCTCATGCTGGAATATTCCTCTTCTGCAAAACTTGTGCAGACTTGGAGTCATCTTGTCAGCCAGTATTTTGATTTATGCAGAGACGTTCATGTTGCATCTATAAATGTCATCTGCAAAGCACCTTTTCCACTCGTATCATCACACTCCCTCCTCTGTGCTTCACTGTCAGGACTGTGCATCCACTGTGACGGTCCTGGTCAGGTTCACACCAAACATGTTGGACTCCATCTGAACCCAACCAGTTTATCTTTATCTGATCAAAGATTGTGTTCCAAACATTCATTAGACTTCTTTTCATGTTCTGTAGCAAAGTTTAATCTTGGAGTGTTGTGCAAGCAGACGTAAGGAAGGGTGTTAATCTTGTGTTCTGTCTATACAGGTGGATGTTATGAAGTGTCCTTCACACTATCAGAGCTTCACAGGAACACTGATTTCCACTGATAACCCCTGTACCATGTCTGAACAGCTAGAATGTCAAAGTAGTTCACTGTCTGAAGAGTCATTGTAGGAGGATGACCTTTGGAGCCCTGATTGGTGGCTCTGTGGCTCCTTCTGTACCTCCTGATTACCTCCGCCAGGAGGTTATGTAATCACCGGAGTTTGTTTGTCTGTCTGTCCGTCTGTGTGTGTGTGTGTGTGTGTGTGTGTGTGTGTGTGTGTGTGTGTGTGTGTGTGTGTGTGTGTGTGTGTGTGTCTGTGTCTGTGTCTGTTTGTCTGTTAACAGCATAACTCAAAAAGTCATGGACGCATTTTCACCAAATTTTTACAGGATGTCCGGAAGAGCAAGAGTAAGAATCGATTAGATTTTGGAGGTGATCCGAATCACCGTCTGGATCCAGGAATTTTTTGAAGGTCGAAGGACAATTGAGAGATGGTCGCCAGATTTTTAGTTGATGTTTCTGCGTCCTTTTCCATCTTTGTGAAGCCTCACAGTCAGATTTTTTTCGGTTCCTCTTACAATTATGTTCCATGTGGAACTATGATGCAGACATGCACATGGAATACACTACCATTCAGAAGTCTGGGGTCACTTTCAATCAATCAATCAATCTTTATTTGTATAGCACTTTTAGTCTGATTAAATCGCACCACAAAGTGCTTCACAACATTAAAACATTGAAATAAAAGCAATAAAATCTTTCCCTCCCACCCTGGGTATGTACATATATATCTACACATGCATGCGCGCGCACACACACACACATTCACCACAACTGTATGAAGACATGGCTTTGAAATGTCCTTATTTTTGAAAGAAAAACATTTTTTCTCAATGACGATAACATTACATCAATCAGAAATACAGTCTAGACATTGTTAATGTGATAAATGACTATTCTAGCTGGAAACGGCGGATTTTTAATGGAATATCTTCATAGGGGTACAGAGGAACATTTCCAGCAACCATCACTCCTGTGTTCTAATGCTACATTGTGTTAACTAATGGTGCTGAAAGGCTAACTGATTATTACAAAACCCTTGTACAGTTATGTTAGCACATGAATGAAAGTGTGAGTTTTCATGGAAAACATGTAATTGTCTGGGTGACCCCAAACTTTTGAACGGTAGTGTAGTTCATCAGTCCAAATCTGAGAAAGTTCTGCTGTTCACAGCTCATTTTTAAACCATGTTCATGCAGTTGGGCTGATTGGAAATCACAGATGGACTTAGTTAAGTTTCAGTGATCACACTTATTTTCACTGTTGCTGCACTGAGTTTCTACTTCAGAGCCCGAATTTTCAATATGTTCGTTCTAAAGTTTTTGTTTTAGATTTTTTACAAGAACAAACATTCTTAAACATAGAAATAATGCAGCTATTGAGGCATTTAACTGATGTTGCATAGGGATGTACTCTCTTCTGTTGTCTACTGTATGGTTATTTAATAAAGCCCATGTCTGTTGGCCCTACAGAGGAAAGACATGGCAGCTCTTTCATTACACTCCATGCATACATGTACGTCTCTGTAAACCCACACAGTGGGCTGTGAGTGTTCGTCCAGGTGTGCATGACTCTCTGCTGCTTAAATCTCCACGTATTTGGCCTCAGTCTGACATTTCTCCATTACAGTGCTGTCGACATCATCCGTGCTCAGGAGACATCAGTCATCTTTTATCTAAACACACAACTCAATATGCTGCTGCTGCCAAGTAGGTGTCTGCAGGTATTCACCATAATCCAACCACAATCAGAGCAGCTCACTCACTCGTCCTGGCATTTAATTGTACGATGTGGTTGTTTTTATACCTGCATGTCAGCGTCTGTTTTTTTTTTAATCCCTTCTGGTGTGGTTGGCCCCCTGCCACCATTTTCTCTTCCCGCCCTTCCCTCAATGAAGCTTATCAGTTCCACTCATATGCATGTGTGCACATGCTTGATTCTTCAAGTCATCTGTAGAAGCACCTCACAGACTTATTGTACAAACAGCATTCACAGTTCTTGAAATGTGCAAGTCACATTTTGCAAACCACAACAACTATTGCATGTCTGTCTGTCATGAAAGAGGGACATCTGCTCAGCTGCTTAATCTACAATTTCATTCATGTTTACCATCTTAAAGGGATTTTTGAGTATTTTTTTCCCTTATGAACTTAAGCCTCTGAACATGAGGCAATTTTTGGGTATTTCTTTGTTCCTGTCATATTTTTCTTCACCGTGGCCTCGTTTTTCTCTGTTATAAAGCCCTGCACCTCTGTGGAAGCAGCACAACCATAGCTAGAAGTAAAGAGAACTTGGAATGTCTGCTGTGATGTATGACACAGTTATAATGACAGAAATCATAAAACAAGACAAATATGGAATTCTTTGATTATTTATTTTTATGAACAAAGAGTTTTTTTTATTTTTTTATATTTATTTTATTTATAAGTTGGGGAAAATGTGTACTATATTGTTCCAAGTGCCCACAGTTCTTCCCAGTCTGAAAGCATAAATTAGTGGTTCTACATACTATAGATATTTTACTACATATATATATATATATATTTATTATTTCTATCTTCTCTGTGTAAACACTGCCAAAATCTTTCTAGATTTTTGTCACATGACTGAATTCATATTTGTGCCAAGAAGTGCAGAATTTTGGTGTTTTTTTTTCTTATAAAATCTAGTGCCAGCTGTTTATTTTTTGAAACATTTTTAAATGAAAAGTGCAGAATGAAGTGATTTTGATGAAATATCACATTTTATAACAAAGAAAGCCCTCAGATAGAGCAGTCCTCGACCAAGACTGCTCAATCGTTGTTTGATTTCTGACAGACAAGGCCCGCTAAGTCCACAGTAGGGCTGGCCTGAATAGTGGTTTCTGGCCTCCGAATATTCAGGCCCTATTAAAGACGAATATCCGAATATTCGTTCTGCCCCGCGGCGCGGCGGCAGCGGCAGAGATGGCCCAAATATTCGGATCCGTTCGTCTGGTCTCCCGGGTCCAAGTGGAGGCCCCGTCTTGGCAGAGGGGAGCGGAGGTGTGGAGATTTTTGCAAATTTGTTAGGGAAGAGGAACTGGGATATCACATGGTCATAAGTGGTCATACCCTTTGCAGCGACATTCATATTTAACTCACAGCGGAGGTCTTCAGCACAGTGTTGCCAACTCCTCAGTAAGGAAAGTCGCTGTTTGCTGTCCTAAAAGTCGCTAGAAGTTGCTAAATGACGTCCTCGCCTAATTTGCATATTTCCCAGTTTGCATGTAATTGTAATATTCGGATACCAAAATTAATATCCGGATAGTGCCGTAGCGAACGAATATTCGGATATTCGGGTCCAGCCCTAGTCCACAGCAATGGATTTGTAGTAGGATCGCAGTCATGTGATCATCAGCAGGCAGCTGACATAGTGTTCACTTGTTGTCATAGTTACAGTGATGTCATGCTGCCATCTTGAAATGATACAGAAATATTTAACAGATCCATGGATCCCGATTATAAGCCGCATCACTGCCAAAATCTAATAAGGTGGTCCTTGTGTCATTTCTGATCTTCCCTAAAAATTTCATCAACATACGTTATTCTGTTTTTGAGTAATTTTGTGCACAGACTAACGGATGGACAAACATACACCGATCGTCACATAACTCTGCTGCATTCCTTTGTGGAATAATTAGATCCTGTGTTTTCCTGACGGATCAGCATGTCAAAGATGACTAGTTCCACGACAAGAATCATTGAAATTAGTCAAAAATCGAACAACTCTTTGTCTTTACAGTCTCTGACCATGATAAATGGTGTTATTTTGGTAGCTTTTTAAAGATGGCAGCAGTTTTTGTGCTTCACAGCATTTAGTGTTGGCCTGTTGCCTCTCCAAACACTTTATAGCAAATTTCAATTAATAATTACTGAATTTAATTTATCATTGACCTGCACACACCACATCTTAGATACATGAATCCACAAATACTCAATCGTACATTCACGCCATATAGACGCTGTCGCTAAACATTCAAGGATTCAAAGTACTTTATTGTCACGCCAGCACACAAATTCACAGGAGGTGGCACGAAATTAGTACTCGGGTCCTGCTTTGAAGTCAAAGAAATAAATAAATAAAAATAAGGGAAATTGCAAACAATATAAACAATATTCACACGTTTACCAGCGGTAAAGAGATGAAAAGGCATGTGTGCAAATACTGTGCTATGAAGTAGATTACCATTTGGTCAAGTGGCGTGTATTGCTCATGTGCAAAAAAGTGTCTGTAGTTGCATTGTATTCATGTATAGGTCTGCAGTTATGCTAATACACATACATGTACCCAAGTACACACATTTATTCTCTAAAAAAGGCCTCAAAAGTGGCCTCATGCACATGTGTGATAGCACACACACATTCATGACATTGCTCCTAAATCACTCTCTGTCTGTAGGCGTCTAAAGGGAGAATCAAAAATTTATGAGGCTATTAATCCTGCAAGACAAGGCGTGGACCGCAGATGAGAGACACTGGGCGAAGAAAAGAAAGACCGGAGGGAGGAGTTAAGACATTGATTCCCACAGTCATAAAACTGAAGTTTCTACGCTGCACCACCCATCCACGCCCCCCTAAACTCTCTCAATCTGGCTTTCTGTCCTTATGTTTCTACAGATCAGGGTTAAGGTGTTAGCTTATTGCAAACCAGTAGATGCAACTTAGCAACAATTACTCCCAGTTAGTGTTGCTTTAAAGCCTGTAGATGTTTTCACTGGGCACCATAACTTTTGTTTCGAACAGGAAAATCGCAAATTTAAACTGTGATGTGGATCTAATGATCACCTAAGAAAATCAAGCTAACCACCCAAAAACAACCAGGATAAAGAGAAATATGTAAAACTTAGTCAAGGCATGCATTAGACGATATTTACACATCAACATTAATGACAGTTTTTATGCCAAGAAAAGAGATTTTTCCTTCATTTTAATGCTGAAATACTTCAGAGGACACTTTCAGAAATGCTTTACACCCTTGAAAACTGCTTTAATCTTTAAATGTATAACAGTTCTTCGCTTCAAATGGCCCATTTTATGTCCTTTTTCTGCAAAATAATAAAATCCCTGTGTATTTTAGCTTGAAATACTGCAAAAATGGTTCATTTATTCATCACTGTACAACCTCTAGTTTAAAATGTTGTGTTTCACTCTGAAAACTAATGAGCTACTGCCGTCCCCGCCCCTTTTTCAGGAAGAAAACTCTTTCTGCATCTGTGATTGACAGCTTAGAGATATACAGTCTAAAGCACAGCAAAGAAAAGGTGTGAGAAACCAGGACTTTCTATGGCTTCTAACTTTCGCTCTGAGCGATCATTTTACATGGAAACGTCACATTTGTTTTTAACTTGTGTGTTTGGTGAGTTTGTCAGACAACATTCAGTAATAAAACCAGCTTGAAAATGGCTCTGAAGTGATTAGGCTGCATTTCAATCACAGTTTCATACTTGTTTAGTTGTCTGACAACAGAACAGAAAAATATGTAAAAGAGAACAGCTTTATTAGGAGTTCAGCTGTGTTCAAATACAGTATATGTGAGCTCAGAGAGCAGGAGAGAAGCTAACAGATGTAAACAGCAGCTGAGTTTACCTTAAACTGAAGCACAACAGGTGAAATGGAGTCACAGTAACCCACCCAGTGCTTGTTTACTGGTTTAAATTGAAGTATCTCTGAATGTCCCTAAGTGAGCCCTGACCCGTTAGCATACAACAAAGCTAATGTTAGCCACATTAGCCACACACTGTGCTAATATTAAACATTGAAATTAAAACAGTCTTCTGAAATTTAAGTTCCTCAGGTGCTGGAAGCGCATTAAGACTCTTATGTTCACTCTTGCAGCCACCAGCAGAATATTTGGTTAGCTTTTAGAGACATTTTAGAGTTAGCATAAACAGCTTTATAAGATGAATAAACCTTGTGGACTGTGAGGCAGCTGTTCATTCTGAATGAGTCACCAGGAAGCAGTGAGGGGCCGGAGCTATACAAAATTTGAACCGGATGACTGTTTGTTAGGTTATCTAGTTGTTGGTGGGTTGAAGGAATGGCAGAAGTAAATGTCTTTATATCTTGACAGCTTTTATTTTGCTACTTCAAGTTTCTAACAACCTCAAAACAATAAAAACGGATTTCTGCCATATGGGGCCTGAACTTCCTTCAACAGGCCTGTGTGCAGTTTGATCAGATTTCAATGCCAAAAGTGTCACCTGTCATCACATTCTAGTAATGCTGTGGAAGGAGATATTTGGGGAGTTCAGAAGTCCTATTCATTTAGCACATAGATGAGTTTTTGTGACTCATGGTTGATGCACTTTTACGCCTTAGATGGACGTGAAGTTCTACTTCTTGAATCATCAGGCATAAAAAAAGAAGAGCTGTGTTGGAAAGTCAAAGGTTGTGTACATAAAAACTTCAGTGCAGACCTTAACAAACAGTCCCAAGATACAGTTTAATGGGAAACATCCAATCACCTGCCTTAAAACCCCTCCATGTGCTGCAAATGGCGGGTGGAAGCTAAAGATTTAGGTTTGAAGAAAACTTAAGACTAAATCTGCAGCCTGATTTTGTACACTTTTAAATTCTGGATAAATTTTTGGGTGAATTCAACTATGATGCAACAACAGAGTGTTTTAAATTCACTGCTCTTCTCCGTCTTCTGCTTCTTCTCAGTGGTACCCAAGATTCAGAGGTATTGTAGTGTTTCGACTGGTTTATTATATGGACGAAACATGAAGTCTCCAAAGTCTCGTAGTTAAAACTGGCAGCCATTAAAACATCTTATAAAATTGTTGCATCATATAGGAGGATCATGTGTTTATGAACACTCATGAATGCAGCATCACCATTTTTCTATTTGACAGAAAATCTGTTCACCATTACACCATGTTAAAAGCCGATTTTGAAGTTTGAAAATGTCTTAAATGCACTTGTGTGTTGGTTTAATACCAAAACAAATCACCATAAAGCCTGTTGTACAGCACTTACATGCCACATAATGGACAACCAACAGTTTACTCACCAGTAAATTCACATTTTCTCAGCTGCTAACAGAATAATGTTCATTTTGGCGACTCTGAATGTAGATTGAATTGTAAGATTTTTGTCAGAAATCAATGTTTTGACACATGGAGTAGGCCCGGAGAATTTACACACTCAACTCCATTTTTCTCCCAGCTGCTTTACAAAAACCTGCATATTAATTAATCTAAAACTTCCGTTGACTGCTGCTCTGCATGTCACTTGCTATGAAAGATATGATTAGTTGCGGTTGTAATAGCTTGTTTTGCTGCATTGAGCTGCTTGTATGTCTGTACGTGTAGACGCTGAAAGTTGTTGCTATAATTGTACTGAGGTCTTGCTGCTTTGTGTATCTTGTACTTCTGTCTAACTTGAGTTGCTGTCTTTGATGGCGTCTTGTTGTCCCCGTTTCTATATTTTATCTCTTTAATAGTTCTCACAACATCTTACTACTTGAATATTAGCCAGCTGGCTGAAAACGGCAGATTTAAAAGTTGAAGAACTCGTGTTTAGGAAGTAATAAAATTGTGTACAGTAATGTAGTGCACTATATAGTAAATAGAGAGTGATTTCAGACACATCCACTCATTGATCATATAAAATCTACAAAACTGAGCATCTGCTGAAGTTCTAATGTCTCACAGTAGAATTTTACAAAGACAAAACGACTGTACCTGCTGCTATTTTTGAGCTTTAAAGCATGTAAACATGTTTTAGTAGGCCCCAAAAACAGACATATAACTGGGCATAATATGAGCTTTTTAATGAGGTAGTATTCTCTATTCTGGACATTGAAATGTGACACACATGGCTCATTCCTCTTTCACAACCGGAGCAGGAACCTGAACCGAGGGCGGCAGCTCCGAAAGCCGCTCGGAGCCCAAAATGGACATGTTGTAAGGCATCACTCATCATTTTTCTCAACCCCAAAAGTAGAACATTAGTCATCCTTTTACTGGTTTTGACGGGGCCAGAGGGGAGTCCATTTACCAGCATGACGACACATCGGTGAGCTATGTTGTCAGCAGTGGGAGAGTTTTTATCTAAAAACAGAGCGATGACAGCGAGGGATTACTGAAACAAGCTGCTGCTGACAAGATCCTGACACTGGCCTAATGGAAGTGTGTTGTGTTAATCGAGGGATCATAATCGCCTTCATAAACACTCAGCCTGAATGAAGTGTCTCGCCAGTAAAACCAGCTCAGCCTTTGAAGCTACATTCCCGTGCATCAGGTGGTCTCCCTCGGTTCCCAACATGGGACTGGCATGTGTGCAGCAAAGCTCGTGTTCTGCTTCTGCTTTTGTTTTTTTTTGCTCTGTGTGGTCTGTGAGTCAGACTTTATAGCGTTCATGTGTAATCAGAGAGCAGAGGTGAGATCCTGAAGGTGATGCAGACCTTCGACCCTTTAGCTCAGTGCTCAGCTACGGCAGCGACGTCTCTCTGGTTTCTGAGGTTGATGCCAGTTCATCTGCCACCACACAAACACCTCCTGAAGATCCTCAGGGACACTGTCGGTTTGCAGCTGCTGAAGATGTCGGTCGTTTTAAATTGCCCACTGCTGATCACTAAAACTGTAAAGAGTGTCTCATGTGGACGTTGGCAGCCAACACAGCTGGACTTTCTATGTGATCATGATGTCTGCATAGCTCTATTCTCTATACTCTACAGTTTATTCAAAAGAAATATGTTAGAATTACTACAAATATATCTTTAATAACCACTTACTTAAGAACTGATAGCATAAACACAAGTCTGTAAGCTGATTACTCATAAAAGTTAAGTTATTCAGACTAGTATTTATGCATTACTTAACCTTTAGGCCTCAATAAACAAAAGTTACACAGCAGTCCTTAAAGACCAAAATCGAATCTCTTTGAATTATGTGTTATATACAGTTTCCAATGAGATTGGGGGAAAAAATTGTTCTGACTAGTATTTAACCCTTAGGGGTCAATTTTATAAAGTTATTACAGAGTTCCTTAAAGACAAAAATCCTTTTGAATAAAGAAAGTTCATAGTAAATTTATGTTAGAATTGGGGACATTTTGTTCCTAATTACCACTTATTTAATGACTGGTAGCACAAACACAAGTCTTTAGATTGATTATTCATTAAAGTTAAGTTGTTCGGACGAGTATTTAGCCCATAAACGTCAGTTTAAAAATTTTGCACAGAGGCTCTTAAAGACAAAAAATTTATATTTTTGAATTTAAAACCCTTTCCAACAAAAATATGTTAGAATTAGGGGAATTCATTTTTCTAATAACTCCTTACTTAACGATTGGTAGCACAAACACAAGTGTATACGTTGATTAGTCACAAAAGATGAAGTTGTTCTGAGTAATATTTAACCCCTATTGGTCAAATTTACGAAGTTACACAGAAATCATTAAAAGACAAAAATCTAATCTTTCTGAATTAAGACTATTTCCAATAAAATTGTGTTAGAATTACGGGGATTAATTGTCCTAATAACCACTAACTGAATGATTGGTAGCATAAGCACAAGTCTTTAAGTTGATTAATCAAAAAAAAAAGTTTTTCTGACTATCAGGCCTCAATTTAAAAGAATTATAAATGTCCACATCAAAAACGATACCAAAAAGGTTTCAGTTTCAATTAGTTTTTTCTTTTAATCTACATCGGTCCTGATCATATTTACTAAATATTAGTTCATTTTCAGGATTTTAACCCTTTAAATGCCATTTTTTACATGATGCCACAGTATCATGTAAACAAAATTAGTTATTTTCCATATAGTAAATGTTAAGCGCCCCTTCACCAAGCTGTTAAACGTCTGATTTTAAAGATGCGATATGCAAGATTTTGACCATGGTTGACCTTTGCTGTGTCAAGATATAGGGGAGTAATAGCGTCCTGTCAATGAAATCTCACTTTCTCTCTCTGTATATCCTAATCTCAACGTCTCTGTTCTCTGTTTTCATTGCCAATGTGGCCACACATGCATGTTAGTCCACGTTTGTTAATGATAGTCCATGTTAGAGCATGTGAGTCCCTCCCATTGAAGATGTTGACCATTCTGGTGCTTATAAACAGGCTGCACTCTCACGATGCATTTAAAAGTTAAAATGGAAGACTAGTGATTATCCAATGCTCCAAAGCACCAAAGAGTTAAACAGCTATAGATTTTATCAATGATATTTATCTAATTTTTTAAAGCTCAACTGCTTTTTTGTGAGTCTCCTCTACTTTTCTAGTTGTGTTTGCTGTGCTCTGATCTTTGTGTGTCTGCTTCCACACATGAGTCGCTTAAATCGTAGTTCACATCAAGTCAGTGTAGTTTACCGTGTTAGCATGAGCTAATGGGTGCAGCTGGATCATTTTTGTTGCCTCTCATGTGCACAACCTTTCTAAAAGTGAAGGGACGGAGTGTGACAGCTGTGGCTGACATGTTTGTTTTGGTCTGAGACGTTGGTGCTCTAATGACATCCAGTGATTCTGAATGTTGCACAGAGACCCTTTAGACATGCTTGTTTTAGATTATTGTCTAAGGTTTTCCTGTCTACGCGTGAAATGAGTGTCCTGGCTGAAACGTGTAATTTTAAACAGAACTCTGGGACGTGATTTATTAAGATTATTTCATCATTACCACCAGTAACCACAGATGGGAATGTTTCCAGCTCTGAATGGGTCTTTTGGGGGTGACTAAGCACAACAGTAACCCTGATGAGTCCATACGCAGTAAATTCTGCCAAAAAATGTATCTATGCAGGAAAAACCCTGCTAACGTTTCCAAGGATCACGCCGTTTAAGGATCATATTGTTAGCAAATGAAAAATAAATTTCTTGGTGCTTTCTGGTTGATAGATGATGTGAAGAATTCCGTACTTATTTTACATCTTTTCTTACAGTTATTTCTTGTTCCTGGATACATCTGTGATAAATTAACAGTGGTCATACTCGAGTTTTTGGACATTTTGATGCTTATTTTTCTTAATCGAGTTCAAAATTTTAGCCGTACTTGCATCATTACTTGTAATGATTTAATATTTCACTGGGCAATAGTTTGAAGTAGATTTTTAATTTATCTCGACCGTCATATTTTGAAAGAAAAGTTAATTGTCCAGCTGGCCGGTTGCCTGTTGTAGCAAAATATACCAAAACACTATCTACAATTTTGTTTAGAAACTTGTGTGTTTTTTTTTTTTCTTCTTTTTTTAAGATAACAATATTGGCACTCCTAGTTTGGTTAAAGATGTATCCCTAATTAAGTTAACTAGTACTTTTAATACGACTTGTCGAAATTGGAAATACTTAAATCATTTGATACCTCTCAAATGAGCATCGCTGCAGCTTTATTTTAAGGAAAGTCAACTTAAGTTTCAATTTGTTTGACTTAAGTATTCGGTTTGCCTGAACTTAAAATAAAAGATTGAAAGATTTTGTCTTTCTTTCTTTTCTTTTCTTGACTGAATGCACAATGTTAAAGGAGCAGAAAACCTAATTTTTCGCTGAAGTTTGAGTACCACTTTGAAGGGACAAAGTGTCATTTTAAGTTGATATAAACTGCCATTACCAAAGCAGAAAGTCGATAAGTGAGATTTATTCAAAATAGCACTTCACATCAACTACATCTCAATACTTCAGCTGTAATTTTTTAAATTAGACTGTAAATGTGTTATCTTTTGAAGAAAAGTTAATTATCCAGCCCCGCCATAGCGTGTATTTTGTATCAAAATATACCAAAAACACCTACAGTTTTGTTTATGTTAAATTACTTTCTCATTTGACTTTAAAAAAAAAAAAACTATATTGGCTGTCCTAGTTTAGTAAAAGTTCACAGCGCTTGGTTTGAATGTCTGGACTTGCTGGTGAAATGTGTCTAAACTCAAAGGTTTCCCCATTAAAACTAAGATCTGCCTCTGGTGTAAACTCATAGATAAGAGAACAGCTTAGAGGCACACTTTAGTTGTTGAGTGTAGTGTGAACCTGCTTGAGTAGTTTAAAAATGTTGCGTCCAGTGTACAGGTCCTGATATCTGCAGCAGGTTCACTGCTTGAGCTTTATCTCGTCTCTATAATCTGACCTGGTGTCCATCAGACTGACCCTCCTAATCTGACCTAAATATAGAGCTGTGTGCTGATGCAGCAGCTTCACGTCGGTGTGAGAACACAGTCTGAGGCGTGGACGGTCGTTCTGTACATCCAGAGGAGGGTATTTCTCAGCTGCTCTGTCCTGATAAGCTTCAGTTCAACGTCTCGCACTACAACAAACCCACAAAGAATCAAAAACAGCAGAGATAATAATGCACGCAGGCGTCCAAGAAAACCTCGTCTCCCTGCAGATACCATTGAGATTCCTGCAGAATGTAAGAATGCAGCTGAACCACAGGGGATGCACTTAGTCTCCCACCGAACTCCCCCCTTTTCCCTCGCGCCTTCATGCGAGCCAGACTCTGGCCGGCCGCCCTCGTCGCTGTCAGAGCCAGCATGCTGATTTTGGCTCGGATGGTGCCATTGAGATGAACCTAGAAAAACCAAAGCTTTAACCTCTCCGTGGCTCTCCTGCAGAGAAAGACAGACTCCATTCTGTCCATTTTGCCCAGAACCCAGACCTTAGAGATACAAACTCCTTTAATTCTGTTGCTGCTCTGACTGTTCGGGAACTGGAAGAGTGTTTTTTTTTTTTTTTTTTTTTTTTGTCGGCTCTCACATACTAATTTAACACATCAGGAGATCAACACAAAGAAATGGGAAAGCAAAAAAGGTTAAATCTCATAAATGCCTATTGACAAAGTGCGATTGCATTCACTGTGTTTGCTTTTAAACCTTTCCCAGGAAGTTGTTCCACTGGCGTAAATGAAGCAACTCTCTTTCTTTGGAGATGCTCAGATAGATCCTGCTGCTGTTTAGTTTAATAAACTCAGAGGAAAAAACTTCTAAACAGCTGGAAGCAAAAACTTCAAAGTTTTACTTTTATGGACTTGATTATTGTCTAATTACTGCAGCTTCTCTGGTTAAACTACAGGGTGTACCTAAAGTCTGGACACATAGGAAATCTCATTAACTGTCATTTCTTTGCCTCTACAGATTAAATATGGCTTTATCGAAAGAAGAAAGGGGTGACGTGAAGGACAAACATCTCGAAAGATAGGGTTGGGGTTAGGGGCTAGCAGGAATTTTAGCCATGACCAAATCTATAGTTTTGGCTGATACATTTGGTCATCCAGAACGGGATTTGTTGATGACACTGCCAGTTTCTTTAAACTTTTTAACCACCTTTGCTACCGTGGAAAAGTCAAGTGGAATCCTCCCTGGATGACATGCATTAAAATCATCTGCTATCTTTTGATACGTCCATCTTTCACGTCCACTCAGAAGTACCAGTTCAACTATTCTTCTTTGGACAAAGCCATATTTAATCTGTGGAGGCAAAATATATATATATAGTTAATGAGATTTTCTGTGTGGGATACCCTGTACATTTCCCAAATAGTTAAGATTGTTATTCAAATACAGTTTAGTTTAAAAAAAAACATATATAAGTAGTTGTATCTTTGTTGTTAATAGCACAAATGCTTAGTGTGTGAGCTCAACAGAGTCTAAAGCCTTTTTTCAGACAGCATATATGTAACTTAGCTGCTTTCTCAGTCCTTTAAAGCAACATATTTCTGTCATTCAGGTCACTTTTTCTATGTAACTAATGCTTTACCTGCTGCTGATAAACTGTGACTCTGTGCTGAAAAGTCAACAGTTTAACCTGCTGTTAAATCTTGATCTATGCTGTCTCCATGTCAGGGATCGTTTATGATCACAACTAATCGATGAATTTACCAGCGCTGTTCTTTGATGCAACTCTCTTTCTTTCGAGACGCTCATATAGATCCTGCTGCTGTTTAATGAACTCAGAGGAAAGACTCCTAAACAGCTGGAAGCGACAGCTTAAAAGTTTTATTTTTATGGACATGATTATTGTCTAACTATTACAGTTTATCTGATCAAACTACATTTCCTAAATAGTTTGGTTGGTATTTAAATACTGTTTTACTAAAAAACATATATGTAAGTAGTTGTCTTTTATGGTTAATGGCATAAATGCCTAGTTTGAGAGCTCAAGAGACTCTAAAGCCTTTTTCAGATAGCGCATATGTCACATTGCAGCTTCATCAATCTGTTAAAGCAACATATTTCTGTCATTCAGGTCACTTTTTCTGTGACACTGTGTTGAAAAGTCCACAGTTTAACCTGCTGTTTAATCCTGATCCATCCTATCTCCATGTCAGGGATCATTTATAGTTATAAATTATTAATGAAGTTGCCAAAGTTGTCGTTTCATGTGCGTAACTACAGCAACTCTCTCTTAATGGATGCTGCTGCTGTATGATGCTGCAAATATTTACTAAACTACAGTAATAAACTTTAACTTTTATGAACATGATTGATATAAAGGAATGTTTGTGTATGTATTCATGTAATGCTGCCTGGATTGTGGAAGCTTAAATCCTGACTGTATATACATATTTTTAGTTGTTTATTAATTTGGGGGAGGGAAATGTGTAATTTTTCAACATATTGGACTTGGGAGGATCTCAAGAAAATGTATCACTCTGATGTTTTGTAACTCATGTACCGCTTCCCTTCTTGCTTAATCTTATCTACTGGAATTGTGTGGTTTTTGAGGGTATTTTTTCATTCTAATCGCAGGTTCACCAACGTCAACCTACGATATGTTTTCATACTACTTCTGCTGATTGCCAGATCAACAACAACTTCACTTGTGGATCTTTAGTTTTCAAGATTACCACAAATAATGTTCATAGCAATGATAAACTTTATAGACTAGTGTGAGGATATCACAAACATTTCAGCCCACAATACCAAAAAATATCACAAACAACACAATGAATGTTGTTTTATAGCTGAATAAGCCAGTCAAAGTAATTTTCTGTACAAACTATAGTAGTTGAGTGAACATTCAATGTGCTTTTCAACTTTTCCTTAACAATCCTGGCTAAAATATGCTATTCCTTATTTTGGAAATTGTCTTGCAACCCCAACCTTGGAGCCAATGGACAAGAGCACCTCTTCTTTAAGTAAAAATGAGCCTGAACTTCATTAATGTTGCTTTCAGATCACCATCCAGAAAAGCAGTGGTCTGGACGTCAGCCTCCCTAAACATGGAAAGATAGACCCACTGAACGCTGCTCCACATCGGGGAACCAGTGGGCTGGTAGGAACAGGAACCAGTTCTTTAGAACCACTGTTTTCCATTACACTGATCTTACTGGACTGAGGTATGTTAAGGGAGGTGGTGGTTGGTTTGAGTGGCAGATCTGTGCTTCCTTATTTCAGCAAATATTCAATCACCCTTTGGCAAAATAACTAAACCTCTATCTGTGTAATGTCTGTAAATGTAAAGTGCTAGAATCACTGTAAATGGGAACAAGAGTAATCATCAGTTCGTTGGTTAACTCATCAGTCAATCTACTTGACATTAACTGACAGCTATTTTGATAGTTCATTTTTGTTGAGTCATTTGCTTAATGAAAACAGTTTCAACGTTTAGTTCATATCAGTGTGGGTAAAGTAAAATTAATACTGACAGTGACTGTGTTTACATGGAACACAGAAATTTAGTTATTCACTTCACTAAATATACATTACATCCTGGTTGCTGGTGTTTAAAGCAAAACCTCTCAATTTAATCCCACATTCATGCAACTGTATCATGTATTTGGGTAGTTATAAATACTTTTCCTACATAAATGTAAACTACCATTCAAAAGTTTGGCGTCACTTAGAAAAGTCCTATTTTTTTTCAGTAAAGATAGCATTAAATTAATCAGAACTACAGTCTAGATGTTGTTAATGTGGTAAATGACTATTCTAGCTGTAAACGGCTGATTTTTAATGGAATATCTCCATAGGGTACAGAGGAACATTTCCAGCAACCATCACTCCTGTGTTCTAATGCTACATTGTGTTAGCTAATGGTGTTGAAAGGCTCATTGATGATTAGAAAACCCTTGTGCAGTTATGTTAGCACATGAATACAAGTGTGACTTTTCAAGGAAACATTAAATTGTCTGGGTGACCTCAAACTTTTAAATGGTAGAGCATGTTTTTGATATTTCTTTCATATGAACTGCTACATTATTGGCTCTTGTTGATCCACAAGTGGTACGTTTGCTATTTTACATTGTATTTGTTTATTCATTTATTTTAGTTTAAACAGTTTGACTGTGGCTCTTGAATAGGGGCCATTTCGCTTTATAGCTGTGGATTTTGCTTATCCACTATATTGCCAGCAATTTCAAATGAATTAAACAGGAAATATTATTCAGTCTTCCGCTTGGACAGCATCAGTCTGTCACTGTTACAAGACCAGGAAGCAGCCGATGAAGATCATAGATGTAATGGTGGGATGAAGTCATCTTGATGGATTTCTGTTACCTTGAGTGGACAGAAAATCTTTGTATGAGCAGAGCATCATTTTACTGTTGAACCAAAGGATACAGCAGAGCAAGCACCAGCTCAGTTAAAGATAAAAATACCTCAAATACCCCAAGTGTTGTACAAATCCTGTCAGTGCATTCACAAAATCTGATGTTTTTACAAGTACAGTAGGAGATGTGTAAAACTATAAATATAAGTGTCTGTGCTTCTGTGAACCACTTTCAGGGAATATTTGTGTTCAAGAAAATCAAGATAAGAGTTTTTCCACTTCTTTGAAACCAGAATATGATGTTCAAATGGACAAAATGCAAAAATAGGATACTTCAAAAACCAGAATACTCAAGTCCATGCAAGCAAAGGCATTTATTGCAAACATAGT